>NC_037336.1:40584444-40887475 GCF_002263795.3 Bos taurus
GTTGAACAAATGATGATGTCACAAAGGAAAAATAACAGCTTCCATTTCATTACATGTAAATTTCTAGACATAATTTTAAAAATCTTTACTTAAAAGAAAAATATCCACATCGACTATGATAAAATATTTAAAGCTTTAATATATTGAAAGGTCATAGACTCACAGACATAAAGAACAGACATGGTTGACAAGGGGACAGTGGGTAGAGGAGGGATGGATTGGAAGTTTGGGGTTAGCAGATGCAAATTAGCATTAATATATATAGAATGGATAAATAACAAGGTCCTAATATATAGCACAGGGAACTATATTCAATATCCTATGATAAACCACAATGGAAAAGAATTAAAAAAAAAGAATGTGTATGTCTATATATACATAATCAGTTCAGTTCAGTTCCGTCACTCAGTCGTCTCCGACTCTTTGCGACCCCATGAACCGCAGCACACCAGGCCTCCCTGTCCATCACTAACTCCCGGAGTCCACCCCTAACTCCTGGAGTCCACCCAAACCCATGGCCGTCGAGTCGATGACACCATCCAGCCATCTCATCCTCTGTTGTCCCCTTCTCCTCCTGCCCTCAATCTTTCCCAGCATCAGGGTCTGATGCACAGTTCAAAAGCATCAATAATATACATATACATATATAACAATCACTTTGCTATACAGCAGAAATTAATACAACATTGTAAATCAACTATCCTTCAATTTTTTAAAACGTAGGAAAAAAAGATCATAGATATGATTTTTCTAAAACCTGTAAGGTCTTACCCTCCAGATAATAAATGGGTAACAAATATGAGCAGACAATTCACAAAAATTAATGACAAAAGAGTAACAAGTCTATAGAAAAATATTCAGTTTTACTGATAATAATTAAATGCTAAAGAAATATTTCCCCAATTAAATTTTAAAAGATGGACAAGGAATAAGAATTCCTAATTCTAGCAACTACATATGGTAAAGTAAACACTTCTATACCCTGCTGAAAGGAATATAAATTAGTATGGTGGTTTTTAGATAGCTTGCCTGAGAAAAGCACAGAAGTGGAAAATTACTAGGCCCTGCAGCAAAGCATAGATAAGAACTGACTGCTCAGACAAAAATTTCTAGGCCAAGAACCTAGACTTCAAGTCTAGTGTATAGCTTGCCTTCTATGGTAATTTCAGAGTGCTGATATATGTGGAGGGAGGTCGGGAAGAGCCTTGAAAGGCAGGAGCCTACAATTCTAGTCTCCTCTGATCTGGCTGAGATGTGGATTCACTTGGGAGGCCAAGACCACCAAAATTCAGTATTCCTCTAAAAGACATGAGGAAAGCAAGCAGGAGCAAAGTAACTGCATCAGTGTCTGGCTTCTATCCTGCTTCAGGAGTAATCCAAGGCCACGTCTTCATTCTTGCCTGTCTTCAAATCCCAGCTTGACTACTGGTCTGACCCGGTGTTTGTGTCTTTATCCTTAAGAGTCTTCATACCTTTAGACTTAGTATACTAACTTCATTCTGAAGAACCTAGCTTAGGACTTCCCTGGTGGTCTAGTGGTTAAGACTTTGAGATTCCACTGCAGAGGTTGTGGGTTTGATCCCTGGTCAGGGTACTAAGACACCACATGCTGTGTGGTAAAGCAAAAAAAAAAAAAATTTTAATTTAAGGTAAAAAGACTATTAGATAAAAAGAATCTAGTTTAAGGAAAGTATCTGAAATGCAGAAAAGCATGATGTACATCCTTGTTTAGAACATCGTAATTTATGGTTGGATTCTTGGATTCTACTCGAAGAATTGATGCTTTTGAACTGTGGTGTTGGAGAAGGCTCTTGAGAATCCCTTGGACAGCAAGGAGATCAAACCAGTCCATTCTAAAGGAAATCAGTCCTGAATATGCATTGGAAGGACGGACGCTAAAGTTGAAACTCCAGTACTTTGGCCACCTGATGCAAAGAACTGACTCATTTGAAAAGACCCTGATGGTGGGAAAGATTGAAGGCAGGAGGAGAAGGGGACAACAGAAGATGAGATGTTTGGATGGCATCACCAACTCAGTGGAAATGAGTTTGAGGAAACTCCGGGAGTTGGTGATGGACAGGGAGGCCTGATGTACTGCAGTCCGTGGGGTTGCAAAGAGTTGGACAAGACTGAGTGACTGAACTAAATTTATGGTTAAACAATGCAGGCATAATGGTTCTTCTGTCTAGAAGTAGAGAAACACTTAGAACCTAACCTTGCACAGTATTATGGAAGACAAAATGTACTGGACATTTAAGTAGGTGATTTTGTTCAGACTGTGGCAACAGGGAAAATATTCACTAATGAAGACTTTATCAAAGAGAGGGGCTAGGGTTTTATGGAGGCAGGTAAATAAGGGTCTTATGGAAACCATGAAAAAAGATGGAGATGGATCTTATCTGAGTCTTTGAGGAAGGGTAGAGATGGATCTTATCTCTCCACCATCCCTACTTTCTGTGAATGGAAGAAAATTTACAAGAATATTAATATAATCTTGAGATACAGAAAAATCTAATTTAAAGAAGAAAGGAAATCCAGAAACAATGATAACAGATTTAATCATAAATATATTTTATAATACAAAAGATACCATAAACAAAGTCAAATGATAAATCATAGTCAGGTAAAACATTTGCAAACCATATGGCAGATAAAGGTTAAAGACTTTTCATGAATGTTAAGGAAAAGAAAGGTCTAACAAAATGCACAGAGGTTATGGTTCAGTAGTTTACAGAGATGGATTTCTAGATACTGAACATCACCCACAGCCAGGGGAATAAAAAGTGAAACAAACCAAAGCCATTCTTCATCTAGCAGTTTGGCAGAAATTATTCTATGAATATATGCAGAGAGATGGATGCCCCCAAACATCTCTGTTGGGAAAGCCTGGCTTCACTGTAGAGAAAAACAGAAGAAACAGAAAGAGCAGAATTCATGGTATGACTAGTTTAGGCTTTTGTAAAAGTTCTCCTGAGCACTGAAAATAACATCCAGTATGTCATGTATATAGCAAATAATTTAGCATTTAAGATTTCTTCATGGTATATGAAGACTGAACTTTTGCCAATGATCCTGAATGATAAGGCTTCTTTTTGATTATCTGCAGGAAGTAATGGCTGAACATGATTCCCAGTATCTCATTGAGCTAGATGGAAATAAGCCCCCAGAGGAGCTGTTCATGGTAAGTGCAATGCTCAGTAAGAATATGTCACAGTTTGGAAAATCAAAAAAGTATTGACTGAATGATACTTATTTTCGTATCAGAAATAGATTTACATTTTGAATACCATTTATTTTTGAAAAATTCATTTTGACACTTAAAATTTGATATGATATTTATTCATCTGTCCATATTTAAATCAAAACTACATTTGAATTTAAAACCTCTGTGTGACAAAAAGTATCTTGAAAAAGAGTAAAAGCAGATAAGAGCCATAAACACATGATACAATGCTTAACATGAGTAATAGGGAAATGCAAACCAAAGCTGTAAGGAGATATCACTTCAAATCCACTAAGATGGCTAAAATTAAAAAGAAAAACAAAAAAACAGATAATGAATAACAAATGTTGGTGAGGATGTAGAAAAATCAGAACATTCATACACTGTGTGGTAGTGCCATTAAATCATGTCCAACTCTTACAACTCCATGGACTGTAGCCTGCCAGGCTCCTCTGTCCATGGGATTTCCTGGACAAGAATACTGGAGTGGGTTGCCATTTCCTTCTCCAGGGGATCTTCCTAACCTTGGGATCAAACTGGAGTCTCTTGCATTACAATCTCCTGCACTGCTGAGCCACGAGCAAAGGCCAACATACATTGTTGGTAGGACTGCAAATGGTGTGGCCACTTTGGAAAAAAGTTTGGCAGTTCCTCAAAAGGTTAAATATGGAGTTACCATATGAATCAGCAATTTAACTCCTAGGTATATGCCCAAAATAACTGAATACAGGTGTTTAAATGAAAATCTGTATGTGAATATTCATAGCAGCACTATTCACAATAGCCAGAAGGTAGAAACAACCCCAATGTCTAACAACTGATGAATGGATAAATAAAATGTATATTCATACAATGGATGTGTTGGTCGCTCAGTTGTGTCGGGATGGGAATGGATGGGAATGGGCGAATTTAATTCAGATGACCATTAAATCTACTGATGTGGGCAAGAATCCCTTAGAAGAAATGGAATAGCCCTCACAGTCAACAAAAGAGTCTGAAATGCAGTACTTGGACGCAATCTCAAAAATGGCAGAATGATCTCAGTTTGTTTCCAAGGCAAACCATTCAGTATCATAGTAATCCAAATCTATGCTCCAACCACTAATGCTGAAGAAGCTGAAGTTGAACAGTTCTATGAAGACATTTAAAATCTTCTAGGACTAACACCAGAGAAAGCAATGGCACCCCACTCCAGTACTCTTGCCTGGAAAATCCCATGGGCGGAGGAGCCTGGTGGGCTGCAGTCCATGGGGTCGCTAAGAGTCAGACACTACTGAGTGACTTCACTTTCACTTCTCACTTTCATGCATTGGAGAAGGAAATGGCAACCCACTCCAGCGTTCTTGCCTGGAGAATCCCAGGGATGGGGGAGTCTGGCGGGCTGCTGTCTCTGGGGTCGCACAGAGTGGGACACCACTGAAGTGACTTTGCAGCAGCAGCAGGACTAATGCTAAAAAAGATATCCTTTTCATCACTGGGGACCAGAATGCAAAAGTAGGAAGTCAAGAGATACCTGGAGTAGCAGCTAAGTTTGGCTTTGGAGTACAAAATGAAGCAGGACAAAAGCTAACAGAGTTTTGCCAAGAGAACTCACTGGTCATAGCAAACATCTTCTCCCAACAACACAAGAGATGACTCTACACATGGACATCACCAGATGGTCAATACCGAAATCAGGTTGACTATACTCTTTGCAGCTGAAAATGGAGAAGCTCTATACAGTCAGCAAAAATAAGACCAGGAGCTGACTGTGGCTCAGATCATGAACTCCTTATTGCAAAAGTCAGACTTATATTGAAGACAGTAGGGAAGAACACTAGGCCATTCAGGTATGATTTAAATCAAATCCCTTATGATTATATAGTGGAAGTGGCAAATAGATTCAAGGGATTAGATCTGATAGAGTGCCTGAAGAACTATGGATGGAGGTTCATAACATTGTACAGGAGGCAGTGATCTAAAACTTCCCAAGAAAAAGAAATGCAAAAAGACAAAATGGTTGTCTGAGGAGGCCTTACAAATATCTAAGAAGAGAAGCGAAAGGCAAAGAAGAAAAGGAGAGAGATTCCCATCTGAATGCAGAGTTCCAAAGAATAGCAAAGAGATAAAGCCTTCCTAACTGAACAATGCAAAGAGAGAGAGGAAAACAATAGGATGGGAAAGACTAGATATCTCTTCAAGAAAATTGAAGATACCAAGGGAATATTTTATGCAAAGATGTGTACAATAAAGGACAGAAAAGGTATGGACTTAACAGAAGCAGAAGATATTAAGAAGAGGTGGCAAGAATACACAGAAGAACTGTACAAAAAAAGATCTTAGTCACCTGGATAACCACAATGGTGTGATCACTTACTTAGAGCCAGACATCCTGGAGTGCAAAGTCAAGTGGACCTTAGGAAGCATCACTACAAACAAAGCTAGTAGAGGTGATGGAATTCCAGTTGAACTATTTCAAATCCCAAAAGAAAATGCTGTTAAAGTGCCACACTCAATATGCCAGCAAATTTGGAAAACTCAGCAGTGGCCAAAGGACTGGAAAAAGTCAGTTTTCATTCCAATCCCAAAGAAGGGCAATACCAAAGAATGTTCAAACTACCACATAGTTGCACTCATTTCACATGCTAACAATGTCATGCTCAAAATCTTCCAAGCTAGACTTCAACAGTATGTGAACTGAGAATTTCCATTTGTACAAGCTAGATTTAGAAAAGGCAGAGGAACCAGAGATCAAATTGCAACCATCCATGGGATCATAGAAAAAACCAAGAGAATTCCAGAAGAACATGTAATTCTGGTTCATTGACTACACTAAAGCCTTTGACTGTGTAGATCACAACAAACTGTGAAAAATTCTGAAAGATGGGAATACCTGACCACTTTACCTGCCTCCTGAGAAATCTGTATGCAAGTCAAGAAGCAACAGTTAGAACCAGACATGAAATTACAGACTGGTTCCAAATTGGGGAAAGTGTATGTCAAGGCTGTATATTGTCACCCTGCTCATTTAACTTATATGCAGAGTACATCATGAGAAACGCTGGGCTGGAAGAAGCACAAGCTGGAATCAAGATTGCTGGGAGAAGTATCAATAACCTCAGATATGCAGATGACACCACCCTTATGGCAGAAAGTGAAGAAGAACTAAAGAGCCTCTTGATGAAAGTGAAAGAGGAGAGTGAAAAAGTTGGCTTAAAGCTCAGCATTCAGAAAACTAAGATCATGGCACCTGGTCCCATCACTTCATGGCAAATAGGTGGGGAAAGAGTGGAACAGTGGCTGACTTTATTTTTGGGGGTTCCAAAATCACTGCAGATGGTGATTGCAGCCATGAAATTAAAAGATGCTTATTCCTTAGAAGGAAAGTTGTGACCAACCTAGACAGCATATTAAAAAGCAGAAACATTATTTTGTCAACAAAGTCTGTCTAGTCAAGGCTATGGTTTTTCCAGTAGTCATGTATGGATGTGACAGTTGGACTATAACGAAAGCTGAGTGCTGAAGAATTGATGCTTTTGAACTGTGGTGTTGGAGAAGACTCTTGAGAGTCCCTTGGACTGCAAGGAGATCCAACCAGTCCATCCTAAAGGAGATCAGTCCTGGGTGTTCATTGGAAGGACTGATGTTGAGGCTGAAACTCCAATACTTTGGCCACCTGATGAGAAGAGCTGACTCATTGGAAAAGACCCTGATGCTGGGAAAAATTGAGGGCAGGAGGAGAAGGGGATGACAGATGATGAAATGGTTGGATGGCATCACCAACTCAATTGACATGAGTTTGGGTGATATCCGGGAGTTGGTGATGGACAGGGAGGCCTGGAGTGCTGCAGTTCATGGGGTCACAAAGAGTCGGACACAACTGAGTGACTGAACTGAACTGACCAGGGAACTAGATCCTACATGCCACAACTAAGTTAGAATGCAGGAACTAAAGATCCCACATGCTGCAAGGAAGACTGAAGATCCCACGTGCCACAACTAAGACCCAGCACAGCCAAATACATAAAGTAAAGTATTTTCAACAAATTCTGGTCCACCATCACCACCATCTTGCCCCAAAGACAGTCCTCCCAGAGATTTCCCCTCTCAGTAAATGCCACATCCGTCCTTCCAGCCGCTCTTTTTCTCACATCCAACAACCAACCTGTCAGCATACACAGCAGGCTTTTTCTTCTTCAAAATACATTCAGAATTTGACTACTTTTTACAACCTGGGAGATACTTTCCTCAAGGGAAAGGGCAGAAGTTCCACCAGGCCTGGTTGAAATTCACCAAGATTGTTAAGGCCCCAGCTGGCACTGGCACCCTGGTACTTCTGCCTACAGTTCATTGGCCAGAACAAGTTACATGGAGAAGCTCAATACCAATGAACTAAGTATTCTCACATAAACTAGGACATTAACAAGGGAAAGGAGGAAAGAATGGATTGTGAATAAACAATACAATCTACCATAGATTGCAATACTCCATCAGGACCTTGTCTATCTTACCATCTCTCATCTCAGACTCTGTTTCATAGTCTTCTACATAGTATATTAGTTTCTTAGTGCTTCCATAACAAAGTACTGCAAACTAGGTATTTTACAATGACAGATATTTATTACAGTTCTAGAGGCTAGAAGTCTAATATCGAGGTATTGGCAGAGCTTCACTCCATTCAAAGCCTCTAAGTGGGGATCCATCGTTGCCTCTTGCAGCTTCTGGTAACACCAGGCACCACTTGGCTTGTGGTAGCTAATGCTAACATCTGCTTCCATCTTTACATGGCTGCCTTCTTCCCTCTGCCTGAAGACCTCCCACAGTGTTAGACCTCAAAGGGCATGACTATTTGAGGACCAAAGGGCAGACTCTAGTGGATTGAATTGTTTCCCCAAAAAAAGATAATATTGAGGAGCTAAACTTCAATACCTATAAGTGTGACCTTATTTGGAAATAGGATCTTTTCAGATGTAATTAAGTTAAGATGAGGCCACAGTGAATTAGGATGGGCCCTAATCCAATGTGGCTGGCATCCTTTTAAGAGATTTATGAATGCAGGGAGAAAATGGCTCACAATAGAGGCAGAGATTGGAGTGATGCAACTACAAGCCAAGCAACACTAAAAATTGCCAGCAGTCTACCAGAAGCCAGGAAGAACAAGTAAATATTCTGCTCATGAGCACATGACTTTTTCAAAATATTTGAAATGTTCAAATGCCAATGTATTAAAAAGACTTCTCCTTTAAATTTAGACGGTTATGGATCGACTTAAATATCTAAACCTAAAAAGAGCAGCTGTTATAACCAAACTTCAGAGTACAGAGGAAGATATTAATGACACAATGGAAAATGTAAGTTACCTTTAACTGTTTGAAAGTCTACCCTTCCCCTTTATGTTGCACCCTTAATTTGTATCCTTTCAAGGTTTAAAGGGATCTCAGAATACCTTTTATAAAAATAGATTTGATTTTTCAGAAGCTATAATATTGGCACAATATCCTTGTAAACACTAAACAGAAGTTTTGAAACAAAGAAAGACAATAAATCAGAACAATTTCATAAGTATAATAAGAAATAAAGAAACCCAAGTTTAGTTTTAAAAAATCGCAACACTAAAGACACAACAGCCCTCAATTCTCTAAATATTTGTTCATTCCCTCCATCATTCAACCAGTTTTTAAAATAACTACTAAAGTGACGTAATGTGGATGTGACGGTCCTCAACTTATAAATTGCCGAGTGCTAAAAGAGCCACCAGGACTTTTTAGCTGGAGGACTTAATCTATTCTGGGAAGTTTAGATTCGCCTTTTTAAAAAAATAGGAATTAAACAACTAATGCCAGAATCATAAGTAGGTATTATAATTCAAATAAAATGATCTTTAAGGATAGAGATCATTTTGTTTTCCTGTACTGTGTAATCCCTAGATTTTAATGGGTGAACATAGCTGGGAATAGGTAACACGAATTGATACTGAAGAGGAGGAAAGGTGGGCCTGATGCACACAGAGGCTCTGTACTGAGCCTCTTCTTCTAGGTCATCATTGAAGGAAAAATTTAAAGTATTCAGAAAACCTGGAGGTTCTTTCAGCCTGCAGACCCCGGGGTCTCGGCGTCAGGGAAAGGATGATGGCATGGAGGAGGATGCAAGCCAGGATAGGGCAGCTCTGGGCACTGCTGCAGCTCCGAGCATGGTGGGCGGCAGGCCACAGTGGCTAGTTCTCAACTTCTCGCGGGAAAAGAATGAGAATGAGCCTGAGAGGCCCTGGAAGAGTGAACCGCAGGAGAGGAGGGCGCTAGAGAGGGAGAGGGCTAGTGGAGGGTAGTTTCACAAGGAAAAGCCAAATGGGCTTAATCTTTCTCCTCTTTTGGTTCAGCCTCTCCCAAAGGGAAGCATCCAGTCTTTTGGCTGAGGTCTTCTGAAGAGGCAATGGCTGACTAAGTGAAGTGGGGTGCAGCCCTGGCCACTAGAACCTCCTCTTAAAGATTCTCAGCCAATCCTGTCTTCTGCTGTCCATTCCTCCTCTTCAGAGGTGCCTGCTGTCAGGTCCTGAGCCTTTCGGGAACTTGACTTGCTGCTTCTTGTCCTCAGCCCATCCTCCATCACCCTCCCTGCCACCACAGACACTGAGCTTTCACTTTCCTCTGACCTCAGTTACCACTAGTCCACCTGCTTTTTAGTTTACGGAAGTATTTAGCTGCAACTGCCCAGCTGTCAGCTCTTCTGGTCTTTCTCTCCTGTTCCTCTGTCCATTTCTCATGAAATGAATTCTGCTGTGATTTCCGCAAGGTTTTAGGAAATCAGCAAACCCAAATGCGTGTGCTAGTCTGCCTTGTTTAACCAGAGGCAGTCCTGATCTTTTTTAAGGCTGTGATATCAAAGTCATCTGAAAGATTATCTTCTCATTGCCCCAATAGATACATGGCCCAGAGACTTGAGAGGGGAGCATGGTCAGCTATCCAAACACTTTTCCCAAGTTTGGACAGGAAATAGGGATAGTGAGGAAAAAGCAGCTGCTTCCTGACTTAACTGTGTACCAAGGGAAAGGCTACCCACTCCAGTATTCTGGTCTGGAGAATTCCAAGGACTGTATAATCCGTGGGGTCGCAAAGAGTCAGACTCAACAGAGCGACTTTCACTTTCAGTCCCTAGCTCACTGTCTGTTGATTCATGGAGAAGGGTGTAGCCCAGTGTACCCCACTGACAAAGTTCTCAGTCTCCTACAGCTCGCCTAAGCATTGACAGTTTCCTTCAAGTTTAGCTTCTTGCAGCCTACAACTGGGGACATCCAGGCAGGATCCCCACAACCAGCATGCCTCTTTGCTCTCTGATGCTGCAACAGTGGTTCTTAACTTCTTGGGAGGTGATAAATGGAAGATTACTGAGGGAAACTTTATATTTAAGAAAAATGAAAGAGCTAAGTCAATACAAATATGCCTATGGCATCTTACTATTTTAAAACTTAGGTAAATTAACTAAAGTAACTATTTTCAAACCTTTTCAATAAGAATTTTTCCAACTTTCCTGAAATAGATTATAGAAAACCCTTTATCCACCTTATGCTCATTCTAACCTACAACAGAAAATACTTGGTAAAATTTAAACAAGGTCTTAAAACAGAAATGAAAACTATTTATCTAAGTAAATGTTGGACAAGTGCAGATGGCTGCAATTAAGAAAAAAAAATCCTGTCTTAATTATTTCTTAAATAGTAGAGCATGGTCAAATAACAAATGAAATAATAATGTGAATTTCAGCAAAACTTATGCCCACACGTTTAATGTTTGTTACTAACAGGATGAGCTGTTCCGTACTCTCGCATCTTATAAACTTATTGCACCAAGATATAGATGGCAGAGAAGCCGATGGGGACGTACATGTCCTGTGACTTTAAAAGAAGGTAACATTTTTCAAGGATTGCCAGATTTTTCTGTGAGGTAGGTAAGATTTTCAGAATTTAATTTTAAAATGTGCCCATACTTCTTTTCAGTTGTTTATGATAATGACATATTTTTAGTTTTCTAGGTAAAATGTACTGTCTTTCATCAGAAGAGGCATTAAAAACATTTCTATTGAACCCACGTCCCTATCTTATTCCACCTATGCCAGCACCACCATTTAAAGTATTCATATTTGGACCTCAGTCTTCAGGGAAAACAACACTTAGCAATTTGCTTGCAAAACATTACAAAGGAAAGGTAACTACTTAGCTGATTCAATTTGCATTTCCCTTATGACTAATGAGGTTCAACATTTTTTATATGTTATTCATGTGTTCTCTTTTAGAAGTGTTTGTTCAAGCTTCTTGCTCATTCCAACTTTATTGCATCATTATTGGCAGGAGTTCCTTATGTTGTATACATACAAATTTTTGTTATAGACATTATAAATATTTTCTACTGTTCTGCTTTGCCTTTTCACTTCTTAAATGAAAAATGTACCATAATATAATTCATTTAAAGTAAGTCATTAAGTCGAAGGCAAAATGATAGGATACTGAAAGAGGAACTCCCCAGGTCAGTAGGTGCCCAATATGCTACTGGAGATCAGTGGAGAAATAACTCCAGAAAGAATGAAGAGATGGAGCCAAAGCAAAAACAATACCCAGTTGTGGATGTGACTGGTGATAGAAGCAAGGTCCAATGCTGTAAAGAGCAATATTGCATAGGAACCTGGAATGTCAGGTCCATGAATCAAGGCAAATTGGAAGTGGTCAAACAAGAGATGGCAAGAGTGAATGTCGACATTCTAGGAATCAGCGAACTGAAATGGACTGGAATGGGTGAATTTAACTCAGATGACCATTATATCTACTACTGCAGGCAGGAATCCCTCAGAAGAAATAGAGTAGCCATCATGGTCAACAAAAGAGTCTGAAATGCAGTACTTGGATGCAATCTCAAAAACAACAGAATGATCTCTGTTCGTTTCCAAGGCAAACCATTCAATATCACAGTAATCCAAGTCTATGCCCCAACCAGTAATGCTGAAGAAGCTGAAGTTGAACGGTTCTATGAAGACCTACAAGACCTTTTAGAACTAACACCCAAAAAAGATGTCCTTTTCATTATAGGGGACTGGAATGCAAAAGTAGGAAGTCAAGAAACTCCTGGAGTAACAGGCAAATTTGGCCTTGGAATACGGAATGAAGCAGGGCAAAGACTAATAGAGTTCTGCCAAGAAAATGCACTGGTCATAGCAAACACCCTCTTCCAACAACACAAGAGAAGACTCTACACATGGACATCACCAGATGGTCAACACTGAAATCAGATTGATCATATTCTTTGCAGCCAAAGATGGAGAAGCTCTATACAGTCAGCAAAAACAAGACCAGGAGCTGACTGTGGCTCAGATCATGAACTCCTTATTACCAAATTCAGACTTAAATTGAAGAAAGTAGGGAAAACCACTAGACCATTCGGGTGTGACCTAAATCAAATCCCTTATGATTATACAGTGGAAGTGAGAAATAAATTTAAGGGCCTAGATCTGATAGATAGAGTGCCTGATGAACTATGGAATGAGATTCGTGACATTGTACAGGAGACAGGGATCAAGACCATCCCCATGGAAAAGAAATGCAAAAAAGCAAAATGGCTGTCTGGGGAGGCCTTACAAATAGCTGTGAAAAGAAGAGAAGCCAAAAGCAAAGGAGAAAAGGAAAGATATAAGCATCTGAATGCAGAGTTCCAAAGAATAGCAAGAAGAGATAAGAAAGCCTTCTTCAGCGATCAATGCAAAGAAATAGAGGAGAACAACAGAATGGGAAAGACTAGAGATCTCTTCAAGAAAATTAGAGATACGAAGGGAACATTTCATGCAAAGATGGGCTCGATAAAGGACAGAAATGGTATGGACCTAACAGAAGCAGAAGATATTAAGAAGAGGTGGCAAGAATACACAGAACTGTACAAAAAAGATCTTCATGACCCAGATAATCACGATGGTGTGATCACTCACCTAGAGCCAGACATTCTGGAATGTGAAGTCAAGTGGGCCTTAGAAAGCATCACTATGAACAAAGCTAGTGGAGGTGATGGAATTCCAGTTGAGCTATTCCAAATCCTGAAAGATGATGCTGTGAAAGTGCTGCACTCAATATGCCAGCAAATTTGGAAAACTCAGCAGTGGCCATGGAACTGGAAAAGGTCAGTTTTCATTCCAATCCCAAATAAAGGCAATACCAAAGAATGCTCAAACTACTGCACAATTGCACTCATCTCACATGCTAGTAAAGTAATGCTCAAAATTCTCCAAGCCAGGCTTCAGCAATATGTGAACCGTGAACTTCCTGATGTTCAAGCTGGTTTTAGAAAAGGCAGAGGAACCAGAGATCAAATTGCCAGCATCCGCTGGATCATCGAAAAAGCAAGAGAGTTCCAGAAAAGCATCTATTTCTGCTTTATTGACTGTGCCAAAGCCTTTGACTGCATGGATCACAATAAACTGTGGAAAATTCTGAAAGAGATGGGAATACCAGACCACTTGACCTGCCTCTTGAGAAATCTGTATGCAGGTCAGGAAGCAACCGTTAGAACTGGCATGGAACAACAGACTGGTTCCAAATAGGAAAAGGAGTATGTCAAGGCTGTATATTGTCACCCTGCTTATTTAACTTATATGCAGAGTATATCATGAGAAATGCTGGACTGGAAGAAACACAAGCTGGAATCAAGATTGCCGGGAGAAATATCAATAACCTCAGATATGCAGATAACACCACCCTTATGGCAGAAAGTGAAGAGGAACTAAAAAGCCTCTTGATGAAAGTGAAAGTGGAGAGTGAAAAAGTTGGCTTAAAACTCAACATTCAGAAAATGAAGATCATGGCATCCAGTCCCATCACTTCATGGGAATTAGATGGGGAAACAGTGGAAACAGTGTCAGACTTTATTTTTGGGGGCTCCAAATCACTGCAGATGGTGACTGCAGCCATGAAATTAAAAAACACTTACTCCTTGGAAGGAAAGTTATGACCAACCTAGATAGCATATTCAAAAGCAGAGACATTAACTTTGCCAACAAAGGTCCATCTAGTCAAGGCTATGGTTTTTCCTGTGGTCATGTATGGATGGGAGAGTTGGACTGTGAAGAAGGCTGAGCGCCGAAGAATTGATGCTTTTGAGCTGTGGTGTTGGAGAAGACTCTTGAGAGTCCCTTGGACTGCAAGGAGATCCAACCAGTTCTTTCTGAAGGAAATAAGCCCTGGAATTTCTTTGGAGGGAATGATGCTGAAGCTGAAACTCCAGTACTTTGGCCATCTCATGCGAAAAGTTGACTCATTGGAAAAGACTCTGATGCTGGGAGGGATTGGGGGCAGGAGGAGAAGGGGACAACAGAGGATGAGATGGCTGGATGGCATCACTGACTCGATGGACGTGAGTCTGAGTGAACTCCGGGAGTTGGTGATGGACAGGGAGGCCTGGCGTGCTGTGATTCATGGGGTCGCAAAGAGTCGGACACAACTGAGCGACTGAACTGAACTAAAGAAGATGGGAATTAGGCTTCACCTTCTGAAGAAAAGAGTATTAAAGAATTTGTGGATATGTTTTAAAACCATCAGAGTATGTGTCAGACAAAAGAATTATAATTTTAAAATGTAAAGCATTTTTACAAATCAGTATTTTAAAGCCCCAGTAGAAAAAGATAGCAAACAGGCAATTCATGAAATAATTGATTCAAATAGCCATTACACATGAGAAAAGGATTATCACCTTAATAATCAGGGAGAGGCCAAAAAACCCAGAGATATATTATGTTAACCTCACTGTTGAAAAATCACCCAATACCAATGTGTGGCTAGGATTAGGAAAGTACATTCTCATACATTGCTGGTTAGAGTGTAACCATTCTGGATAGCTATTGGACATATCTAGAAAAGTCTAAAATCTATGCATATCCTTTGAACTATAGATTTTTCTTGAAAAAACTGTCAAAGACATATACATACCCATAGCCTAGTGTATAATAGCAAAATATGTATTATTGGTACTTTAAATAAGTTGTAATATTTTTATCTAATATAATACTTACATCCATTAAAAATGATAGGGCATATATTCATGCATATTTAATAAATCTAGAAGAATGGTACTGATGAACCTATTTGCAGGGCAGGAATAGAGATACAGACATAAAGGCAAGACTCTGGACACAGCAGGGAAAGCAGAGGGTGGGACAAATTGAGAGAGTAGCAGTGAAACATATACATTACCATAAGTAAACTAGTAGCTAATAGGAAGTTCTGTATAACCCAGGGAGCTCAATGTCGTTCTCTGTGACAATCTAGAGGGGCAGGATGGGGTAGGGGGTGGTAGGGAGGTTCAAGAGGGAGGGGGCATATGTATACTTAATGGCTGATTCACATAATTGTGTGGCGAAAGTCAATACAATATTGTATTAATAAAGCAATTATTCCCCAGTTAAAAATAAAATTTTTAAAAATTAATGGATTAATTTAACTGTGTGAATTGGATGGTATATCTCAATAAAGCCATATTTTTAAGTTAAAAAATGTTGGTGTGAAAAAAAGTGATGGTCTGGATGTATTTTTATTGGCATAAAATAAAATAATACAAGCATATTGAAGGAAAAGCAAAATGAAATCTAGAAGTATGAAAACATTATTTAAACTTAAAAGGCATATATAGAAATCTAACATCCCAATATTCAGTATTAAGTATAGTATCTACCAAAGGACTTATATTCAAAAATATGTAGAATTCTAACCTAGTTTTTTGAAAGTTGAACATATGCTTAAAAACATATGGGTAAATGAACTACCAATACACTCATAAAATTGTTAGTGATTAGGGACAGTTAATGGAGAAGGCGATGGCACCCCACTCCAGTACTCTTGCCTGGAAAATCCCATGGACAGAGGAGCCTGGTAGGCTGCAGTCCATGGGGTCACGAAGAGTCGCACACGACTGAGCAACTTCACTTTCACTTTTCACTTTCCTGCATTGGAGAAGGAAATGGCAACCCACTCCAGTGTTCTTGCCTGGAGAATCCCAGGGACGGGGGAGCCTGCCGTCTATGGGGTCAAACAGAGTCGGACACGACTGAAGCGACTTAGCAGCAGCAGCAGCAGGGATAGTTAAATTTACAATACAATGAGATTTCTCACCAACTAGGGTGGCTAAAATGTAAAAGATTCACAAAATCAAGTGCTAATGATGAGATAGAATAACTGCAATTTTAATACTTTGCTGCTAGGAATATAAACTAGTTTCAACCACTCTGGAAACAGTTCAGTGGTTTAGGATAAAGTCATACATACACTTATCATGTTGCTACTGCTGCTGCCAAGTCGCTTCAGTCGTGTCTGACTCTGTGCGACCCCATAGACAGCAGCCCACCATGCTCCTCTGTCCCTGGGATTCTCCAGGCAAGAACACTGGAGTGGGTTGCCATTTCCTTCTCCAATGCATGAAAGTGAAAAGTGAAGTGAAGTCACTCAGTCGTGTCCGACTTTTGCGGACCCATGGACTGCAGCCTACCAGGCTCCTCCGTCCATGGGATTTTCCAGGCAAGAGTACTGGAGTGGGGTGCCATTGCCTTCTCCGTACACTTATCATATGACCCAGTAATTCTACTCCTCGCTGTTTATCCAACAGAAATGAAAACATAGGTCCACAAAAAGACTTTCTCACAAATGTTCATTGCTTCTTTATTTATAATAGCCCAAACTAGAAATGGGGAATAGATGGGAAAACAGTGGAAACAGTGTCAGACTTTATTTTTTGGGGCTCCAAAATCACTGCAGATGGTGACTGCAGCCATGAAATTAAAAGACGCTTACTCCTTGGAAGGAAAGTTATGTTCAACCTAGATAGCATATTCAAAAGCAGAGACATTACTTTGCCAAAAAAGGTCCGTCTAGTCAAGGCTATGGTTTTTCCTGTGGTCATGTATGGATGGGAGAGTTGGACTGTGAAGAAGGCTGAACGCCGTAGAATTGATGCTTTTGAGCTGTGGTGTTGAAGAAGACTCTTGAGAGTCCCTTGGACTGCAAGGAGATCCAACCAGTCCATTCTGAAAGAGATCAGCTCTGGGATTTCTTTGGAAGGAATGATGCTAAAGCTGAAACTCCAGTACTTTGGCCACCTCATGTGAAGAGTTGACTCATTGGAAAAGACTCTGATGCTGGGAGGGATTGGGGGCAGGAGGAGAAGGGGACGACAGAGGATGAGATGGCTGGATGGCATCACTGACTCGATGGACGTGAGTCTGAGTGAACTCTGGGAGTTGGTGAGGGACAAGGAGGCCTGGCGTACTGCAATTCATGGAGTCGCAAAGAGTCGGACCCGACTGAGCAACTGAAATGAACTGAACTGAACTGAAACTAGAAATAACCCAAACGTCCATGATGAATGAATTAAAAAAAAAACAACTATATATTCATACAATGATACTGCTCAAAAACACAAAGGAATAGACCACTGAGATATACAGTTATATTGTTGAATCTCAAAAACATTATGCTAAGGGAGAAAAGCTTGGAGAAGATTATATACTGTTTGTTTCCATTTATATGAAATTCTAGAAAAGGCAAAATTTGTCTGTATATGATGGTAAACAAAGTGGTTGCTAAGGGCCAGGCACTGACTATAAAGGGTGATGAGGAGACTTTAGAGGGTGATAAAAATGTTCTATATTTTTATTGTAGTGGTTTTTATGTACATATTTATAAAAACTCATCAAACTCTGTACTTAAAATGGGTGCCTTTTATTGTATTAGACTATAAATAAAATGTTGATGTTTAAAATATATATGTAATTTGAATACATATTACATGATCATACATATATAATATATATACTAGCTTTCTTTGAAAGCTAGTTCTTAAAAATCGGTGAATTCTGAAAATAACATACCTCAAGCAGCATTAAGATTTTTGAGATACATAGGTATAGCCGTAGAAATAGATGTTGATGAACAATGTGCTTAGTTTTCAGAGTAACTTGTGCTTATATTGGTTTTCTCAAATATTCTTTGCAGGTAGTTGACTATGATAAAGTGATTCAACCACGTTTTGATAAAGCCCTTGAAATGTTAACCAGAAACACTATAGCTGAGGCCACTGAAGCAGCCATTAAAGTTGTCAAAGAACGGCTTCTCTTAGAACTACAAGCTAAAAATGGTGAACTATTTTTTTAATGTGTGTTTTAACAGTAGTTAAGCCTGGCTCCCTGAGGGCACAGTCTTGGTTTGTCTTGATATCCCTGGCATCTTGCACACTGCAGCCTCAGAATAAGTGGTTGGAGAAATGAATACACATAAACCCAAATCATACACTGAGAAAAAGATTCCAACTCTGTGGATTTCTAAGGAAAGGAATCATAAAGAGTTTTCAAACTTAAATTTCTTTTCTTTTATGGATCTGCTTCCTGGGCAGAATTTACCCCTTTATTTACACCAGGGGCAATGACAACAACGACACTTTGACTCATGGAGTTTGTGTTATTGCTGCTGCTGTTGTTGTTCTAGGCCTCTGCGTCAGCCTTGATTGTAAGTCAGTGTTTTTATTTGGGGAATATTATTTTCAGATTCAAAATGTTATAAATGAAAAAGTCATCGATGAGGAGACAGAAGCACAAGAGGTTAAATGGCTTCCTGAAATTCATCCAGATGGTGGCATAGCTAAGACTTGAACATCCTCTATTTGTCCGAATCTGCTATTAGGATTTCACTAACTTTTTACATACACTGGAAAGCTCCCCATCATTTCCTATGCTGGAAACTATTTAAAGATCAAGGAAATTACTTCTTACATGGCAATATTGAGCTTTTGCTAGGAAAGAACACAGGTTTTGCCTAATAAATCTGCCTCTCTTCTTTCTCATTAACCTATAATCAAGTAAGAAAGTACAACCTGGTGCCTGAGAGATTACAAAAAGCAACCACAAAAAGACCAGCATTGAAATAATATGCCATCCAAATGATCATGGATCAGTGGTAAAGAATCCGCCTGGAATGCAGGAAACACAGGTGACACAGCTTCAGTCCCTGCGTTTGGAAGATCCCCTGGGATAGGAAACGGCAACAAACTCCAGTATTCTTGCCTGGGTAATCCCATGGACAGAGGAAACTAGTGGGCTATGGTCCACAGGGTCTCAAAGAGTCAGACACAACTGATCGATTGAGCACAGATAATAAAGAATGAATTTATGTGTTTATCATATTATCTTCAGAATTAAGACCAAAATTAAAAAATACTCTTGGACAATTAATAAATATGTAAGATATCTGGAAATATTGACTCAAACTTCTAAGATGGCTTGTCATTCAGTTTTGAATAACAAAAATGAATAATTGATTCAAAAATGAATTTTTGAATTCAAAATTGAATTTTGAAATGAACTCAAAATTCATTAAAAATGAATAATTTTAAAATTAAAAATGAATTCATTCAAAAATGAATAATTCTATCAACAAACACTTGAGCACCTTCTTGTGTTAGATACTGTTCTAAACATTGAGCTACAGGGGTGAACAAGACACCTGAAGCTCCTGTCCTTGAGGTGAAAGTGAAGTGAAAGTCGCTCAGTTGTGTCCGACTCTTTGCGACCCCATGGACAGTCCATGGAATTCTCCAGGCCAGAATACTGGAGTGGGTAGCCTTTCCCTTGTCCAGGGGATCTTTCCAACCCAGGGATCAAACCCAGGTCTCTCGCATTGCAGGCAAATTCTTTACCAGCTGAGCCACCAGGGAAGCTGGTATGTGTGCCCAGTCCTGTCTGACTCTTTGCAACCCCATGGATTGTAGCCTGACAGGCTCCCCTGTCCATGGGATTTTCCAGGCAAGAATACTGGAGTGGGTTGCCATTCCCTTCTCCAGGAGACCTTCCCAACCCAGAGATCAAACCCAGGTTTCCTGCATTGCAGGCAGATTCTTTACCATCTGAGCCACCAGGTAAGCCCCCAGACAATAAGATTCAGTTCAGTTCAGCTCAGTTGCTCAATCGTGTCCGACTCTTTGCGACCCCACGAATCGCAGCACGCCAGGCTTCCCTGTCCATCACCAACTCCCGGACTTCACTCAAACTCACGTCCATTGAGTCGGTGATGCCATCCAACCATCTCATCCTCTGTCGTCCCCTTCTCCTCCTGCCCCCAATCCCTCCCAGCATCAGAGTCTTTTCCAATGAGTCAACTCTTCGCATGAGATGGCCAAAGTCCTGGAGTTTCAGCTTTAGCATCATTCCTTCCAAAGAAATCCCAGAGCTGATCTCCTTCAGGATGGACTGGTTGGATCTCCTTGCAGTTTTAGGGACTCTCAAGAGTCTTCTCCAACACCACAGTTCAAAAGCATCAATTCTTCGATGCTCAGCCTTCTTCACAGTCCAACTCTCACATCCATACATGACCACAGGAAAAATCATAGCCTTGACTAGACAGACTTCTGTTGGCAAAGTAATGTCTCTGCTTATTAATATGCTATCCAGGTTGGTCATAACTTTCCTTCCAAGGAGTAAGGGTCTTTTTTTTTTTTTTAAGTGTCTTTTAATTTCATGGCTGCAGTCACCATCTGCAGTGATTTTGCAACCCAAAAAGATAAAGTCTGACATTGTTTTCACTGTTTCTCCATCTAGTTCCCATGAAGTGATGGGACCAGATGCCATGATCTTCATTTTCTGAATGTTGAGCTTTAAGCCAACTTTTTCACTCTCCACTTTCACTTTCATCAAGAGGCTTTTTAGTTCCTCTTCACTTTCTACCATAAGGGTGGTGTCATTTGCGTATCTGAGGTTATTGATATTTCTCCCGGCAATCTTGATTCCAGCTTGTGCTTCTTCCAGCCCAGCGTTTCTCATGATGTACTCTGCATAGCCCTTCTTAAAATTTTAAAAATTGTATATTTTTTTGCCAGGGATTTTACTCCAACATATTTTTTAAGAAATTTTGCCAGTGGAGAATATTGAGGCTTTTTAGCATAGAAAGTTATATAATATAATAACACAAAAGATGGGAGCTAACATGGAGCAGGCTTCCCGGGTGCCAAGCCTTTTCTATGTTCCTTGTTGACACCCATTATCTTATTTGATGTTGCAACTGTGTTTTTAGTTTAATGATCCTCATTTTGCCCAGTAATAATTGAGACAGGAAGATCAAATGATTCAAACTGAGACAGGGAAAGCAAATGATTCGCAAAAGTCACATTGACTCAGTTAGAACTCACATGCCCAAGGTTGTCTACCTGCCCCCCAGCTACCTTTTGCTAACACAGTCAATTACTATCTTACAGCTCAGTCAACTTCAAAAGACCTTCGAGGAGAATCTGAAAGGAGGGAAAGTGAAGTCCCAACTGATGAATACAGAAGTGCAGAAGAATTGCAGTCGTCACTTGATGAAGATGGTAAAGAAAATGTTGCTAATGTTATTGGCCAAATCTTTCCTAGTATAAACAGATTAGCTGATGGAGTGTCTTATTCTTTCACTGCAGTGTTCACTTTTGAATCCCAAAGAGAAAGCTCTTTAGAAGACAATGAAGAAGCCAAAATGAAGTCAGATGATAAAGATGGTAACAAAATGAGCTGCTAATGCCATGCGTGTAGATCTTATTTCCATTTATTTCATGTGTTATCATGTTTATATTGAAGCTTAAACTTATCCTCCCTTCACCCTCAAATTGGAAACTTTAGGAGTAAAAGAGTTAAGTTTTTCTCTTACAGATTTAAACTGACCAGCTGTAGAACAGAAATTGATCTACTAGAATGAAGGAGAAAACAGAACACAAGTCTAATACTATTGGAACGCTCTACAAAATTTTTTGTATCTTTCCAAACACGATACAATCATTATTGTACAATAACAAATTCTTTCTTAAAAGCTCTCTGCTTCCTTTAATGGACTGGAATCAGAGCATCATAAACCCAGAGTTGTAGCTGTGAAGTGTTTATCATTTAGTGCTATTTACCATGTCCAATATTCTTGACTAGAGAATTTCGTGGACAGAGGAGCCTAACAGGCTAATTGTCCATGGGGTCACAAAGAATCAGACATGACTTATCAACTAACACTTTCACTTTATACTCTTCTAAAACTTTTCCATTTATATTTTAACATAATCAAGAGCATACAAAGTAAACTACTTTTATTTTTTATTTGTGTTACATTTAATTACATAATTTCATTAGAAAATAATTTAACCATCATTTAAAATTACTGCATAATTTCTTTATTTAGAGGTATTAGTTTTAACTAGTTCATTACATTGAAAACTTATATTTTTGCTACTAAAAAATTCAAAGAATTTTTTTCCATTGTATTTTTTACATAAAGTTTTGCCTGTATGTTGACACAAATGGAGTTACTAGTTTAATGAGTAAGAAGCAATAGAGAGTCAAATTGCTTTGCATAAAGTTTCAATTTATGTTCCCATCAGGAATATGCAAATACATGTCCTAGGTTCTTCAGTATTTTCTCTTTTTAAATATTATTTTAATTTTTATTTGACTATTTCTGAAGTTTAGTGTTGTAATACTGTGTTAGCCATTTATATTTCTTCTTTTCTGAGGTGACCATTTTTGTCTTTTGCCCATTTTTCTAAATTGTTGTATCAATTATATGGTTTTAATATAAATGTTCTGTATTAGTCACTTATTTTTCATATTTTTTTCCAAATTGAGTGGTTTGTCTTTTAAGTCATCTTGCTGACTTTGAGGTAGCAGAGTTTTTCACATTTTCATAGTCAATTAATTTCCATTTGTTAATTTCTTCCATTTACTTTCTGGCTTAAAAGTCTTCCTCTCAACCAGAGATTTCATATATACTTTTTTTTTAAGTTGGTGCTGCCTTTTTGTATTTAGCTTTCAACTCCATCTACAGTTTATTGTGTTGTATAATGTAGGGCTGATCTTCTTTATTTGGTTCCTCCTCCTGATTCAGACAGATGTGTCTTTGCCTTGTGTTTATTTCAAGCTGAGTAGGAATTGAACTGGGCACTGGCAGAATCATATATGGCATTCCTCCTTTCCCAGCCTGCATGCACACGCACACACACACTTCACAGAAGGACCTGGACATTAACATTTTTGCCAAGTGACATCTGGGAACCCCATCTCTGCTCCTGGAGAGTTCCCAGCACCAATATGTACACAGAGAGGCCCTCCCCCGTACTACCTGTTCCCTCTTTAGGGGAAGCCGTCCAATGTAGCAACATCATCAGTACCTCTACTCACTGCCAGAGGATCACCAGCACTGCTGGTGTGCCGTGGTAAAAGACAGCCTCTCTCCCCCATGTGTCTGAGATAAACACACCTTTTACCTCTTGGAGCAAGAGAGTCTGTTGTGACACCAGGAAGGGAAAATTTTATTTTTTTCCAATTTACATCCATTGGCATCATATGAAACTGAAATTACTCCTGGTTTTCTTATCTGTATTTTCTACTGCTGATAAATATGTCTACCTATTTGTTTATTATGGTTGTTATTTTAAATTTTTAAGGAATTAGGAGCATTGAGTCCTGGGTCCTTGGGCTCATACCACAATCTTCCTTAGGAATCACCTACAGTTTAAGTACTGTTCTTTATGTGTTTAACAGAGTTTTATTTTCAGATGAAAAAGAAATAAGTGAAATGTTTACACGTCAAAGAAGTCAGCAAGACTCTAGTCGAGATCTAAAGAAGGATTCCAAAAAAGGTAAATTATTACTAGGGTGATTTGGTTCTCTTCAGTTCAGTCGCTCAATCGTGTCCGACTGTTTGCAACCCCATGAATCGCAGCACGCCAGGCCTCTCTGTCCATCACCAACTCCTGGAGTTTACCCAAACTCATGTCCATCGAGTCGGTGATGCCATCTAGCCATCTCATCCTCTGTCATCCCCTTCTCCTCCTGCCCCCAATCCCTCTCAGAATCAGGGTCTTTTCCAATGAGTCAAATCTTCACATGAGGTGGCCAAAGTATTGGAGTTTCAGCTTCAACATCAGTCCTTCCAATGAACACCCAGGACTGATCTCTTTTAGGATGGACTGGTTGGATCTCCTTGCAGTCCAAGGGACTCTCAAGAGTCTTCTCTAACACCACAGCTCAAAAGCATCAATTCTTTGGCACTCAGCTTTCTTCACAGTCCAACTCTAACATCCATACATGACCACAGGAAAAACCATAGCCTTCACTAGATGGACCTTTGTTGGCAAAGTAATGTCTCTGCTTTTTAATACGCTATCTAGGTTGGTCATAACTTTCTTTTTTTTTTAATTTAAATATATTTATTTTAATTGGAGGCTAATTACTTTACAATATTGTATTGGTTCTGCTACACATAAATGTCTTTTAATTGGTTCTCTTATACTGTGGTAAAAATCACAAATAATTCCTTTAGAATTTTGAAGGATAACCATGTACTTTTTTACTTAAAAATCTTATTAATATCAACTTACTCTATCTTAAGTGAAAGTCACTCAATTATGTCTAACTCTTTGTCCCACCCACCCCCTCCACTTCTCATGGACTATACAGTCCATGGAATTCTCTAGGCCAGAATACTGGAGTGGGTAGCCCTTCCCTTCTCCAGGGATCTTCCCAACCCAGGGATCAAACCCAGGTCTCCCGCATTGCAGGCAGATTCTTTACCAGCTGGGACACAAGGGAAGCCCAAGAATACTGGAGTGGGTAGCCTATCCTTTCTCCAGAAGATCTTCCCAACCCAGGAATCGAACCAGGGTCTTCTACTTGCAGGCGGACTCTTTACCAACTGAGCTATCAGGGAAACCTTTACTCTGTCTTAAAGACTACTATAATATGAACAGTTGGACATGCAGAAACACAGATAGAAGAATGTGATATACTGTTTTCATGAACAAGAATATTGGAAAGATAGGATATCTGTCTTTCTGTTCTGTCATTCCTGGCATGTGGCTACCATAATAATTCACAAGATGGCTGCTAGTGTGCCAGTTGTTACATCAATGGGCAAGAAGAGAGAAAAGGCAAGAGACAAAAAAATAGCACTCCATCCAGCTGAGTTCAGTCAATTCAGTTCAGTTCAGTTGCTCAGTGATGTCTGACTCTTTGCAACCCCATGAACTGCACCATGCCAGGCCTCCCTGTCCATCACCAACTCCCAGAGTCCACCCAAACCCATGTCCATTGAGTCAGTGATGCCATCCAACCATCTCATCCTCTGTCATCCCCTTCTCCTCCTGCCCTCAATCTTTCCCAGCAAATCCAATGAGTCAGTTCTTCTCATCAGGTGGCCAAAGTATTGGAGTTTCAGCTTCAACATCAGTCTTACCAATGAACACCCAGGACCGATCTCCTTTAGGATGGACTGGTTGGATCTCCTTGCAGTCCAAGGGACTCTCAAGAGTCTTCTCCAACACCACAGTTCAAGAGCATCAGTTCTTCTGCACTCAGCTTTCTTTACAACTCTCACATCCATACATGACTACTGGAAAAACCATAGCCTTGACTAGACGGACCTTTGTTGACAAAGTAATGTCTCTGCTTTTGAATATGCTGTCTAGGTTGGTCATAACTTTCCTTCCAAGGAGTAAGCATCTTTTAATTTCATGGCTGCAATCACCATCTGCAGTGATTTTGGAGCCCAGAAAAATAAAGTCAGCCACTGTTCCACTGTTTCCCCATCTATTTGCCATGAAGTGATGGGACCAGGTGCCATGATCTTAGTTTTCTGAATGTTGAGCTTTTAAGCCAACTTTTTCACTCTCATCTTTCACTTTCATCAAGAGGCTCCTTAGTTCTTCTTTACTTTCTGTCATAAGGGTAGTGTCATCTGTATATCTGAGGTTATTGATATTTCTCCTGGAAATCTTGATTCCAGCTTGTGCTTCCTCCAGCCCAGCGTTTCTCATGATGTTCTCTGCATTGAAGTTAAATAAGCAGGATGACAATATACAGCCTTGATGTACTCTTTTTCCTATTTGGAACCAGTCTGTTGTTCCGTGTCCAGTTCTAACTGTTGCTTCCTGACCTGCATATAGGTTTCTCAAGAGGTAGGTCAGGTGGTCTGGTATTCCCATCTCTTTCAGAATTTTCCACAGTTTATTGTGATCCACACAGTCAAAGGCTTTGGCATAGTCAATATATCAGAAATAGATGTTTTTCTGGAACTCTCTTGCTTTTTCGATGATCCAGCAGATGTTGGGCAATTTGATCTCTGGTTCCTCTGCCTTTTCTAAAACCAGCTTGAACATCTGAAGTTCATGGTTCACGTACTATTGAAGCCTGGCTTGGAGAATTTTGAGCATTACTTTACTAGCATGTGAGATGAGTGCAATTGTGCAGTAGTTTGAGCATTCTTTGGCATTGCCTTTCTTTGGGATTGGAATGAAAACTGACCTTTTCTAATCCTGTGGCCACTGCTGAGTTATTCCTCTTTAAAGAGAAAACAACAAGACTCACCCCCAAAAAGTTCTTCTTGCATTTTATCTACCAGTGAAACTATCAATATAAGGGAAATTAGGAGATGTAGTGTTTTTAAACAGCTAAGCACATTGCTGACCCTAACAAAATCAGCATTCTGTTACTACAGGAAAGGAGAACTGGATATTGTTTAGGCAAGTAGTATCTTGTGGCACATTTAGTATTTTTGCCTGGCTATTTCTGCTTCCTCATGTCCCCTTTCCCAGGCTATGAGATCTTGGGTTCTTATGTCTGACTATCCAGGAATTGCTGGTTTTCTGTATCTCTGAGAATGGACTTCTCACTTCATGACAGAGAGGGCAGCAGGAAGCTGCTCCTCAAAAGTCCTTTGGGATTTTTTCTGCGAGAGGATCAATTAGGCTCTGGCAGGAGACCCTGATGGATGGAGCTCAGAAAGCACTACTGGAAAGGCCGAGGTAGAAGAGTCGCTCCACAGTCTGGTGGCGCTGCCAATCTCATGTCCTGTTAGACACATGGATAAATGTTTATATCATGGTGCAGCCTATAAGCCAGCTCAGCCATGTAAGAAAACATTCAGCACACAGTGAGGCAGGAATCAAGGCTAACACCTGAAAAACCAGCCTATGCTACCTTTTTTTACCATCCTCTTGCCCACCCCCTCTCCTTTTATTGTCCCATGTAGTCTCATGCATACAATTTAGGGCTTCCCTGGTGGCTCAGTGGTAAAGAACCCTTCTGCAAGTGCAGGAGACATGGGTTCAGTCTCTGGTCTGGGAAGATCCCACATGCCACAGAGCAACTAAGCCTGTGCACCACAGCTATTGAACCTATGCTCTAGAGCCCGGGAGATGCAATTAATGAGCTCACGTGCTGCAACTACTGAAGCCCACATGCCCTAGAACCCATGCTCCACAACAAGAGAAGTCTTCAAAACTAGAGAAAAGCCCCCACTAGAACTCTTCCCCAACTAAAGAAAAGCCCGCACAGCAACGAAGATCCAACACAGCCAACAATAAATAATAAAAACAATTATTAATTGAAAGCATTTATTTTGTTTTCTGACTCATTCTTTAGTTGCCTGTCTTTTAGCTTGACTCCTGGAAGCCTTTGCTTCCTACCTCTTCTCCCTGGTTTTCTGAGTTTTTACTCCTGCCTGACATGAGTTTTTTTCTTGCCTCATATGCTTTTGTTCTGATGCACTGGCTTTAAGCCACTATTCTACTGTTTTGTGATTCCAGACTTATTTCCTCTCTAGTTCATTTCTCCCTTTTTCTGGCATGTTCAGCAGTAACACAAAGAGTGCTTTCTTGGGTTAGGTATTTACGATCATGTTCTGTTGCAAATAACATTGTCTACTAAAATTATTAAGGGCATTAATGTATTGATTTACTTTACTTTAGATGTAACAGACTATGAGATAGAAGAGGTAACTGCTGATCATCCAGAAGTTCTTTCCATAATAAATGAGACAGTAAAAATGGCAAAGAATATGAACTTTGAACAGCCACATGAAAAAATTGCTGAGATCTTAGATGAAGTTCTGCAAGAGGTAAGAAATCCAGAATCTTTATTTTTATCTCTGATTTCACAGTATCTGAGAAAATGTTAACCTGGTATATGTACAATTATATTTGAATCCCATATGGCAGTGTTGAAATCTATAGCATCCTAATTCACGTGCATTTTACAGTAACACTGTTAATATGTAATGTACCCTGCTGCTGCTGCTGCTAAGTCGCTGCAGTTGTGTCCGACTCTGTGCAACCCCATAGACGGCAGCCCACCAGGCTCCCCTGTCCCTGGGATTCTCCAGGCAAGAACACTGGAGTGGGTTGCCATTTCCTTCTCCAATGCATGAAAGTGAAAAGTGAAAGGGAAGTCGCTCAGTCGTGTCCGACTCTGTGCAACCCCATGGACTGGAGCCCACCAGGCTCCTCCATCCATGGGAGTTCCCAGGCAAAAGTACTAGAGTGGGTTGCCATTGCCTTCTCCACATGCTAGCAAAGTAATGCTCAAAATTCTCCAAGCCAGGCTTCAGCAATATGTGAACCGTGAACTTCCAGATGTTCAAGCTGGTTTTAGAAAAGGCAGAGGAGCCAGAGATCAAATTGCCAACATGCTGGATCATCAAAAAAGCTAAAGAGTTCCAGGAAAGCATCTATTTCTGCTTTATTGACTATGCCAAAGCCTTTGTGTGGATCACAATAAACGTGGAAAATTCTGAAAGAGATGGGAATACCAGACCACCTGACCTGCCTCTTGAGAAATCTGTATGCAGGTCAGGAAGCAACAGTTAGAACTGGACATGGAACAACAGACAGGTTCCAAATAGGAAAAGGAGTACGTCAAGGCTGTATATTGTCACCCTGCTTATTTAACTTCAATGCGGAGTACATCATGAGAAACGCTGGGCTGGAAGAAGCACAAGCTGGAATCAAGATTTCCGGGAGAAATATCAATAACCTCAGATATACAGATGACACCACCCTTATGGCAGAAAGTGAAGAACTAAAGAGCCTCTTGATGAAAGTGAAAGAGGAGAGTGAGAAAGTTGGCTTTAAAATTCAACATTCAGAAAACTAAGATCATGGCATCTGATCCCACCACTTCATGGCAAATAGATGGGGAAACAGTGGAAACATGAGACTTTTATTTTCTTAGGCTCCAAAATCACTGCAGATGGTGACTCTAGCCATGAAATTAAAAGATGCTTACTCCTTGGAAGGAAAGTTATGACCAACCTAGACAGCATATTCAAAAGCAGAGACATTACTTTGTCAACAAAGGTCTGTCTAGTCAAGGCTATGGTTTTTCCAGTAGTCATGTATGAATGTGAGAGTTGTAAAGAAAGCTGAGTGCAGAAGAACTGATGCTCTTGAACTGTGGTGTTGGAGAAGACTCTTGAGAGTCCCTTGGACTGCAAGGAGATCCAAAGTCCATCCTAAAGGAAATCAGTCCTGGGTGTTCATTGGAAGGACTGATGTTGAAGCTGAAACTTCTGATGAGAAGAACTGACTTATTGGCAAAGACCCTGATGCTGGGCAAGATTGAGGGCAGGAGGAGAAAGGGACGACAGAGGATGAGATGGTTGGATGGCATCACCGACTCAATGGACATGAATTTGGCTATGGTCCAGGAGTTGGTGATGGACAGAGAGGCCTGGTGTGCTGTGGTTCATGGGGTCACAAAGAGTTGGACACGACTGGGGGACTGAACTGAACTGACAGCATTATAACTTTGTTTACACGTCCATCAATGCCTATTAAATGTAGCACCTCAAGGCAAGAATACCAGATAAGTTATCTTTTTCATTCCCTCTGCGTTTTTCAGTGCAACTGAACAGAAGTGCTCAATAAATGAGCTTTTATGGTGATCTTTTCTCACATTTTCCAAACAGCACAAGAAGTTCAAACAAAGATTAAAATTAAGACGGAATTTCTACCTCAAACTATAGATTTCTCTCAATTGCAACTTCCTATTCCTTGAAAGTGTTAATATGGCATCTATGTTGCTACATTTCTAAGTATGATGTGAAAATCTCTCAGTCCTGTCAGGACTCTTTGTGACCCCATGGACTCCAGGCCAGAGTACTGGGGCGAGGAGCCTTTCCCTTTTCCAGGAGAATCTTCCCAACCCTGGGATCAAACCCCAGGTCTCCCAGATCTCAGGTGGCACTGCAGGCACACTGCAGGCTTATCTAAGTATGATAGTAAGTTTATTAATAAAAAGGACTTCTTTACATGAAAAAAGACTGTTAAAAATGCTCTGGTTACAAGTGGCTTTTTTAAACTTTTTATTTTGATATACAGTTGTATAGGGCAATGGAAAAAATAGAACAGAAAGATTGCTGTGAATCTAAAACCGCTCTAAAGGGAATTCCCTGGCTGTCCAGCGGTTAGGACTCAGGGTTTTCACTGCCAGAGTCCAGGTTCAATCCCTGGTGGGGGAACTAAGATTTCACAAGCTTCATGGCATGGCCAAGAAATGAAATTAACTTAATAAAAAATAAAACTGTTCTAAAAGTAAAGTTTATTTTTTAAAAACAGAACTACCACATGAACTAACAAACCTACTTCCAGCTATATATTCAAAAGAATTGAAAGCAGGGTTTTGAAGAGATATCTCACACCCATGTGCATGGCATGTGAACTGTAGTTACCATGCTGTACATCACACTCTCAGTACTTATTTATCTTGTAACTGGACGTTTGTACCTTTTGACCATGTATGTGTGCATGCTAAGTTGCTTCAGTCATGTCCAACTCTTTGTGATCCTATGGACTCTAGTCTGCCAGGCTCCTCTGTCCATGGGATTCTCTAGGCAAGAACACTGGAGTGGGTTGCCATGCCCTCCTCCAGGGGACCTTCCTGACCCAGGGATCAAACCCTCATCTCTTGCGGCCCCTGCATTGCCAGTGAATTCTTTACTGCTGAGCCACCAGGGAAGCCCTACCTTTTGACCCTTTGACTCATTTCCTCCCACCTTTTCCTCTGTCTCTGGCAGCCACCAGTGTCTTCTCTATGAATTTGGTTTTTTTAGATTTCACAATAAATGAGGTCATATAGTATTTGTCTTTCTCTAACTTATTTCACTTATACTACTTCATTATAGCTTTTCCCTCCTAATTCTCTCATGTGAAACTTTTCCAAGTGTTTAAAATTCTTTTTTTTGCCCCAAATGCTCTTCATTCAGATGGAAATTTCAAAAAGCAGGTAAATCTGCATAAGCCAAAGGGTTACACTGGTCCTCTCAAGATTTCTTTCCCTTGACTTCTAATATTCTGTGACTTCCTGATTGCATACAGATTTGTTTAAAACCTTCGGAACTGGTGTATTCACAGACCCACATCACTAATCTCCACATTTGTATTGAAGTTGTTATAATTGGGTGGCAGGTGGGGGATAGTTTAGCAGAACTCACAAAGCACCTGCAAGATTTGTTTTGAATCAGTTTCTTTCTATAGCTGTTAGTAAACATCTCAGGACCTCTCAGCTCTCACTTTAAAGGCTAAAAATCTAAAGGGAAGTAAAGAGCATTGTCACTTAAAAAGGCAGACTGAGCACAGACCTGGTGACTCCAGGGACCAGGGAGTAGAGTAGACCAGGGGCCATTGTCACCTGAGACCATGTTAGAAACACAGACTCATGGGCCCTGCCCTTGACCTTCTGAATCAGGATCTAGGTTCTGTAATACTGAGTAAGATATAGCAAGCATGTTTTGTTATATTTATTTAACAGAGGCTTTTGCTTCTTGTTCTTAATGTACAGCTTTAGTGCTTTCAAATTGTTTCTCTTTTAAAATTAAGTGGCTCTTTTTTTTTCTTCTGAAAGTCAGAAGAACTCAAAAGATATTTGGTTAAGGTCCAGGAAAGTGACATATCAGGGTAACATCCTTGACTTGGATGCCTATGATGGTAATTTCAGTGTGTCATTTTTCACAGGTAGTTGAAGAAAACAAGAATAGGTTTTATGGTGCCCCCAAATATGGAGGATGGATACTGGACAACTGCCCTCTTGTGAAAGAACTCTGGATGGTCTTAGTCGACAAAGGAGTTCTACCCGATTTAGTCATCTGTTTATCAGACACAGAAAACAATGGTTGGTAAATACTTATCATGTCAATTCAGAGTGAAGTTTTTACTGCTGATAATATTTTTAGTTTATATTTTTATGAACTATAAAATGGAAAACTCTCCACCTTCCCTGGATACAACAAATACCACCCCAGCAGTCCCTTCATGACCTAGAAGTACACAAAAGGAAACATCCAACCACTGAGTAGGTGGCCACGGATGGTATGCTGGGTCACTGGATGCTCCAGTACACTCTTATCATTATTCTTTGGAGCTGAGCATTTAACAACCCTCATCCCAGTCAGCATTATAACTTCTGAATGAAAAATATATAAGGCTGAGGGCAAAACTATCTATTAATCCTTTTTCCCCTCAAATGGGAAATACTAAGTAGATAAAGATAGCAGAACTAAATTTTAATTTCTGTCACTGTGTATAAAGCTATAGTAATAAAAAATTATGGCACTACCAGAAAAAAATGACATAGACCAATCAAACAGAACAAAGAGCCCAGAGATAAACTCACACATATACAGTCAACTAATATTTGATAAGGGAGCCAAAAATATTGTTATTTTGCATCTTAAGGAAATATATTTGAAAAGAGAATTTCCAGGGGGAGACTGTATTATACTACTTTTTATGTTTTAGTTACTTACAGTATAATATATACCTTTTTAGAAGGATTTAAGATGGTCTGAAAAAATCTGGGCTCTATTTAGATAAATACTTAAAGGAAAGTATATTTGGATATAGACAGAAATAATTTTTCATTTCTAATTTCCAAAATATATCTCACTATATTTTATAGAGCTTTAAAATTAATATTACTGTTTATCTGTATTTCAGGAAAATATTTATATAATAGACTGTATTTAGAGAATAAACAAGAAATTGACTCTAAGATTTTAGAAAGATTATTAGATGAACTACTAAAGGAAAGAAAAGAGGAAGAAGCAGCAAGGTAATCTGCCTGGCACAATAAATGATATTAATTAACCTTTTACAACTGTTAAAAATCTACTTATGATTTATATTCATAAAATGCCTTTAACATCAAAACAGGCCTACTAACAAGATCCAATTCTAATTCTAAGAAAAATAGTAATTTCATAAATATTCCCAGAATCTCTAAAGTATATAGCTGTGGGTATTTTCACAGTCCCAAATCAGACATTCTAAACCAAATGTTTACTTTCAAAAGACATTGTGAAAAAAAGTCCTGATAGTCCAGAGGCTAAAACTTCAAGCTCCCAATGTAGGGGGCCTGGGTTCGATCCTTGGTTGGGGAACTAGATCCCATATACCTCAATTAAGAGTTTGAATGTTGCAACTAAGACTCAGTGTAGTCAAATAAATAAATATATATTTTTTAATGAACACAGAGAAAGTATATATTTTCTACTCTATTTATCTGTGACTTAATTTTACTAACTAGAATCCACAGGTCAAAGAAATAATATAAAAAGTGAAAATACACTTGTGTCATATGACTTAAATTCAAAGCTTGACTAAGTTCTACATAAGGTAAAGAACAAGACTGCTGCTAAGTCGCGTCAGTCATGTCCGACTCTGTGATCCCATAGATAGCAGCCCACCAGGTTCCCCTGTCCCTGGGTTTCTCCAGGCAAGAATACTGCAGTGGGTTGCATTGCCTTCTCCCAAGAACAAGACTAGTTATTCATAACTGATAGGTTCAACATCAAATGCTTATTCTTGAGACTTCCTGGTGGTTCAGTGGCTAAGACTCTGAGCTCCCAATATGGAGGATGTCAACTCAATCCCTGGTGGGGTAACTAGATCCCACATGCCACATTAAGACTTGGTGCAGCCAAATAAATAAATTAATTAAATGCTTTTAAAAAATTGGTCAGAGATGCAATGCAACTTGGTTGGAAAAGAGATAAAATGTATAGGATTTAGAATTACATTTTTGGCCAAATATTTACAGACATGCTGATTATACCTGTTTTCCAGCATTAGTTTCCAAATGTGCTGGTCAAATGCAAGATAATTTCTTTTACCACCATTTGTCTTTGATCTACCCAAGTAGTATATGGAAGTAGCTAGAAACTGGCAGCAAAATTCTTCTTCCTCCTTGTCAGATTTTAGATTCTTAGCAGCCGCAACATATAGTATCCAGGTTTTGGATGAGGAAAGCATCACAAAAGAGCCCTACCTAACTAGAAAAGTAGAAGAATTGCCAGTTCACACACTACCAAGTAGGGAAGCCATGCAGAAACAATGCTCAGTAGTCTCAAAGGTCTGGGTCATGAACAAGAGAACTCAAATTACACTAAGACTTCAGTCTGGATCACAGGGTCACAGGGTTTAGAATATAGTGAGACAACACTTCCTATTAACAAGAAACAGGATTTGTGGTCCAGTGGTTACAAATCTGCCTGCCAGTTCAGGGGACACTGGTTCAATCCCTGGTCTGGGAAGATTCCACATGTCTCAGGGCAACCAAGCCCACATACCACAACTATAGAACCCACAGCCTAGAGTCTGTGAGCTGCAACTACTGAAGCCCACACACCCTAAAGCCCATGCTCTGCAACAAGGGAAGCCACCTCAATGTGAGGCTCAAGCACCACAGCGAGAGTGTAGCGCCTGCTTGCTACACCTAGAGACGAGCCCGGGTGCAGCAACAAAGACCCGGCACAGCCAAAGATAAATAAACCAAGGTACACACTGTTGGGAGGAGAGGTGTAGTGATATATTTGAAGAGAATATGTGTAAAGATTTTCAAAGGAAGGGGAAAAGGACACCAAAAGAACACTGAGTATGAGAGAATGACCCACCTACAGAACAGTCTGAAGAAGACTGTCCAGAGTGGCCTACTCACATGAATGGGCTCTGCTCCACTTAACTGGTCCCCTGTTGGTGACTGCTCGATACAGTTTTTTGATACTGTTTTTAAAAATGCAGTCAACATTCTTATACATGTTTCTTTGTGTAATAGTATGCCAATACCTGAGGGCTAAATTCCTAGTTCTTCAACCCTAATGAAAAACAGATTCCCTTATCCCAAACCTCTTTAAATTTCATCATTACTTTGTTGAAAAGAAAATAAATTAATTTTCTGAATACAAAGGAAATTTGCAAATTTTCAACTTATTCATACAGAAAAAACTTTAAAGTGCAAAAAATGTGAAATAAAATTTAAAAGCTGTCAGAATGCCACCATCCATAGATAATTACTATTAACAGTTTGATTCACTTTATTCTAGTCTTTTAATCTTCATTTATATACATTTTAAATAAAAAATTTGTATTATACATAGTTTTGTATTATATCTTTTTTCACTTAACTCTATGCTGTGAACATTTCTCATTTAGTCAGAGGGAAAATGATACCAGCTGAGAGTTAGACAATTCTTTATCAATTTTTCCAGGTTTCCTAATTAATAGCCAGAGTTTTTTAAAAACAACATTTTAACTTTCCTTACCAAAAAAAGATCCCCAAAACACACAAAAAATTCTGAACATTAACTAGCCTCAATATGAGTAAATTAAATGTTTATGTGGTAAAGTAAAAAGTATAGTGAATATTATAAATGATTTATTCTTTATTTTTACTATTATAAGCCTTAAATTCTATGATATTGTAAGATATTTGAATTTCCAAAGATAACTACATTTTGGACCTTTTCATTTCAGAAAAGTCAAGGAAGAGGCATTAAGAATAGAAGAAGAAAATCGAAAGCTATTGGAAGCTATGACTGCAAAAGCAAAAGGCAAACACAAGATTATATGATTAATAATGTGTCATTTGATTTTGTGTTGTGACTGCAAAGTTGCAGTATTTACAGAGAATTATAAACAGAGTGCAGAGAAGGCAATGGCACCCCACTCCAGTACTCTTGCCTGGAAAATCCCATGGACTGAGGAGCCTGGTAGGCTGCAGTCCATGGGGTTGCTAAGAGTCGGACACGACTGAGTGACTTCACTTCACTTTTCACTTTCCTGCATTGGAGAAGGAAATGGCAACCCACTCCAGTGTTCTTACCTGGAGAATCCCAGGGACAGGGGAGCCTGGTGGGCTGCTGTCTATGGGGTCGAACGGAGTTGGACACGACTGAAGCGACTTAGCGGCAGCGGCAGCATAAACAGAGTGACCATGTTTCCCAGTTTGCCCGTTAGAGTCCAGGTTTATGCCCAGGTTCCTGAAATATCTGTTTGACTCCCTCTCCTTCTCGTTGTGTTCCAATTTGGATAATGCACTGTATGATCACAGCAGTAATGAATTCATAGAAAATGGATTCCTAACACAGACACCTACTCACCCACCTTGTAAGAGGGATACACGGCAGGATCAGCATGTGCAACATGTTTTTAAATTTTCTAGTAAGCACATAAAAAATAAAAAGAAACAAATGAATTACAATAATCCCTCAATATCAATCAGGAATTGGTCCCAGGACTCCTGCAGATACCAAAAATTCATAAATTCTTAAGTCCCTTATATAAAATGTCATAGTATGTGTGTATAACCTAAACACATTGGCATATACTTTAAATCATCTCTAGATAACTTATAATGCCTAATAAAATGTAAATGCTATGTAAATAGTTGCTAGCAAATTCAAGTTTTGCTTTTTGGAACTTTCTGAAATTTTTTTTCGAATATTTTCAATTTGTGGTTGGTTGAATCCATGGATACAGAACCTGAAGATTCAGAAAACCAACTGTATATTTTATTTAATACACTATATCCAAATTATTATTTTAACATAATGCAAATTATGTTAAATTTAATTAACATTGATTCATGCATGTAATCAATGCAAAAATTATTGATATGTTTTTATATTCAGTTTTTCACACAAAGTCTCTGAAGTCATTGTGTATTTTACACTCACCGCACATTTCAGTTTGGACTAGCCACATTTCAAGTGCTCAGTAGATACATGTGGCTTGTGGCTATGTATCAGATAGTGCAGGAATAGCCATTCCCTATTAAATGGACATTTGGGCTGTTTCCTGTCTTTTACTGTTATAATATTTGGGACTGCTATATGCTATGGCATATATTTGGGAATATATTTTATATTCCATTTTAATAGATATAATATAGAGAGACTGTATCTATCTTTTTCATTAAGCATCATGCTCCAGGGGTTGTTCCCAATTAAATATCTGCTGACTTAAACTAAATAATTTATTTCTTCTCATTTTTTTGTATAAGCAGAAGAAGCTGAAGCCGAGGCTTTTGAGGATTTTGAAGTTGAGGAGTCTGAACTTCACGAAGGGTCTGAGACCCCTGAGGTTGCTGAGGAGACCAGGGGGTTCTTACCCGAGGAGTCTGACATTTTTGAGGCCCCAGAAACAGAACATGAATCAGGTTAGACTTTTATTAAAGAGTGCGTCCTTAATTCCACTGCTGCCTATTGGCATGTTTGTGTGCATGTGTGTGTATGTCTGTTGATGTGGTATAAAGTGGAAGCAGGTTGAGATTGCAGAGATGTGGCCCCAGAGAGCAGCAGGTGGCTGAAAGTATGGTAAGAAAGCTGAGTGCTCTGCCCGGGTGCTGGCACTCTTGTCAGGGTCTGTTATATAATTTGGGGGGCACAGTGTTCAAATATCAGGAAAAAAGACTCATTAAAAGTACAAGAATATAAAGCTCTTTCTTTCCTTCCACGGTCTCTCTTAACTTGTCATAGTATTTTATGTTTGCTGTTTAAAGTCATTCTAAAAAAAAAAAAAAAGTCATTCTAAAAAAAATTAAAATTTTAAGTTCTTAAGCATGAATTTTACCATTCATCTTTATGTTGCCCAATGCCACTTTTAAATGCAAACCTAAGAAAGGATGTGATGAGGTTCCATAGTCATTCATGTCTCTTTAAATGCCATTACCTTCATTCTGCATCTGGAGCAAGTTCTAATTTGAAGGGGAACCATGGTCAGGCCTGTCAGCATCTTCCCATCCCCAAATCACTAAGTCACACTTTTTCCCACACATCGTGGGCCCTGTTAGAATTCTGTGCTCATGATGGGGTATCAGGAACACTCATAGGAATGAGATGGCAAAGAATGGCAGACAGATCTCTGCTCACAGGTGTGCCCTATTGTCCTGCTGGAGTCCCTTTGGATTTTGCTTACAAAACTCGGTTCAAAGATCAAAATGACAACCAAAGTGCATTAAACTAAGTATGGGGCCATTCTGGGCAAGAGATACAGGACACCCACACAGCTTATATACCCATGAAGCCAGCCCTCCTCAAATGTCCAGTTTGTTGGGTTGGGACAGGGCAAGAAGGAGTCTATAAGGCAACGAGAGTCACTCTCATGACTGGAGAGTGGACTTAAGCAGCAAGATCAGGCACTTCATGGTGGTGGAAGCAGGGCTCATAAATGCCTCGAAGCACAATTAGTGTTGAATTACTCCCTCTTCTCTTGAGTATTAAACATTATAGATTCTATTGAAAGAGGACCCAACTATTATTTTAGCTAACTTGCAGGACAGTTTGCACAATATTACAGAATGGCTATATATACATTTTTTTGTTAATATATATGTGTGTGTGTGTGAGACACACAAAACTTGTGTCTCAGAACTAGGAAAGACTAAGGGGTGAGAAGAAAGATAATTAGTCCTTCCTTCCCTGAAACTATCTACACTAGATCTGTATGTGAATCATGTCTTTTATTATCCAGGAAAGCAGTTGTTGATCTGTATCTTCAAAAGTGCTATTAATTGAGATTCTCCTCAGTTTCACCACACCTACACCCACAACTGAGACTTTGGCCACTTTACAGTCTTTAGGAATATCTTTATGGGTATGTCAAGAAATTAAAAGAATGCTCAGGCATTTTTGATGCCATGTGAATAGACATTTGAATGATATTTAACAACAGTTATCAGAACTGTATGTATCAATTATTATTCTGGTCAACATCCTTTTGTGTATTTAAGAATATTCTTCATTTTCTGCCTTATTTTATTATGTATTTTTATGCCTCCCTGGAACCAACCAGTGGGTTCGTGTGTTTGCAGTGTAGAAAACTAAACTCTGACTGCAGATGTCTGCAGCAAAGTAAGGGCTTAGTAGTAGGACACCAAGGGAGGGAGTGGGAGACAAGCCTGAGATCCACTCCAACTTGGTCTTTGAGTTGCGGGCATTTAAGGAGGAGAGGGCTTCCCGGGTGGCACTAGTAGTAAAGAACTCACCTGCCAGTGCAGGGGATGTAAGAGACATGGGTTCAATCCCTGGGTCAGGAAGATCCCCTGGAGGAGGGTGTGGCAACCCACTGCAGTATTCTTGCCTGGAGAATCCCATGGACAGAGGAGCCTGGTGGGCTGCAGTCCATAGGGCTGCAAAGAGTTGCACATGAATGAAGCAACTTAGCTCATGCACAAAGGGGAAGAACAAAGAATCTGCAGTTAATCATCATCCTGTGACATTTCTTAATCGTTGTTTTGGGGGTCAGGATGCCTACTGTTTATGAATCTTTTTTTTTTTTGCTTTTTCCCCATTTTATTGAAGTCTAGTTGCTGTACATCAAAGTGATTCAGTTATACACATTCTTTTTTTTTTTAATATCCTTTTTCATTATAATTTGTCCCAGGTTAGATATAGTTCCGTGTGCTATACAATAGGACCTTGTTGTTTATCCATCCTAAATGTGTTGAAGTGTAATAGTTTGCATCTACCATCCCCAAACTCCCAGTCATCCCTTTCCCTCCCTGTCTCCCCCTGTAACTATGCTTCTTTGTCTACCTCCTGCACTAGGAGGAATTCTTTAAATGCAGTTGTTGGTTTTTTTTCCTTTGTATCCCTCGAACCTACTGGTAGCCTTCAATAAATGGCTGTTGAATGTGTGACTTCTAGATATTTACCAAGGGTCTACTAAGAGCCAGTATACAAAGAGACCAGATATGAGACTAGTACAGTGAACAAATGTGTGCAAGACAGTCCCTGCCCTGAATGGGGATGAGCCCTAGTCAATGGGTAAGATGGACACTGCTGCTGCTGCTTTGTCGCTTCAGTCGTGTCCGACTCTGTGCAACCCCATAGACGGAAGCCCACTAGGTTCCTCTGTCCCTGGGATTCTCCAGGCAAGAATACTGGAGTGGGTTGCCATTTCCTTCTCCATGTTTATGAATCTTTTTATGAGTATCTGGTGATTCATGATCCAGGGATCTGTTAGCTCATCTTGCCCTGGAGAAACAACCTGAGTATGTACATTAATGATGTTATCTGATTCTGGTTGATTAGTGTTCACTTAGCACAGAAATGAGCCATGAAATTAAAAGACGCTTACTCCTTGGAAGGAAAGTTATGACCAACCTAGATAGCATATTCAAAAGCAGAGACATTACTTTGCCAACAAAGGTCCGTCTAGTCAAGGCTGTGGTTTTTCCTGTGGTCATGTATGGATGTGAGAGTTGGACTGTGAAGAAGGCTGAGCGCCAAAGAATTGATGCTTTTGAGCTGTGGTATTGGAGAAGACTCTTGAGAGTCCCTTGGACTGCAAGGAGATCCAACCAGTCCATTCTGAAGGAGATCAGCCCTGGGATTTCTTTGGAGGGAATGATGCTGAAGCTGAAACTCCAGTACTTTGGCCACCTCATGCGAAGAGTTGACTCATTGGAAAAGACTCTGATGCTGGGAGGGATTGGGGGCAGGAGGAGAAGGGGACGACAGAGGATGAGATGGCTGGATGGCATCACTGACTTGATGGACGTGAGTCTGAGTGAACTCCGGGAGTTGGTGATGGACAGGGAGGCCTGGCGTGCTGCGATTCATGGGGTCACGAAGAGTTGGACACGACTGAGCAACTGAACTGAACTAAACTGAACTGAGCACAGAAATGAGGTCAGAGGGGACAAGAAAGGGAATAATGTTTTGAATAAAGAGATTAATCATAAACTCAGCAGGGGAACTCGGTTTTAGGGGAAATCAGTACTTTACCTAATTAGAGAAGGCACTGGCGACCCACTCCTATACTCTTGACTGGAAAATACCATGGACGGAGGAGGCTGGTAGGCTGCAGTCCATGGTGTTGCTAAGAGTCGGACACGACTGAGCGACTTCACTTTCACTTTTCACTTTCATGCATTGGAGAAGGAAATGGCAACCCATTCCAGTGTTCTTGCCTGGAGAATCCCAGGGACGGAGGAGGCTGGTGGGCTTCCGTCTATGGGGTCGCACAGAGTTGGACACGACTGAAGCAACTTAGCAGCAGCAGTACTTTACCTAGTGAGAACTGTATTATCAATTTGACATAGTATACACAATTTAAACTTTTGATATTTTCTTTGTGCCAAAATTTTCATAAAGGAATAATGTTTTTAAAACTCAAACACTAACTATTAGATATTTTTTTAAGTATCTGAGCCTCCTGAGGATGCTACAGTCGGAGCAGAATTTCCAAAAGGATCCAGAGAGGGCCTGGAAACTAAAGAATTACCTGAAACAGGTTAGATTATAAAATAAAAGTAGTGCATAGAAATGCTTTTCATATTCTCTTACAATTTTAGGCATAAAACCAATTTCCTACCTATTTCTTTCTATGCCAGTTATATGCTGGTTGATGTGTGTTATATTTGCCTAACTTATTAAAAAGTGTATCTAGCCAACTTATAATAGTTTTTCAACAAATTTTATGTTCTACTTTTATTAAAAAAGTTGCCATATGAAATTCATATTATCTAAATAATTTGGATTTTATTTATAAGTAACAATTCATCTACAGCCAAAACAATGAACAAAGCATAGTTGAAATATGAATTTATAAATGCATATTATTGCTTAGAACTCTAAGTTTATTTCTTTTAAATGTTTAAAAAGTATTATAAATTATTTTGGCAATATAGCTAAACATATAATGCTTAAAGTCTCTTTTTTCTTTCTTTTAAATTTTACTCAAAAGTTCTACTACCTGAATTTCCGGAAGATGGTTATCCTGATGTTCCTGAAATGGATTCAATTAGAGAGAATGTCAGCTCTTTCTACGCTGCCTGGAGACAGATGGAAACAGCTATCAGTGACTCTTTTACTCAAATTTTAAACCTGGAGATTGCTGGCAAAACTCCAGAGGAACTACTTCAAAAAGTCATTGAAATTATGGAAAGTAAGGGCTGCTGTAATCATAACATTTATTGTCGTGAGCAAGCCATATTATTAAAAGTACTGTGAAAGTTTAAAGCCTATGGTTTATGAAGTAAAACATTCAGTATATCCAGGGATGATATTTAAAATATTTAACAACTGTCCTAGAACACCCATCAGAACAGCCATTGGACACACAGCACTGGCCAGACTGGCCACTTGTCACCTAAAGAATTTGGAAAGGCCTATTTGCCTACACATGTAAGCTAAGAGACCAGCCCTACAGTTAATTTTCTTAATCTTGCTACTGTAATATGTTCATATGCTTTTATCCTAAAAATGTCTTCCCAACTGTGTTTGTTTTTGAAAGAACCCTTTCACCATGCTGCTTGGGAGTTAACTATAGAAGATTATGATGAAGAAACAGAAGACTATCAGGCTGAAGCCGATGTCGATGAGGAGCTAGAAGAGGAAGAAGAGGAAGAGGAAGAGGTGGGGGGCTTTTCTCCTGCTCACTGCCCGTGGTCACGTCACTGAAGGTGCACATATCCAGAGTGGTTACTGGCACTTCTAGGCTTCAAGAAAACAAGCAGGGATCTTCAGATTTGTAAACATTTTCAACACATTTTGCCTCCACTCAGCTTCATTTGACCTCTGAAATGCCAGAGCTACTTAGACAGTATGTTACACCCATGAAAAAAGGAAAGAGAAAACTTTAAATTTTTTTCCCATGGAAAAATCTATACATATTAGAGACAGAAATATTTTATAAATTTAACAGAAGTGGGTGTTTTATGTAAAATACAACAATGGCATCTTTGAAGGGCTGATGGCATGAAAACAAGTGGTTTTCTCAAAGAGGAACAACTCATTTTAGGCACCAATCTACTCCCTTGGCACCACAATTTTGATAACTATTTTCAAGGGATAGCCTCCTAATTAAGGCATGTATCAATAATAAAATAGGAAGTGATTCCTTTAATTCTGGTCTTTATAAATAAAGCAAAATAATAGGTTAGACAAACATTCATTTGTAATTAACTTGTTGCTTGACTTAAATCCAAATATGTATGTGTCAAACAAAAAATGTTATGCAGTGTGATTCTGCTAATAGCTTTCGATACTTTATCCTAAGAAACTGCTGAGACTCTCAGTCAGGGTGGTTAAAGGGTGTGGGTTTTGTCCCAATAATGTTTAGACTCTCTCTTTTCTTTTGTGACCTGCTGTGGTCTGCAAGAACATGGTGTCTTTCTTGTACCTGCAAACAGTTCTCAAGCTGTCTGTAATTTTAAAAACTTAAATTTTTAAGTATGGTCTTCATTGATAACATAGTGTCTTTACCTCATTTTACTCTTCCTAATTTATCATCCCTTCTTCCAGTGTGTGTTAGGCTTCCTGAGAGGGGTGGTTGTTTTCTTTCTTTCTTTCTTTTCTTTTTTGGCTCAGTGGAGTTCACAAGTCTTGCTGGAGTGCTTTAGGTGACAACATCCTCAAAATTTATGAAGGGCAAACTGACTTTTCTCCCCAGCATTCAGGAGTATAGTGACAGATAGGCCACCTATTTGTTGCTGAGGCCTGAGACAAGCCCAGTTACCTGAATTCCTCATACTTGCCCGGATGCAAGGTCAGGGAGGACTCCTCCCACCCATACAGCTCCTTCTTGGTCTCTTGCAGGCCACAGAGACCACAAAGGGTGGTAGCTGCTGATGCTAACATTCCCCAGGAAATCCACAGATTTCTACAGGAAAACTCCTCCTAAGACTTGCCATCTGGATGCTCTGGTCCCTCTGATGCTTGTCTCCAGATACTCATCCAGTCCATAGTGGTGAAGAGTGTTGTACAGTTGTCTGCCCTCAGACGTCCACAGAGGCCAACCACCACCTGCTCTAGAAGTTAAACACTGAGGAGGTGGTAGAGAAATGAGGAGAGTCTTTAGAGCACCATCTTCCCAGAATCCCTTGCTCCAAGACGCCCCAATCCTTATCACTATTACACACATATCTCACTTTTTTTTAAACTGAAATTCAAATGTAACTGGTGAGCCTTCATTTTTTATTTGCTAAAAGTCTGGCAACCTTACTTTAAGTGCATTTATTGAAAAACAAGAAAGACTAGAGAAATGAATTAGGCATTCAAGTCAAGAACCTAGAGAAAAAAAGCATAACAAAATAGACCAAATAAAGTAAAAAGAAGGAAATTAAAGGCCAAAATTAATGAAATAGGAAAAAAAGACCAAATAAAAGCAGTAGGCCTACCTTCAAAAAAAATGAAAAATTGGTTTACTGACAAGAGCAATAAAATAGACAAACCTCTGGCAAACAAAATGAAGTAAAAAGAAGGAGGAGTAAATAACATTTGAAACAGAAATCAGATTTGAAAGAGGTTCATTTTAAATTACAACTTTATACTAACAAATTGTAAAGTCAAAATACAAAGCATTTTCAAAATACAAATTACTAAAATGTGCTTAAGATAAAAGATAAAAGCTGGACAAACAAAAATAACTGTAGGGAGTTGTAGGGCTTTTCTTGTTGGTTAGATAAGTCTTATGTTATAAATCTTCCATAGCATAGAAAAATTTCAATACTTTCCAGCTCATTTTGAAGCTTGCATAACCCTGACACAAAAATTGAATGAGTGACACAAGAAAAGTAGAGATTAGTTTTGCACATTTACAGAAAGTTGTTTTTTACATCCTGTTTGGGGGAAGAAAAAAAGGCATGTTGTAGAATAGTCATGCAAAGTATTATTTCGTTGTTATCTTAAAAAATAATGTATTTGTGCCTAAATTTGTGTCTTTGTATGTAAATGTGTAAGCTATACTGAGAAAAATGAGTCTGAAAGAATACACATAAAACGATTGAGTGTTAAGACAGTACTGGAAGGGAAAGGTGAGAGGAAATGTTCACTCTTCATGCATTGTGGTTACGTTTTGAATATTTTTACAGCAAGCATGCATTGTACAACACAAAATTATTTTTAAAATATACTTTACTTTAAATATAGGGCTTCCCTCATAGCTCAGTTGGGAAAGAATCTGCCTGCAATGCAGGAGACTCCGGTTTGATTCCTGGGTTGGGAAGATCCCCTGGAGAAAGAATAGGCTACCCACTCCAGTATTCCTGGGCTTCTCTTATGGCTCAGCTGGTAAAGAATCTGCCTGAAATAGGGGAGACCTGGGTTTGATCTGGGTTTGATCTCTGGGTTGGTAAGATCCCCTGGAAAAGGGAAAAGCTACCCACTCCAGTATTCTAGCCTAGAAAATTCCATGGACCATCCATGGGGTTGCAAAGAGTCAGACACAACTGAACAACTTTCACTTTCACTTACTTCAAGTACAAGAGTCCCTAAGGGACTTTACACATGGTTTCTTCATCTATCGCATTTCCAATTGAATAAAATAAAATTTTTCCAAAGTATTTGATTATATATCCACTGAGTAGGAAACAAAGCAAATCCTGAGACATCGCCCATTTTCGTTTTCAATGACTAAGAAGTTGTGACCCTGACTCAGCTTTTACTTCTTGGAAATAATTTTATTTTAGAAACTGACTTCACAGTGACCCTGCATCCATCCACACATTACAAGGGTTTTTATTACACATTTGTCTATAAAGGGCTTGGGACACCTTCATTCTCAGTGCTGCTTCATTTTCTTTATAAAATAAAGACACTTGGGATTTGAACTCAGAGGAATATAAGAAACTTATTTTTTGATGAATTCAAATAGTACAAGAACTGGTCTTTTGTGGATTGTTTTAAAGGGATATTGTTATGGATTAAATACTATTCAAAGATGCATTTTTATAATTCCCTCTTTAGTATTATGAGAACAGTGCATTAATAGTGTTCTCCAAACTTTGGATGATATTTCTAGAATGAAGATATAATTAAGGAGAAGAGAAGGCATTTGGGAGATACAAAGCACTTTTGTCCAGTGGCTCTCAAAGAAAACTTCGTCCTACAACCAGGCACCCCAGAAGAAGCAGCTAAATACCGAGAAAAGATCTATTACTTTTCAAGTCCTGAAGCTAAAGAAAAGTTTTTGGAGCAGCCTGAAGAGTATGTGGCTCATGATGAACCATTAAAGGTGAAAACAATATTCCCATCCTGATGAATGCTCCTGCATCCTTGTTTAGAGACTTGTTAGCAGTCTCCACCATTTTACTCAATAGTGAAGTCACCAGTATAATAAAACAGTATGGTGGCAATATCTAGGTTTTAAGAACAAGATAATCTAATTATCTATTTTATTTCTTCAGTAATACCTTACATCAAATCAACACATTTTTTTAGCTGAAGTATTTTATAGGAAGTCACAGTTGAATTTATTGCTTGTAATTTTATTGGACTTATTTATTTCCTAATCATTTTGATGTACCATTTTAACATCTAACTTCTTGTTAGACTTTTTTCCTCACAATATTGTGATTTTGCCATTATAGATATGAAATAGTACTTAGGAAATCTTTGGGCATATCATTCTTTCTTTCTCTTAATTATTTTATTAGTATAATTCCCTAGAATGGGATTACAAGATCAAAATTATAAATCAAAGTATATTGTCGTGGGGCTTCCCTGGTGTCTCAGCAGTAAAGAATCTGCCTGTCAGTACAGGAGAGGTGGGTTTGATCCCTTAGTATGGAAGATACCCTGGAGAATGAAATGGCAACCCACTCCAGTATTCTTGAAAATTCCATGGACAGAGGAGCCTGACAGGCTACAGACCATGGGGTTGCAAAGAGGTGGGCATGACTCAGCCACTAAACAACATATTGTCAGGACTTTCAATAATACTGATGCCTTGTTAAACAGAGCATGTAAAACACAATTTAAACTCTTCTGGATAATTTGGGCCATTTTCATGGCTATTGCATACACTTTTAAACTCTTTTCTGACCATTTCCTTCACAAGGACAAAAGGTGATGAGGCTGTGCTTGCTTCCCTCTGCTACTCAAAATTCATTACTACGAGCCTCTTTGAGGCTCATTCCATCCAAATATATCACCATCTCCCACTCTTGCTGTCATCTATAAATATGAGTCATTGCCCCACATTTACAAAAGATTTATCTGCTCCTTCATCCCAAACCTCATCATTGTTCTTGACCAGCTTGAGCATCAGTGGACAGTCCATACACCTGGATCTCTGTGGATTCTCTGGTTTGGGGGCTTCCCTATCTCCCATGGACAGAGGAGCCTAGTGGACTCCACAGGTCGCAAAGAGTCAGACATGACTGAGCGACTAACACTTTCACTACTTTCACTTTGTCTCCAATACAGAGATTGCAGATTTAATGAAGGCACCTCTAACATTCCTGTATCAGTGGGCTTTTTGTTTGGTAGAGAGGTTTTGGTGGTGGTGGTGGTGGTGTTTTTTTCGTACTAAGAAAATGTCTTTGCATTCTTCCACAATTAAAACTTTTAAAAAGAAACAAAATTAATTTTATTTTATTAAATGCCTTTTGGAGCACTTAATATCAAGATGCTCTGTATTTGTTGATGCTTCCTGAATTCATGGTTGATGCCATGAATCATGTTAATTGGTATCCTAATGTCGAAACATCCTTGAGTTTGTGAAGTGATAATTCAGTCTTAGGGAGAGCAGTTAATAAGCCTAAGTAAGGTTTTCTAAATTCTTAAAGCTTCTTCTTCTTCACTGTCCCTCTCCTCTACCCCAATCCTTGACTTATCCCCTATTTCAGGCTCCGCCATTAAGAATATGCCTTCTCGGCCCCCATGGCTCTGGCAAAACTGTCTGTGGAAGACAGCTGGCAGAAAAATTGGGCATTTTTCATATTCAGTTTGAAGAATTTCTTCAAGAAAAACTAATGCTCAAAACTGAAAAGAAAGTGGGACCTGAATTTGAGGACGATTCTGAGGATGAACAATTTGTAAAACAAGAACTTGAAGAGCTTGCAATTCAGGCCAATGTTACAATTGAGGAAGAAAATACAAAGAAGCTGGTAGGAATATTAATACTTTCTTTGCAGATAATTGTGCTTACTAGTGTTACTTTGAGGGAGTAGAATATAAGTAGTATAAAACTCTCTATATACAATTTCGAAGAAGTAAAAAAAAATAGCCCATAAAAGTAATTTAAGAGTCATCTTCTCAATATGTTAAATACAGACCTTGCTACTCATCTAGAATATAGAGTACTGAGTTTTACATGACTCCAATGAAAAACAGAAAAGCTTTCCCTGACAAGAGTGTTGTATAGCATTTATTTGGGGCTGTTATTTGATGGACTACCCAAATGGTTCAGTGATAAAGAATCTGCCAATGCATGAGATGCAGGTTCAATCCCTGCATCAGGAAGATTCTCCTGGAGAAGAAAATGATAACCAACCCCAATATTCTTGCCTAGGAAATCCCGTGACAGAGGAGCCTGGTGGACTATAGTCCATGGAGTTGCAGAGTCCAACACAACTTAGTGACTAAACAACAATGTTATTTGAGATGTCTGATCTAGATGATAAGATTTCTGTTATTGTGTTCTGTGTTTTCTATTTATTAATAATACTATAAAAAATCTGCCTCTGCACCAGTAGAGATCTCAAAATATTAATTTCTAATGATTCCTCATAAGAAAGTTTGTATGTATCTTTTTGTTCTTCAGTCACTCAGTCATGTCTGACTCTTTGCGACCTCATGGACTGCAGCATGCCAGGCTTCCCTGTCATTCACCATCTCTCAGAGTTTGCTCAAACTCATGTCCATTGAGTCGATGATGCCATCCAACCATTTCATCATCTGTCACCCCTTCTCCTCCTGCCCTCAATGTATCTCTTAGGTGGTTTCTATCTGGGTGTATAGAGAAAGTTCATTATTTTAACTCGCCTTTTAACCATTTCTGATATATCTGAACCCTTTTTTTCCAAATTATCTTCTATAAATGGACACAGGTACAGATTATATTAGATGACTGCCTGCCTGGCCCATCCTTTAATCAGGATCTAGATTGAGTAGTTATAAGATAGGTGACAAAAATCAGTTAACCTTTATAGGTGTGTGATATAGATTGATCTTGGTTTTAGTAAAAATGATGAGACAATCAAAATTAGTCATGCTATTTGCTAGTAGCTCCTCTTAGCAATGCTATGCTATGCTATGCTAAGTCACTTCAGTCGTGTCCGACTCTGTGCAACCCCTTAGACGGCAGCCCACCAGGCTCACCCGTCCCTGGGATTCTCCAGGCAAGAACACTGGAGTGGGTTGCCATTTCCTTCTCCAATGCGAGAAAGTGAAGTCGCTCAGTCGTGTCCGACTGTTAGTGACCCCATGGACTTCAGCCTACCAGGCTCCTCCGTCCATGGGATTTTCCAGGCAAGAGTACTGGAGTGGGGTGCCATTGCCTTCTCCACCTCTTAGCAATAGTAAGTATAATTTCATATCCATCCTAAAGGAAATCAGTCCTGAATATTCGTTGAAAGGACTCGTGCTGAAGCTGAAACTCCAATACTTTGGCCACTTGATCCAAAGAATTGACTTATTGGAAAAGACCCATATGATGGGAAAGATTGAAGGTGGAGGGAGAAGGGGACAACAGAGGATGAGATGGTTGGATGGCATCACTGACTCAACGGACATGAGTTTGAGTAAACTCCAGGAGTTGGTGATGGGCAGGGAGGCCTGACGTGCTGCAGTCCATGGAGTCGAAAAGAGTTGGACACGACTGAGTGAATGAATTGAACTGAACTGATATTAAATATTGGTTTGAAGAAAAGTACTCAGATTTTTAAATGCTTACAAACAACAGTGAAAAGTGACCTGAGAAAAACAGGTCTTATATTAACTATGTAACATATTACTATTTATAGAATTTTAAGTTTTGTTTGTTTTATAATTCTTGTTTGTAGCCTCAGGAAGTGCAACTTACAGAAGAAGAAGAAGCAATCAGATTAAACCTAACTGAAAATGAGCCATTGCCTCTTGAAATCCTTGAAGCAATTCTTTCTGAGTGGTGGTTTAAGGAACCGATATGGTATCTTAATTTATATAGACTTTTATACACTTATTGACTTTCATTTGCTTTATTCTTAAAAGTTAAAAATGTAATCCAACATAAAGTTAAGAATTTTCTCCTTTACTCCAATGTAAACTAGTGATTCCACACATTAAAAACATCTAGGAGATTATTTTTAAAATATTGATGCCAGAGGTTCCAAACAATTGAATTAAAATTTGAGGTGCAAGGGGGACCTAGCCATTGGAGCCTCCCAGGGGATTATAATGTGTAGTCGTGGCTGTGTGTGTGTGCTTAGTCGCTCGGTCATGTCTGACTCTTTGCAACACTATGGACTGTAGCCCATCAGGCTCCTCTGTCCATGGGATACTCTAGGCAAGAATACTGGAGTGGGTAGTCATTTCCTTCTTCGGGGGATCTTCCCAAGACCCCTGACCAGGGATCAATCCCAAGACCAGAGATGGAACCCAAAGGTAGATTCTTTGCCATCTGAGCCACCAGGAAAGCTCAGTCATGATTAGGAAATACATGTAGTTAAGCATACATCTTGATAAAAAGATTACTGCTAATCATGAAGAACAAATATCCCAAGTTAATGATTTTAGTGCTTTTCTACATTTGGGAAAATGCAAGAATCTGGGGTCATTGAAATCCTTCCTGAGATAGGCAGTCTACTATCTAGGGGCCCATTTATCCAATAGACAGAATGCCTCACCCTATTTTTTCATTCTGAATTCTTTTCAGGGTGCATTGTCAGTAGGTGACTACAGTGGGTTGTGATTTAACCCCCATACTACTGGTTGGTGAGCAACACTCTATATTGTGGTTATTGTTCACATCACTTAATAGCTGTCCATAGTCTTATACCTTTACCAAAAGCCAGGAACAACTTGACCCCAGACAGAACAAATTTAAGAGTTACAGGTCACCAGAATGTAAAACTCTGCCTCAATTTCCTAACCACAATCTCTTACCTTGATATCCACCAAAAGAAAGTGAAATGATATTTACAGTACTGCTAATAGCAAACACGTATATGGAACTTACTGTGTGCAAAATACTGTTCTTCTATATTGTATTCATATTAAGTTCCTTGATCCTTATAACTACCCTATGGGACAGGAACTTTTATTTTCTCATTTTGGAGATAAGGAAACTATATCAATGAGAATTAAAAAAAACTAGCAGGTCCCAGTGCTTCTCTGGTCATTCTCTTTTACTTAGTCCCTGACCTAACTGAGTAAGTGGGATTATTAGTCACTTTAATTTTAATTTCTTATTCCCTGTATTATATCAACAGTTGAGGTAAACTTAGGCATGTTGCTTGCGACAACATAATCATGGGATGTTCTTCATTAACTTAGCTCCTAATCTTACATCACACATGAAAACAAACAAATAAACATATGGATTGAAGAAAAGGAAAAAGTGAAATTCTAAAAGCCTAAATAAAATAGCTGAACATTAGCACTACCATCAAAACTTATTATAATGAAAAGTTTGTAATAGCATGAGAAATTTTAGTATATAATGTTAAACTAAAAAAAGAGGATACACAGTTATTTATGATAGAAAGTTCAACAAATGAAGAACAAACTAGAAAGAAACAAAACAAAATGTCAATAACTTATTGGATATGAGATTATAGATAATTTTGTCCTTTCTTTGTGCTTTTCTTAATTTCTTATTTTCTATAGTGAAATATATTGCTTTTATAATTAGGAAAAAATCAGCACATTTTTAAAAGGCCTCACTCAATCCTAGAGAGAGCTTATTAGTTACTGCTGCTGCTGCTAAGTTGCTTCAGTCGTGTCCAACTCTGCAACCCCATAGATGGCAGCCCACTAGGCTCCCCCATCCCTGGGATTCTCCAGGCAAGAACACTGGAGTGAGTTGCCATTTCCTTCTCCAATGAATGAAAGTGAAAAGTGAAAGTGAAGTTGCTCAGTCGTGTCCGACTCTTAGTGACCCCATGGACTGCAGCCTACCAGGCTCCTCCATCCATGGGATTTTCCAGGCAAGAGTACTGAAGTGGGGTGCCATTGCCTTCTCCTATTAGTTACTGAGGTATAGCTAATTGCATTACATTACTGAGATATAATGGTAGAAATGAAAATGTTGATTCAGAAGAGGGTTTGCCAAGACTTAGCTACTGTATGGGAGAAGGCAATGGCACCCCACTCCAGTACTCTTGCCTGGAGAATCCCATGGATGGAGGAGCCTGGTAGGCTGCAGTCCATGGGGTCGCTAAGAGTCAGACACGACTGAGCGACTTCACTTTCACTTTCCACTTTCATGCATTGGAGAAGGAAATGGCAACCCAATCCAGTGTTCTTGCCTGGAGAATCCCAGGGACGGGGGAGCCTGGTGGGCTTCCGTCTATGGGGTCGCACAGAGTCGGACACGACTGAAGCGACTTAGCAGGAGCAGCTACTGTATGTGAGAAGCAGGAGGGAGTTGAAGGGTCTCTGAAGTTTGGCCCCTGGACCCTAGTGAGTCAGAGGAAGAGCCATGTAGAAGGGTAACAGTGAGCATGATTTTTGATAGTATGATGTATATATAACTCCTGAAGGGCACTCAGATAGAGAAACAAGGCAGTTATGTTGAAAATTCTAAATAAAAATTCAAAAAAGAGCTTGGATGTAGAGGTAAAGATTTAGATGTCATTTCTCTGATAATGAGTGATGTTGAGCATCTTTTCATGTGTTTGTTAGCCATCTGTATGTCTTCTTTGGAGAAATGTCTATTTAGTTCTTTGGTCCATTTTTTGATTGGGTCATTTATTTTTCTGGAGTTGAGCTGTAGGAGTTGCTTGTATATTTTTGAAATTAGTTGTTTGTCAGTTGCTCAACATCACTCATTATCAGAGAAATGCAAATCAAAACCACTATGAGGTAACCATTTCACACCAGTCAGAATGGCTGCGATCCAAAAGTCTACAAGCAATAAATGCTGTAGAGGGTGTGGAGAAAAGGGAACTCTCTTACACTGTTGGTGGGAATGCAAACTAGTACAGCCACTATGGAGAACAGTGTGGAGATTCCTTAAAAAACTGGAAATAGAACTGCCTTATGATCCAGCAATCCCACTGCTGGGCATACACACTGAGGAAACCAGAAGGGAAAGAGACACGTGTACCCCAATGTTCATCGCAGCACTGTTTATAATAGCCAGGACATGGAAGCGATCTAGATGCCCATCAGCAGATGAATGGATAAGAAAGCTGTGGTACATATACACAATGGAGTATTATTCAGCCATTAAAAAGAATACATTTGAATCAGTTCTAATGAGATGAATGAAACTGGAACCTATTATACAGAGTGAAGTAAGCCAGAAAGAAAACACCAATACAGTATACTAACGCATATATATGGAATTTAGAAAGATGGTAACAATAACCCTGTGTACGAGACAGCAAAAAAGACACTGATGTATAGATCAGTCTTATGGACTCTGTGGGAGAGGGAGAGGGTGGGGAGATTTGGGAGAATGGCATTGAAACATGTATAATATCATGTATGAAACGAGTCGCCAGTCCAGGTTCGATGCATGATACTGAATGCTTGGGGCTGGTGCACTGGGACGACCCAGAGGGAGGGTATGGGGAGGGAGGAGGGAGGAGGGTTCAGGATGGGGAACACAGGTATACCTGTGGCGGATCCATTTCGATATTTGGCAAAACTAATACAATATTGTAAAGTTTAAAAATAAAATTAAAAAAAATAAAGAGAATAAAGGTGAAAAAAAATAAAGCAAGTAAGGGTATCATCAAAAAAAAAAAAAAAGATTTAGATGTCATTGACAAAGAAGTGACAACTAGAACAAAAGAGATTTTGCTGAAGGCATCTCTGAAGAAAAGGAAACATATCTTAAGGCAATATATATAAATTTGCCCATTTAAATAGAAAGGATACAACATTTCTAAATGCCAGTTAAGAGCTAAAATTATCAAATGTTCTTGAAAACCATATTCATATGAAGAAGAAAATGTATATTTAAATATAAATAGTTAAACCAAATTTTAGAGAAACAGAATAAGTTCATTCAAAAAGGGACCAAACTAAACCAAGCCAAGTTCTCCAAGCCTGGGTATGTTTTCAGTACTCATTTGTGTCCGACTCTTTGTGACCCCATGGACTGTAGCCCGCCAAGCTCCTCTGTCCATGGGATTATCCAGGCAAGAATACTGGAGTGGACTGCTATTTCCTCCTCTAGGAGATATCCCTGACCCAAGGACTGAACCCATGTTTCCTGCATCTCTGGCATTAGCAAGCAGATTCTTTCCCACTGTGCCACCAGGGAAGCCCTCTCCAAGCCTGATTGTATTATAAATATTCCCTAATGAAAATGTGTTAACATTCCAAGTTATTTTCATGATTCTTAAAGTTTTATCATACTTGGGCAAGTTTGATGATCCTATTTGAATATAGTCATCCTACACATACGAGCCACGAAAACATTAATAATTGTCACTGTTTACAAAAAGAGGGAGGGAAGAGGAACATCATTAGGAGAAAAATGACTAAAAGGATTCTCAGTAAAGAGGGGTGGGGGTAGGGAGGCAGCCAAACAAACTCTTTACATAAAGGGTGACACCATCATTAGGATGGGCACTCACCCCAAGCAGAGAACTTACCTTCTCCTTTCCTGTGATCTTCTCACAACTTTTAGTAAACTTGTATTTAACAGTAATTGTCTATAAACTGATTGACTACAATTTTATACTATAAATATCAAATATTATAACTTTAATCTAATTTGATACATTTGGGAGAAGAAGCAGCATGTTTATACAAGTAGAAATATTAAAAGAAATAAAAGATACTACAATAAACTATTTAAACTTTTTAAAAGTTTCATTGGACATCTAATATAAAGTTGAGATTTAGCAGTACTTTTTTTTCATTTTTAAATCAATATTATAATAGTTTAAGCAAATAAAGTAAGTTATGAAATTTCTACATAGTTCTACAGGTTTTGTATTAGACGGTTTCCCGCGGTATCCAGATGAGGTCCAGTTCCTGGGGGAACATGGGCTTTTCCCAGATGCTGCTGTGTTTATACAAGTTGATGATCAAGATATTTCTGATCGCCTCCTTCCTGTCCAAATTGGAAAGTGGAAAGCAAAACAAAAGAAGAAATTAGAAAGGAAAAAACTCATCAAAGAAATGAAGGCAAAAATCAAGGTATGTATCCATTTGAAAAAGCATGAGGGTAAATGTGTTCAGCAACTATCCAATTTATAAAGTGACCTTTACAAAAATGTAGTTTTCTGATTTTAATACCACATTCAGTATGCAAACTATTTTCATCAAATTTTAACAATTTATCATGAAAGAGTTAAGAATTATTTGAGGCCTTTGTGATTATCTGCATGTTAATGCTTCTCTCTTCAAGGCAAACAAAATTAAAGATAGTGGCTGCACCAAAGTATCCTTGTACTAGACATGGGAGCACAGTGGACGAGGCAGCAAGTAGAGCAAACCTTGAAACTCAAAGTTTTCATTGACTTTCACTAGCTCCAACACCAACCATCAAGGTCATTTTAGCCCATAGTAAAATAAATCCAGGTATTAGCTTAAAATATCTTTTCCTAAACTGTATTCTGAGAAGTTTCCATAAAATGTTCAAAAGTGTTATAGTGAACCTATGTAATTGCACTCCTAGGAATCTAACGAAAATGAAAGCAGACCATGTAAAAATGTGTTTGTGAAAGTTCACACAGCATTGTTCATGATAGCCAATAAGTGGAAACAACTCAATGTCCATCAACTGATGAATGGATAAACAAAATGTGACAAATATCCAGACAGGTTCCCTTGTTACAGCTCAAGGTGGCAACACATGAGTCTTCTGAACTCAGTCTACTCTGAAAGAAATGCAGAAACTAGCTGGAGAAACTAGTCTAGGAGAAGCTAGATTCCTGCACATTGGGTAATTGAGAAAATACCCACATCACCTATTAATACATCAAAACAGCTGCTACCTGAAGGTCTTAGCTTCCTATCAATCTGTAATGACTGTGATCCTCCGTTTGGGACACTGATAGGTCATGGCACACCCTTAACTACGGGAGCCACTGAAAACCAAGAACATGTCTTACACAAGCACAAAGGCTTGAGAGATGGCCAGGACCTCAGGCCAACCTGAGCTGTATTCATCGTCTACACAAGACCCCCAGTCAAGACTGGGAGAGGTGGCTGCTTTATCCAATGTGCAGAAACCAACACATAGAGTCAAAGAAAATGAAGGAACAGAGGACTATATTTTGAACAGAGGAACAAGATAAAACTCCAGAAACAAACCTTATTGAAACAAAGATAAGTGATTTATCTGATATATAGTTAGAAATAATGGTCATAAGTATGTTCACCAACGTCAGGAGAACAATGCATAAACAAAGTGAAAACTTCAACAAACAGAAAATAAAAGTACCAAACAGAAGTCATAGAGCTGAAGAATAGAGTAACCAAACTAAAAAATTCAGCAGAGGGGTTCAATAGCAGACTCTAGATGCATAAATCAGTGAAACAGAGTAGAAAGCACAGAAATAATCCCATAATTCATGACAAACTAGCCAAGAATGCACGTGGAGAACAGACAGTCTCTTCAATACATGGCATTGGGAAAACTGTACAGCCACACACAGAAGAATAAAACTGGACACCTATCTTATAACATACACAAAAATCTACTCAAAGTAGGTCAAAGACTTGAAACACAAGCCCTGAAACCCTAAAACTCCTATAACAAAAAGGGGTAAGCTCCTTCACATCAATATTGGCAATAATGTCTTTTATTTGACACCAAAAGCAAAAATAAGTATGTGGGACTACATCAAACTAAAAAAATCTTCTTCCAAGCAAAAGAAACCATCAACAAAATAAAAGACAGTCTAGGGAATAGGAGAAAATATTTGCAAATCATATACCTGATAAGGGGTTAAAGTCCAAAAGACATAAAGAATTCACACCACTCAGTATCAAAAAACCAAACAATTACATGGAACTCTGCTCAATGTTATGTGGAAGCCTGGATAGGAGGGGAGCTTGGGGGAGGATGGGTACATGTATATGTACAGCTCCATCCCTTTGCTGAAACTGTCACAGCATTATTAATCGGCTATACACTAGTACAAAATAAAAAGTTTAAACAGAAAAAATCTATGTGAAGGACTTATATAATATTCAGTGCATAGTAAGTACTCAGTATGTGTTCATTTATTCATTCATTGAACACATACTATGGAACACTTATTATGTGTCAGGCTGGAGATAAATAACAGTAGACAAAACAGAAAAAATTCTGTGTTTGTGGCAATACCATTTCCATGAGAGACAGGTAAGTAATAAATAAAGTGTAGTATTATATTCAGTTGTAATAAGGGAAATAGAGAAGAGTAAATTGTGGGAAGGGAATAGGGAAGAGGGAGTTGAGAGAGGAAAAAAAAAAAACAATCTAATTTTTTAAGTGGGCAGATGAACTGAATAAACATTTTTCCAAAGAAGGCATGACCAACAGAGACATGAAAAGGTGCTCAACATCAGTAATCATAAGATAAATGCAGATCAAAATCACAATGAGATATCACCTCTCACACCTGTTAGGATGTCTAAATAAAAAAAGAGAACAGAGATAAATGCTGATGAGGATGTGAAGAAAAAGGAACCCTTGTACACTGTTGATAGGAATGTCAACTAGTACAGCCACTATGGAAATCAGTATGGAGGTTCCTCAAGTAATTAAAAAATAGAATTACCATATGATTCAGGAATCCCACTTCTGGGTATATGTATCCAAAGGAAACAAAGTCATTATCTCAAAGAGATATCTCTTCTCCCGTGTTCATAGCAGCATTATTCACGATAGTCAAGGTATAGAAACAACCTGTGTCTGTCAACAGATGAATGGACAAAGAAGATGTGGGGTAGATATATACACAATGGGACATTGTTCAGCCATGGGAAGGAAGGAGATCCTGCCATTTGCAACAACACAGGTGAAGCTTGAGGGCATTATCCCAAGTTAAACAAGCCAGACAGAGAAAGACAAATGCTGCAAGCTATCACTTGTATGTAAAATCTTGGGAAAAAATAATCAAACTCATAGAAACAGAAAGTATACAAGTGGTTGCCATGGGCTGGGGGGTGTGGGAAATGGGGAGAGGTTGGTAAGATGATATAAAAAAGTTCAGTTATAATACGATTAAGGCCTGAGGATCTAATGTATAACATGATGACTATAGTTGATAATATTGTACTGTATAATTGAAATTTGGCAAGAGAGTAGAACTTAAATGTTGTCATACACACAGGATACGTATGTGAGGTGATGGATGTGTTACTTAACCAAATGGGGGAAGAGTCCTTTCACAATGTATATGTACATCAAATCTTAATGACATACACGTTAAATATCTCTCATTTTTACAAAGCTGGGAAAATAATAAATAAATATATAGTATATTCATATAATGGAGTAGTACTCAGTATTTGAAAGGAATGAAGTATTGATACTCCCTACAAAAGATCATTATGCTAAGTGAAAGAAACCAGGCAAAGAAAATAGTATTATATGTACTCTATGATTCATTCCATTTATATGACATGTCTTGATGAGATCAGATCAGATGAGTCGCTCATTCGTGTCCGACTCTGCGACCCCATGAATCGCAGCACGCCAGGCCTCCCTGTCCATCACCAACTCCCAGAGTTCACTCAGATTCATGTCCATCGAGTCAGTGATCCCATCCAGCCATCTCATCCTCTGTCGTCCCCTTCTCCTCCTGCCCACAATCCCTCCCAGCATCAGTCTTTTCCAATGAGTCAACTCTTCGCATGAGGTGGCCAAAGTACTGGAGTTTCAGCTTGAGCATCATTCCTTCCAAAGAAATCCCAGGGCTGATCTCCTTCAGAATGGACTGGTTGGATCTCCTTGCAGTCCAAGGGACTCTCAAGAGTCTTCTCCAACACCACAGTTCAAAAGCATCAATTCTTCGATGCTCAGCTTTCTTCACAGTCCAACTCTCACATCCATACATGACCACAGGACAAACCATAGCCTTGACTAGATGAACCTTTGTTGGCAAAGTAATGTCTCTGCTTTTGAATATGCTATCTACGTTGGTCATACTTTCCTTCCAAGGAGTAAGCGTCTTTTAATTTCATGGCTGCAGTCACCATCTGTAGTGATTTTGGAGCCCAGAAAAATAAAATCTGACACTGTTTCCACTGTTTCCCCATCTAGTTCCCATGAAGTGATGGGACCGGATGCCATGATCTTCGTGTTCTGAATGTTGAGCTTTAAGCCAACTTTTTCACTCTCCACTTTCACTTTCATCAAGAGGCTTTTGAGTTCCTCTTCACTTTCTGCCATAAGGGTGGTATCATCTGCATACCTGAGGTTATTGATATTTCTCCCGGCAATCTTGATGCCAGCTTGGGTTTCTTCCAATCCAGCATTTCTCATGATGTACTCTGCATAGAAGTTAAATAAGCAGGGTGACAATATACAGCCTTGACGTACTCCTTTTCCTATTTGGAACCAGTCTGTTGTTCCATGTCCAGTTCTAACTGTTGCTTCCTGACCTGCATACAAATTTCTCAAGAGGCAGGTCAGGTGGTCTGGTATTCCCATCTCTTTCAGAATGTTCCATAGTTTATTGTGATCCACACAGTCAAAGGCTTTGGCATAGTCAATAAAGCAGAAATAGATGTTTTTCTGGAACTCTCTTGCTTTTTCCATGATCCAGCGGATGTTGGCAATTTGATCTCTGGTTCCTCTGCCTTTTCTAAAACCAGCTTGAACATCAGGAAGTTCACGGTTCACATATTGCTGAAGCCTGGCTTGGAGAATTTTGAGCATTACTTTACTAGCATGTGAGATGACTGCAATAGTGCAGTAGTTTGAGCATTCTTTGACATTGCCTTTCTTTGGGATTGGAATGAAAACTGACCTTTTCCAGTCCTGGGGCCACTGCTGAGTTTTCCAAATTTGCTGGCATATTGAGTGCAGCACTTTCACAGCATCATCTTTCAGGATTTGGAATAGCTCAACTGGAATTCCATCACCTCCACTAGCTTTGTTCGTAGTGATGCTTTCTAAGGCCCACTTGACTTCACATTCCAGGATGTCTGGCTCTAGGTCAGTGATCACACCATTGTGATTATCTGGGTTGTGAAGATCTTTTTTGTACAGTTCTTCTGTGTACTCTTGCCATGTCTTCTTAATATCTTCTGCTTCTGTTAGGTCCATACCATTTCTGTCCTTTATCGAGCCCATCTTTGCATGAAATGTTCCTTTGGTATCTCTGATTTTCTTGAAGAGATCTCTAGTCTTTCCCATTCTGTTGTTTCCCTCTATTTCTTTGCACTGATCGCTGAAGAAGGCTTTCTTATCTCTTCTTGCTATTCTTTGGAACTCTGCATTCAGATGTTTATATCTTTCCTTTTCTCCTTTGCTTTTCGCTTCTCTTCTGGATTGAGTAGAATGAATGGAGCTTCCCAAGTCTGGAACTAGGAAGACCAAGATAAGGCATGAGAGCAGTGGTAAATTATGTGATAGTCTTTTATGCTGAAGAGAAATTGTTGTGTTCCATGTGGCCATGGGCAAAAGAAACACCATTGGTAGGAGAAAGGTACAGGAAGATGTATTTCAGTACTAGTAAGACTTTCCAAAAGAACAAAGACCGAAGGCAGTGAGCTACTTATCGAAGGCAGATAAGCATAGGCTAAGTAGACATTTGGTAGGGAGAATATGGAAGAAAGCTCTCTAGTGTCAAAGAGCTAATCAGTTAATTCCAATTCTGAGATACAATGACTTAAATTATTGGATTCATTATCACAACTCAGTACTCATTAATGTATCACGTGTTAAAACCATGAAGATCTTCTTTCACCGCTCAGACACAGTTGTCAAATTCTTTTCATCTTGGACTTAGTTGGAGGAAATCCCTCTAAAGGCATTTCCATCCATCCCTTGCACCACCACACTAAGACTGCATGCCCTGGAACTAAGATTGCATGCCCTGGAACATGGACCTGGTGATCCAGTGGCTAAGACTCCATGCTCCCAATGCAGGGGGCCCAGGTTGGATCTCTGATCAGGGAACTGGAACCCACATGCTACAACTAAGAGTTCACGTGTCACAATAAAGACAGAAGATCCTGTGTATAGCAACAAAGATCCTGTGAAGCCAAAAAAAGTATTGCCTGTCCCAGGTCATCTGTGGCCAGCACAATCAAAGCAAGCCCAGCTCTCAGTCTTCCAAGTACTATGAAAGTAAGGAGGGAGATATGGAGAGACACCAAGCTTCACACTCTGCTGTGTGACATCCTTCACTTTTCTGCTGCTGATCTCTAAAGAAAATGGGCCCAACTGTCTGCTAGGCAAGAGGCTCTGTAAGCATGAGAATGGAAAAGAAAGCAGAGGGCATACCAAAGTTTGCCCATATTCATGTGCATTGAGTTAATGATGCTATCTAACCATCTCATCCTCTGCCACCCCCTTGTCCTTTTGCCTTAAATCCTTTTCAGATGGCTAGTAACTGCCATATTGGACAGAGCAGCTGTAAAGCAATCAAGCCCCATCCTAGCCATCACATGCCCTAAAATTTGTAGGGCATGTGTAACAGGAAAGGACAGATTTCTGGAGCTAGTTCATAACCTTGTGCATTTGCTCCTTTCTTTTCACACCCACAACTCAGGCAAAAGGGACTATTTTTATAGCTTTACAGTTAAAGTACCTATGGTAAAACTTTGGTTTAAAAAAAGGAAATTAGAGTTTTTATAATCCTCACCTTCTGAAAAGCTACAGAATCTCTCTGGGATTCATATATGAAATTAATTTTATTTCATTTGATTTTATAATTCTTTCTTGAATGTCAAGCAAACATACGTTATCTGGGATGTATACTCAGTAACTGCCAGATAAAAGGAGCAGGGTGCTACTGGCCTAGACCAGAGCCCCCAGGGCATGTCTTTAAGGCACCTCTCTGATCTCTGAGTATTTAAAGGGACTGCAATTTCAAGAGTCGTGAACCAATGAGCCCCAGAACCCAAGGGTAGCTGATTAGCTTTCATGCAAACCTTAAGGTCACATCAGAGGACCCATTCATTGCGTTAGATTTAGAGGCCGCGAAAAAACTAGAGGACTACCCATATACCATATGTGTGAAAGTATCCAAAGTACAAATGCTTTCCTCATGTATATATGTGCTTTTAGGGTTCTTTAGACAATTACATCTTAATAATATGATGAAAAATTATCAGACATTTTCAACAAATAGCCTCCCTATTTCTCCATGTGCAAAATCCACCTCTCCACCAAAGCAAACAAATAAGTAATACATTTTGAAAAGGGATTCTAAAGTTTGAAGAAAAACTGACTGATCCCAAGTGCCACTTATACCTCTGGAGGGAAACAGCTGATCAAGAGGGCCAGAGGTCCAAAGATACATGTGACATAATTATCACCATCACAATCTTTTCTGGAAAGTATCCTCTGACCAAATATTATTCCCATTTGGGAAAAATATTAATACATAGAAAGTAATTTTATTATTATCTGTTGACATTTTTAATGCTTCTTTCTTTAACAGGATGATATGATTGCTAAAAGAAGGGCTGAACTTATAACAGAGAGAGAAAAAAGGAGGAAAGGAGGGGTGGTAAGTAAATAAAATTGCTTTTCTCAAAAAATAAAATGGACACATACACACACAAACACCCACACATATATAAAAAATATATTTTACATATATACAATATATATTTTACATATATACAATATATATTTTACATATATATAATATATATTTTACATATATATATTTTACATATATATATATAAAATCTCAAGCATATAAAATGAAAAGATGCACAGTAGTCTTTTTTAATTTTTATTTTATATTGGAGTGCAGTTGATTTACAGTGTTATGTTAATATCAGGTATACAGCAAAGTGATTCAGATATACATATACCTATTGCTTTTCAGATTCTTTTCCCATATAGTTTATTACAGAGTGTTGAGTAGAGTTTCCTGTGCTATATAGTAGGCCCTTGTTGATTATCTATCTTATATATAATAGTATGTATCTGTTAATCCCAACCTCCTAATTTATCCCTCCTCTGACCTTTCTCCTTTGGTAACCATAAGTTTGTTTCCTAAATCTGTGAGTCTTTTCTGTTTCATAAAGTTCAGTTGTATCACTTTTTAGATTCCACATATAAATGATATGATGTTTATCTTTCTCTGATTTACTTCACTTAATGTGATAGTCTCTAGGTCCATCTATGTTGCTGCAAATGGCATTATTTCATTCTTTTTTATGGCTGAGTAATATTCTACTGTATTTATGCACCATATTTTCTTTATCCATTCATCTGTCGATGGACGATTAGGTTGCTTCCACGCCTTGGCTATTGTAAATTGCACTGCAGTGAACACTAGGGTGCATGTAGCTTTTTAAATTTTGGTTTTCTCCAGCTATATGCCAAGGAGTGGGATTGCTGGGTCATATGGTAGTTCTATTTTCAGCTTTTTAAGGCCTCCATTTTGTTCTCCATAGTAGTTGTACCAATTTACATTCCTACCAACAGTGTAGGAGGGTCCCCTTTTCTCCACACCCTGTCTAGCATTTATTGTTTGTAGACTTTTTGATGATGGCCATTCTGACTGGGGCTTCCTGGTAGCTCAGCTGGTAAAGAATCTGTCTGTAGTGCAAGAGACCCCAGTTCAATACCTGGGTCAGGAAGATCCCCTTTAGAAGGGATAGGCTACCCACTCTGGTATTCTGGGGCTTCCCTGGTGGCTCAGATGGTAAAGAATCTACCTGCAATGTGGGAGACCTGGGTTCAATCCCTGAGTTGGGAAGATCCCCTGGAAGAGGGCATGGCAACCCACTCCAGTATTCTTACATGGAGAATCCCCATGGACAGAGGAGCCAAGGGGGCTACAGTCCATGGAGGTTGCAAAGTCGGATGCGACTAAGCACAGCACAGCACATTCTGCCTGTTTTGAGGTGATACCTCATTGTAGTTTTGATTTGCATTTCTCTAATAATTCATGATATTGAGCATCAAAATGATGCATAGAAGTCTTGAAGCAAATATCAAGTTTATGTACTAGTACTTAGATTATGTATCATTTTTTATACTTCTGGTATTTTATAACTGCTTACAATGAACTTTTATTATTTTTATGATAAGAAAAATGAACACTTTTAAAGGAAAGGAAATCACTAAAGATGTTTAAACAATCTAATACAAAATATAATAATACTACATTAAATTATGTTTCTCGCTGATTTTTTGTGCTTTTCACACTTCAGTCCAAGTCACAGGGAGATAGGCTGAGAGAATGGGAATAAGGTCTAGACCAAGAGCTTATGAAGTTGTGGTCTTCTCTGGTGGCTCAGATAGTAAAGAATCCACCTGCAGAGCAGGAGACCCAAGTTTGATCCGTGGGCTGGGAAGATCCCCTGGAGAAGGGCATGGCTACCCATTCCAGTATTCTTGCCTGGAGAATCCCATGGACAGAGGAGCCTGGTGAGCTACAGTCTGTGGGGTTACAAACAGTCAGACATGACTGAGTGACTAACACACATACACACACACACACACACACACACACACACACTGTAAAGTTGTGCTGGAGCTAAAATGCTTTCATTGAGATAAAGAATGGAATGAGGCAGAGCCTGTGGACAGAGTCACATACTCTGCAGAATGTTCAATATGGTTCCTCTTTTCCATCCGCTGGTTTTTTAAAAAAAGAGAAACCTTGAAGATCATGGATTTTGTTTTATTTAGAGAGGAGCTAGTCCCAAGTTGACCTACCTGACCCAAATGCTACAGCCAAGCAACTCAGAGGTGCCAAAGTTAAAGAGGAGGCAGAGTAGAGAAGCTTGTTCTGCAAAGGACTTAAAGCTCCTGTTTATATAATCAGCTTACCAGTGCCCTGGTAACCAAGACAAAAGATAAGATAGTCCCTGCCTTCTTCCATTTCCTTCTGGCTTCAGCACCCTTATAATATCTTCTCAGGGCTGACCCTCCTGTAATCTGATTTCCATCTGTTCAAAAATAGTCAAGAAAGGGAAGGAGAAAAGAGAAATAACAGAAAATATGACTTGCTGCATGTGCAACCATGTATCCCTGCCCCCCGCCCCCCGCCAATATGCTTATGTTGTACAGAAGACTGTTGATACAGTAAAACTTAACTGTAAGTCAAAACTATGCAGAAGGATTGAAACACTCATTTCTTTGTCTAAAATATTTATCAGTTCAGTTCAGTTCAGTCGCTTAGTCGTGTCTGACTCTGCGACCCCATGAATTGCAGCACGCCAGGCCTCGCTGTCCATCACCAACTCCCGGAGTTCACTCAAACTCACGTCCATCAAGTTGGTGATGCTATCCAACCATCTCATCCTCTGTCGTCCCCTTCTCCTCCTGCCCCAATCCCTCCCAGCATCAGAGTCTTTTCCAATGAGTCAACTCTTCGCATGAGGTGGCCAAAGTACTGGAGTTTCAGCTTGAGCATCATTCCTTCCAAAGAACACCCAGGGCTGATCTCCTTCAGAATGGACTGGTTGGATCTCCTTGCAGTCCAAGGGACTCTCAAAAGAGTCTTCTCCAACACCACAGTTCAAAAGCATCAATTCTTCAGTGCTCAGCTTTCTTCACAGTCCAACTCTCACATCCACACATGACCACTGGAAAAAACATAGCCTTGACTAGACAGACCTTGTTGGCAAAATAATGTCTCTGCTTTTCAATATGCTATCTAGGTTGGTCACAACTTTTCTTCCAAGGAGTAAGCGTCTTTTAATTTCATGGCTGCAATCACCATCTGCAGTGATTTTGGAGCCCAAAATATAGTCTGACACTGTTTCCACTGTTTCGCCATCTAGTTCCCATGAAGTGATGGGACCAGATGCCATGATCTTCGTTTTCTGAATGTTGAGCTTTAGGCCAACTTTTCACTCTCCTCTTTCACTTTCATCAAGAGGCTTTTGAGTTCCTCTTCACTTTCTGCCATAAGGGTGGTGTCATCTGCATACCTGAGGTTATTGATATTTCTCCCAGCAATCTTAATTCCAGCTTGTGCTTCCTCCAGCCCAGCGTTTCTCATGATGTACTCTGCATAGAAGTTAAATAAGCAGGGTGACAATATACAGCCTTGACGTACTCCTTTTCCTATTTGGAACCAGTCTGTTGTTCCATGTCCAGTTCTAACTGTTGCTTCCTGACCTGCATACAAATTTCTCAAGAGGCAGGTCAGGTGGTCTGGTATTCCCATCTCTTTCAGAATGTTCCATAGTTGATTGTGATCCACACAGTCAAAGGCTTTGGCATAGTCAATAAAGCAGAAATAGATGTTTTTCTGGAACTCTCTTGCTTTTTCCATGATCCAGCGGATGTTTGCAATTTGATCTCTGGTTCCTCTGCCTTGTCTAAAACCAGGTTGAACATCTGGAAGTTCACGGTTCATGTATTAAGCCTACCCAATGTTTTTAAAAACTTCAAATATTGTTGTTTTTATTTCTAAACTTTCAATTTGGTTTGTTTTTATATTTTTTATTTCCATCATGAAATTTCCTATATTTTCACTTCTTTTTCCTTTTCCTCATTGATCCCAGTGATAATAACTGTGATAAAGTTCTCAGCTGGTAACTCTAGCACCTGAACTGAGTATTTAATGATTATCTTTCTTATGAGAATGGGTCACATCTCATGAGCCTTTATAGTTTCAGTAATTTTGGATTATATCCTAGAATTGTGAATGTTATATTGTGGGGATTCTGGATTCTGTTGTATGCCTTCAAAGAGGGATGGTGTTATTGTTCTAGCAGACAATTAACTTGGCGAGACTAAACCTGCAAACTCTGTCATGCCTACGAATGGGCAGCAGTTCTGTTTATACTGTTGTAAACAGCCAATATGTGTGGGGTTTTCAGAGATTAGCCAGAGACTTGGATAATCTTTGTGAACTGATTTGTATATCCTTTGCTGGCTCTCTCAACTCTAAAGTTTTTTCTCACTCTCCAGTCCCCTGGTTGTGGCTCTCTCCCCCTGCTTGCTCCAACTGAAAGTGCTGACTCCAAAAGAATTGCACAACATGAGAATTGTGAGTTAAGTTGTATTTAGGGCAAAATGAGGAGAATAGCCTCAGATACTCTGAGAAACTGCCCCAAAGAGGTAAGGGGCAAGGCCAGTATATATGTGATTTTGGTGAAGGGGGAGTACATGCAATAAAGCACATATTTTTACAGAAAGTTCTGCTAGTCTCATGGCTACTACTAGTCAAAAGGAGCAGACATCACCATGAAGGATTTTAGTGTTTTTCTAATTATGAGGAAATGCAATAATTGGGCTCATAAAATCATCTCCTGAATATATCTATCTGAAGACCTGTTCTGATAGTTTTTTCCAAAGCACAGAGTGCCTCATTTCTGGTGTTGAAGATCAGCAGCTGTAGCAGCTCATAATTTACTCCTTTTAGAAGTAGATGGTAAGTGCCAAGTCACCTTTTGTAGGTGACAAAAGACAGAGCTTTCTATCACAAACAAGTTGGAAGTCCTATTAGGTAGAGCTGGCGAGGTGAGCACAGGTCATCAGAAGCTAAGATGTCCCAGCTGGCAGTGTGGACTCACCCCACCGTACTTCCGATGTTCCTTAGCAAATCAAATTTCACCATAAAAAATTGTCAAAATACAAGAAAAAGGAAAAAGTAGTCAGAGAACCAAATGACTTCAAAATTCAAACAAAAAATAGCAAGAACTGAGAAGCACAGTCCCAACACCAAACATCTGTTGTAGTCCCAACAGAAGTCTCTCCTTCTGGGGAGAGAAAAGCCTGGGCACAGAGCAAGGAAGGGCCCTTATCTTTTCATCTTCCTCTCAGCCCTTACAAGTCCAAATTCCAGCTGCAGACTCTTTTCAAGGAAGCAGGGTCTCATCAGTTAGAAAGATTCAGTTCAGTCCAGTTCAGTCGCTCAGTCATGTTCCACTCTTTGCGACCCCATGGACTGCAGCATGCCAGGCTTCCCTGTCCATCACCAACTCCCAGAGCTTGCTCAAATTCATGTCTATTGAGTCAGTGATGCCATCCAACCATCTCATCTTCTGTTGTCCCCTTCTCCTTCTGCCTTCAATCTTTCCCAGCATCGGGGTCTTTTCCAATGAGTCAGTTCTTCCCATCAGGTGGCCAAAGTATTGGAGTTTCAGCCTCAGCATGAGTCCTTCCAATGAATATTCAAGACTGATTTCCTTTAGGATGGACTGGCTTGATCTCCTTGCAGTCTTAGGGACTCTAAAGAGTCTTCTCCAACATCGCAGTTCAAAAACATCAATTCTTCGGCACTCAGCTTTCTTTATGGTCCAATTCTCATATCCATACATGACTACTAGAAAAACCATAGCTTTGACTAGACGGATCTTTTTTGGCAAAGTAATGTCTCTGCTTTTTAATGTGCTATCTAGATTGGTCATAGCTTTTCTTCCAAGGAGCAAGCGTCTTTTAATTTCATTTCTGCAGTCACCATCTGCAGTGATTTTGGAGTCCAAGAAAATAAAGGCTCTCACTGTTTCCATTGTTTCCCTTCTATTTGCCATGAAGTGATGGCATGAAGTGATGGGACCAGATGCCATGATCTTAGTTTTCTGAATGTTGAGCTTTAAGCCAACTTTTTTACTCTCCTCTTTCACTTTCATCAAGAGGCTCTTTAGTTAGAATGATTAGGAAACATCAAATTAATCAGAAGAGTGCAGGCAAGAGATAATGAGAGGGCAAACAGCAGAGCAGGACTAGAAAGGAGGAGAGAGCTTAAGTATTCTGTCCTTGGAAATGCGATGTGCAATAATGGGGAGTGAGGAGCAGAGGTAATTCCCAGGTTTCTGACTGGAAGGCAGTTTTCCAGTTGGGTGGGACAAGGACTACTTCAGGGCAACATGCCAGGAGACAGTGCAGGAGAATCAATACGATAGGATTCAGTTTTATGCAAATTGAACCACAGCACTTAAAGCCTATACAACACCACTTAGTATCAATATCCTGTCACAGTCTTTAATAATCATTTATCTGTTATTCTTGTGTCCTCAGATAAGCTGCAGCCTCCTCAGGGGCATGTACTATTCTATTAGAACAGTGCTTTATACAAAATGACAATAATATAATAGTTATTATAACATAATAATAGGAATAATAGCTATCATTTGCATGCTTACCAGACAGTTTTCTAAGGGCTTTGCACGTATGAACTTATATAACTCTGCCAACAATCATGTGAGGGAGGTCCTTTCATTATTCCTGTTTTATAGATGAGAAAACTGATCTTGTCCAAGCTAACATAGGTTGGAGTGATTTATACTCTTTGAGTTGCATGGAACTTTGTTGCTGAAGACCATGAAAAGCACGTAATGTTCTGACGACCATAGCATTAACTGTTAGAAGCTAATATCTTGTCTGTGTATTTATCTAGGGATCACTGTGGTGTTAGTCTTGAAGGCATTACATTTCTGGGTACCAGATATTTGAAATTTTACTGTATCAGTTGATGAATGTTGCATATTGCATACCACACTAACCAATATCCACTTATTCCAGAATATCCCAGATGATTAGTTAGCCATGACATTTGTTCCATATTTCAGTTTTATAACAAAGGGGAATATTTTCTTCCTTAGACTGTTAGAGAAGACGAAGACATGAGTGAGGAAGAACCTGATAACAATGAAGATGATATTGATAACATTCTCGAAGATGAATTTCCAAAAGATGAGGAAGTGATGAGTGAGGAAGAGGAAGAGCAGGAAATTGATGCTCTCGAACGCCTGAGGGGTGAACTCGGAGAAAAATTTGAAGCAGATATGAGTAATTTACAAATAATACAGGTTATGACTTTTTCATAATTCAAAAATTAACATGTGAGAAGGAAACAAAAGAAATTTGGTTTATTCCTTGGTTTCTTTTTAACATTTCAAAAGAAATGTATATTTTTAGGGGTTAAGTCCCTGAGTACCACTTACAATTATAAAAACTAGTTAATAAATCAAGGGCAACACGGAAACCACATAGGGTCAAAAGTTTTAGCTACCACCACAGAGTCACCTGGAAGTTTAAAAGTATTTGTTTTCTAGACTGAAGTAGTCTATGCACTGTGACTGAATACTACCAGCCTCCTTCCCACTAAAAATATTTGGTTTTATGATTTTTCTGATCAGGAAGAATTTGAGAAGTTTTTGATACCAGTAATTCTCATTAATGGATCTCGGAAAATCCACATTGTCCAATACACATTGAATACAAAACTGAAACCACTAGTAGAGAATCGTGCAAGCATTTTTGAGAAATGTTATCCAATATCATCACGCCTTGCCCAGAAAATGCTCAGCTTTACCTACAAGTATATAAGCTCATTCGGCTACTGGGACCCTGTAAAGGTAATATCAGCAAATGCATCTGAAACTCACGTTTCTTCTTTTATTTCTTTTTGAAGTATGTCTAAGAAGAAGACAGTGGATAATTTTTAAAAACTGTAAGCATTATACAGTATTCTTAAATAGCTATAAAAATATGTGTTGTTGTTTTGCCTTTCTGAAGTAGGAGAAGTACTTGAAGGGTTTAAATTCCTTTCATCTATTTCTGTAGAGATAATTCAGATCCAACTTGGTTCTAACTCTGCAGCAGAGGAAGTTCGTAGTAGAAATATTTTCAAACTAGACATCTAGTGAGCTGAGCTTCAGCACTAATTTGCTATTTAGTTTTAGGCAAGCCATTTAAATTCTTTGATTCTGTTTCCTCACTTGTAAAGTGGGAGAATGCCATCAGGCCAATGTGATCAAATGCAAGAATATGAAGTCCTCTGGAAAGTGTGAGATACCAAACAAAATGTGCCTTTAATGTTCATCACAAACTTACTGCCAAGTAGAATATTTTTATGTAGTGTGGACAAACATATTTGATGTAATTGGAATTCAGTGACTTCAAATGTGGGATGATTTTCAACAAATTTTAAATAAGAACCTTCTAGCTGCTGTTCCAATCCCGGGGAGCAGAGCAGTGAACAAAACAGGCAAGGTTCCTTTTGTCATGGGCTTTATATGATAGCTGGTTTGGAGAGGATGAACAGGCAATACATGAGTAAACAAATAGGTTCTAGTCAGGTTGTATTAAGTGCTAGAAAGACAGTAAAGAAATGCCTTGTAAAGGTACACCGACCCTCTCGACCAGTGCACCTTCCTATTTCCGTCAGTGAAGTAGCACAGAAGTAGAGTGGAGAAAACATGGCTTCCGGAGTCAGACTGCCTGAGTTGAAAACCACGGCTTCCTAGCTGAGTGACCTTGGACAAATTACTGAACCTCTCTGAGCCATTCCCATTTGCATAATGGGAATAAGAATAGTTCCTACCTCACAATATTATTACAATTATTAAATCAGTTAGTTATTGGAAAGTGTTTGCAACCATGCGTGGTTTCTCATGAGTGCTCAATTAACATAAGCTGTTATTATTAATGGGCTTCCCTTGTGGCTCAGCTGGTAAAGAATCTGCCTGCAATGCTGTTATTCATATATGTTCATTACATATTGGTGGTTGAGTCGCTAAGTTGTGTCTGACTCTTGAGAACCCATGGGCTATAGCCTGCTAGGTTTCTTTGTCCATGGGATTCTCCAGGCAAGAATACTGGAGTGGATTGCCATTTCCTTCTCCAGGGGATCTTCCTGACCCAGGAATCGAACCCAGGTCTCCCGTATTGCAGGAGATATGTATATAATATGTATATAAAATTATATAATATACATATTTATGTGTATAAATAATACATATATAAAATATGTATAAGTAGTTCAGTTGGTAAAGAATCCACCTGCAATGCAGGAGGCCCCAGTTCTATTCCTGAGTCGGGAAGATCCCCTGGAGAAGGGATAGGCTATCCACTCCAGTATTCTTGGGCTTCCCTTGTGGCTCAGCTGGTAAAGAATCCGTCTGCAATGCAGGAGACCTGGGTTTGATCCCTGGGTTGGAAAGATCACCTGGAGAAAGGAAAAGTTAACCACTCTAGTATTCTGGCCTAGAGAATTCCATGGACTGTATAGTTCATGAGGTTGCAAAGAGTTGGACACGACTGAGTGACTTTCACTTTTACTTCATAATATGCATGTAAAATAAATTACATGTATGTATGTATAAATACATACATTATAATAGTATAAATATATTATAATAGTATAAATACATTACAATAACAATATATATAATATATACATAATATAAATATTATATTAAATATGTTTTATATATAACATATATAATAACAAAATATACAACAATAGTATAAATTATAACATTATAACAGTATACATACAACATTATAATAACAATGTTGTTATTAATATGTATTACTCTTATTGGTCACTGATAAAAAACATTTTGGAGGAAGGGATCCAAAATAGAGCAATATGCATATTACTTGAAACCTTCTTGGTTGATACTGATACAGTCATTTTCAGTTTTACTTAATTGTTATATTAATATCTTCTTTACCTTAACCATAAGGGTGTCAAGAGAAATCTTTTTAAATATCATGCTAAAATATAGAAACATTATGACAAGTCCCTCCATAAATAATCAGATAAAATTAAGCATGTATTAGGATCATTTAGCGGAGAAGGCAATGGCACCCCACTCCAGTACTCTTGCCTGGAAAATCCCATGGATGGAGGAGCCTGGTAGGCTGCAATCCATGGGGTCGCTAAGAGTCGGACATGACTGAGTGACTTCGCTTTCACTTTTCACTTTCCTGCATTGGAGAAGGCAATGACAACCCACTCCAGTGTTCTTGCCTGGAAAATCCCATGGATGGAGGAGCCTGGTGGGCTGCCATCTATGGGGTCGCACAGAGTCGACATGACTGAAGCGACTTAGCAGCAGTAGCAGCAGGATCGTTTAGAAAGCTTTTGAAAAATCACAGTCACACCCTAACTGTCTCTTTGAGATGGGCAAGAGAGGGGAAGAAGCAGGCAAAGTCCGAACCCTATTCAAGGGCCCATGTCTGAACATAATTAGGACTGCACAAAAATGTCTTGTGAATAAATGAGTGCATGGTCATAGGAAGGCTTTAAGCATATAAATAATCATTTTTCAGGGCTGTTGGGAATCTTTCCAGGTCCTGACAATTTGATGTTTCAGATTTGATGACACCTTGGGTATTCTGACCTATAGAAGAGAAAGATACATGGTAGATCTTTTGGGAAATAGCAGAAACCATTGCAAGAATTCATAGTTAATTTGGGAATTTGAAATGGAATCATTAAACTTTCAGCTTTTCTTTTACTACCAAACATAAGAAATAGAGCAGACATTCCCACCCCATCCCTAAGCTTCTTCTTATCCCTAGCACTTACACTCAGCCATGAACATCACTCCAGCCCCAAAATGATGATGCTGATAACTCCATTTACCTGTGACAACTGACCTGGTGTAACACTAGGTGTGTGTGATAGTCGCTCAGTTGTGTCCGACTCTTTGCAACCCCATGGACTGTAGCCCACCAGGCTCCTCTGTCCATGGAATACTCTAACTCTAGGGGAGAAGCAATATTACCACACCATTGCCCACCTACTCTGTCAAGTCCAGGGATAACTGATGCTGGGCCATCTGATGATATAAAAAAGGTATCCATTAATTACCCATTTATCATCATTACCAGTGCAAAGACGTGAGACCAGTCCTTCCTCTCCATTCCATACCAATACGTTAGGCTGCTGTTTTGGTGTATTTTTCCCTTTTATGGCCGCTATTCATATTTATGTGAGTGGGATTTTGTCTGTATAAAAATGTAAAAGAGAAGTCAGTGAGATTTGTCTGACCAGTATACTCCCAAAGATATCCCAGGACTCCACCTGCCATATTGGGATACCATGCTGCCATATTGGAATACCACATACTTTAGCCTATCCATGCTGTCTTACTGGAATAACATCTTTGGACAGCAAATTAGAATTCTGTATTAGTCTGCATATGTTACCATATTGGAATACCACAGACTTTGTGACTTAGATGACAGAAATGTATTTTCTTACTGCTCAGGAGGCTGGAGTCCAAGATCATGGTGCCAGCAGGGGTGGTTTTTCTGGTGTGTCTCACTGTGGCCATTCCTCACTGGGTCCTCAATGCTTTTCCTTTGTGCTCATGCACTCCTGGTGTCTCTCTTCTAAGGACCCCAGTTCTCTTAGATTAGAACCCCATTCTTATGACCTCATTTAACCTTTGTCATCTCCTTAAAGGTCCTGTCTCCAAATATAGTCACTTTGAGGGTTAGGGCTTCAAACCATGATTTTAGGAAGGCACATTTCCATACACAACACCACCTTAGGAATGGACCTGTTTGTGTAGATAAATTGGCCCATGAATATATCCGAACACCTTTACACACCTTGGCAGAAACATTCAGTATACACTAAACACATTATAAAGGAAGTAGAACTATAATTGTCAGAAACTGAAACCCATTAAAGAAAAACATTTATTGCATGTGAGTGTAAAATAACTTGTTCTTTTTACACAGTTTTTTAATACCAATATTCAATTATAATTAGTTTTCTTGTTCTATAAGAAAGATTTTACAAATTTGTTCTTAGAAATATATTTTGGGGAAATGCTGTTTAAAATAAGGCTAATTTGTTAATTCAATTGTGTATATATTGCAGCTACATGAAGGAGAGACCATCAAACCAGTAGAAAATTCAGAGAATCCACTTCATCCTGTAATCCATCGTCAGTATATTTATTTTTTATCTAGTAAAGAAACTAAAGAAAAATTTATGAAGAATCCAATCAAATATATCTGTCAACCCAAACCTAAGCCTACTATCCCCATTAGGATTGCAATTCTGGGGCCTCCAAAATCTGGAAAAACTACAGGTAAGGGTGTGTCTGCCTTTGCTATCCTTAAGCATACAAGAATCTCCTGAAAATGAGAACTATTTTTAAAAAAAAACTATCAAAACTGACTCAGTAAGAGTCAGAAGAACTAAACAGACCAATAACCACTGAAGAGAAGGCATTCAAAAATATAGCCCCACTCCAAAACAGGCCACAATCAAATGGTTTTAGAGGGAAATTATGTCAACCTTTCAAAAATTAAAAATTCAAGAGATACTTCCTGTGATTTTATAAGCTTTTCCAGAGCAAGGGAAATGAAAGTAAGCTGTCCAATTTATTTTCAGTTTTTTTTAAATAATTAAAAAGGTATAAATACAAATTCATTTTTAAGTATGACCCTGATATAAGAACTAAACAAAGATAATATAAGAAAAGAAATTACAAACTAATATTATTTATATATATAGTCAAATAATAGTATATTGATTTTATTTAATTAAAATTATATTTATAATTTATAAATATAATCTACTATATTAATAAGTTAAAGAGTGAAAATTCATTATCTTAATCATTGCTGATAAAGGCATTTAGTAAACTATAATGTTTGAATTTTCTATATATTTTTTAAAGCAAGTAGTCCAACAATAGGTGAGTGTGGTATTTCAAAATGACATGATAATCACATGAGTAGTGGTTGGTCACAATGAGAATAAAATGGGAAAGGATAGATACCGGAAATATTTAAAAGGAAAACAGCAGGACTTAATGACTGATGGCATAGAAAATGAAAGGGAGGGATTAGGTCAAATATTGATTTGTCACCAGAAATAATAAAAGAGAGTTTCGTGTTTTAGCTCTTTAGATGGAAAGTGTATTTTAATGTACATTGACATTCAAAATAAGATCCTCCAACACAGCAAAAAAGTAACATGTATACAGTACAATCAGATTTCTTGGTCTTTGTCAAAATAGAGGCTAATTTTTTTTAACAGAATCCCAAATTGTAAAAGTTTGTTTTTATAGCTGAAAAATAATGGGTCTGACCCTAGTGTTTGTGGCAAAGTTGAGATGAAGGCTTCTGCAGCCCTCACAGGGGCATCTCTCCCAGTGGCCCTAACTGTGGCCAGTTAACCTGCATTCCCCATGGGACCAGGTGAGTCTCAATGTCCTCTACACACGCTGTCTCCAGTGTCCTCTATACACCCTGTCTCCAGACCATGATGAGGCAAGGTTTGTAGACTCCATCAGAGCACACCTGCATTTAACAGTAACTGGAAACCACTGGACTTCCCAGGCGGCGCTAGTGGTAAAGAATCTGCCTGCTGATGCAGGAAACATCAGAGACGGGTTCAATCCCGGGGTTGGGAAGATCCCCTGGAGGAGGGCATGGCAACCCGCTCCAGTATTCTTGCCTGGAGAATCCCCACGGACAGAGGAGCCTGGAGGGCTACAGTCCATAGGATTGCAAAGAGTTAGACACGACTGAAGCAACTGAGCATGTACACACACAGAAGCCTAATCTATGGCCTCACGTAGCAGAAGCAGAGGCTGTGGCCGAGTCCTCTTTCAGCCAGTGGCAACATCTGTGTGCCCTTGGACAAACCATTCCATTTCAGTGGGCTGCAGTTCTTTCACCTGTAAAACTGGAATTTCAGTACCCACTCTCCACACTTGATGGAATAGTTGAAAGTATCAAATAAAGTCACAGAAGAAATACTGCCTTATAAACTGTAAATTATTAATAAAGTGTCAGATACACCACTATCACCACTATAATTTTTAGAAAATAAATTTAAAAAATTATGTCCTAGAGGCTTGAGTGCACTTAATTGTATAGGGTAAGTTATCCTGATTGCAGCCTGAAGTCATAAGTGTATAGATAGGGAAATGGGTTAACCCAATGACACAAGAACATTGAATTGTTATTTTGGATATAAAAAGACCAAATATTAATAGTACACACAGGATGCCTTATAAAGCTCTCAAATTTTTTGCTACCTTGTACAGAAGGAAAAAACACTTAAATGGTTTGGTTATGGAAAAACCTAACATAGTTGGCTCATTAACCAGATCTGTCAGCCACATACCTGAAGTGCTAATAATGACTGACCTTTGAATAGTATTAATTCAATGAAGTGAAGTGAAAGTGTTGTTTGCTCAGCCATGTCCGACTCTTTGCAACTCCATGGACTGTAGCCCACCAGGCTCTTCTGTTCATGGAATTCTCTAGTCAAGAATACTGGAGTGGGTAACCGTTCCCTTCTCCAGGGGATCTTCGAGACCCAGGGATTGAACTCGGGTCTCCAACATTGCAGGCAGATTCTTTACCGTCTGAGCCACCACCAGAGAAGCCCATTAATTCAATAAAATGTAGCTATTTTAATTTTTGAAATTTCTTTGAGAAATGTGAAGATTAACTTGCTGTTGTTGTCAGTTAACTAGAATCTGAAACCAAGGTTAACAGATGGGTTTGTGAAACAGAATAAGTTTAAAATTTTAATGTTTTTCAGTTGCCAAAAAGATTTCAAGTGAATATGGCTTAAAGCGTTTGTCGATAGGAGATGCTTTGCGTTATGTATTAAACAACCAACCAGACACAGAGCTGGCACTTATGCTAAATTGGCATCTTCATAAAGGAATGACGGCACCTGATGAACTGGCTATTCAGGCCTTAGAATTATCTCTGATGGGAAGTGTATGTAATACCGCAGGGTAAGTGGGGGCCATAGGGATGGGAGAGAGTGGGAGGGAGTTAAATCTTTAAGAAATTACTCATTGGAATTAATTAAAATACCTTAAACAGAGTTTAAAGCTCTTGTAAAGGGTGTGTGATCTGCTTCTCAAAGTCTGGGCACCGATATGGTTGCATATTAATAATTTAATTTTCGGTCAGGCTAAAATTCAGCTTAAACACTCACAGGCCAACTTCACTCCCTGCAGCAACTCCTGAGTTGTCCCAAAGTCTCCAGGTTTACACAGTCTATAGGAGACCCATGTGACTTCTACAGCCCAGGAGAACTTCTCACTGCCCGATGGAGTGATGAAGGTGTGGCCTTCCCCTTCCCCAGATGGTACTGGTCCAATGGAGACAGTCTCTCACCGGTCCAGTCTCTGCACAGGTAGCAGCGCCCCTCCCTTAATGCTGCGTTTGGACAGGAGAGCCCTGTGCTTGAGCTGGTCTTCAGTTTACACTCCTCTACTCAACCATGACTTCCCCAGCTCACATCCAGTAGAAAGTAAGTGTGTTAGTCTCTCAGTCGTGTCAGAGTTTTTTGCGACCCCATGGGCTGTAACCCGCCAGGCTCCTCTGTCCATGGGATTTCCCAGGCAAGAATACTGGAGTGGATTGCCATTCCTTTCTCCAGGGAATCTTCCTGACCCAGGGATTTAACCCGGGTCTCCTGCATTGCAGGCAGATTCTGAGCCACCAGAGAAGCCCTCAGGGAAACCACCCAGTAGTAAAAGCCCATAAAACCTAAAGCCCTGCTCTTGAGCTCAGGTCATTGACTTAAAATCTTGCTGAGTCACGCAAAGTTGTTTTCTATCAGGAACCTCCTTGCCCTTCCCTACCACTGGTCCTTAATCAAGTCCGTATCAGTTCTCCTAATTCCTGTTATGGTGGGGAGCAGATTCTGGAGTGTCGAGTATCCACCCCCACCCACAACCCCATCCCACCAAACCCCCCCATCCCCCCTGCAGAGAAAGTCCTGGGACTTTCTAGCAAATTGAGTTACCTCCTTCCTGAAATTCAACTTTGCATACAAGAGATCTTACTGAGGGCTACTGTGGACTCACAAAAGTTTTATTTCACTTTAATACCAGGACAGTGACTGCCCAGTCACCCTGAATTTCCCTAATCCCGAGGGCCTCTCAAGTGATTCTTCACAGGACAAAGAAGTTGAGCCATTAAAAAACCAACAATGGCAGCTGCATACATTCTCTAGTTGGCTTTTGGGCTCTGTTAATTAATAGTCCTCTCTGCCATGGGATGTAGGACTAGGTAGTGCCTAAGTCTGGAGAGCACCAAGGTAAGATGAACCAGCCCTTCCTGGTGACCAGCAGCCAGTATGCCCAACTTGGCCCCACAGAGTCAGTTTCCTGACTTAGAAATTTGCAGATAGCCTTCATTCATCCTGTCAGTTTGCTGATGACACTCTTTAGCTTAGTCTGTTGGACTAACAAATTCTCTATTATTTCTGCCTAGAGGATTGATGGGTCCTGATGGAATGGTTCTCTCCAGAGACCACAGGGCTCTCTCACCAGCTCTTCATCTCCCCTTCCACACCCAGCCTCCTTACAGAATTTTACTAGAAAATCAAGTTTAGAACACAATGTTTCCCATATTTGCTTAATCTCTTGCTAAAATACTATCAATTATGCAGGGCTTTTTTTAAATTTTAAAACACTTTAATGTACTTAAAATCTTGATTTACAAGACATCTTATCTTACACTGACCTTTCTGTACAAAAAATTTTACACAATTTGCTACAAAACTACAATATTAAGATCAGAGTTGGGTAATTCTTCCCATGCCAGGCATTCTATTATAAGGAATGTGAATTAATCTGCTAATTGCTTTACACACTTGATCTACAATCTTTAAGATAAATCTAAGGGTTAAATAGGGCTTCCCTGTTGGCTTAACTGGTAAAGAATTCGCCTGCCAATGCAGGAGACACAAGAGACGCAGGTTCAATCTTTATCCTGGGGTCAGGACGATCCCCTGGAGAAATAAATGGGAACTCGCTCCAGTATTCTTGCCTGGAAAATCCCACGGACAGTGTAACCTGGCGGGCTACAGGCAATGAGGTCGCAAAGAGTTGGACATGACCAAACATGGGCATACACACACAAGGGTTAAATATCATTATTTCACTATTATATTTAGTATTTACTACTTTACTGAAAACTGAGGCTCAGAGAGGTCAGACCCAGTTTCAAATTTAAGTCTGTGTGCCTCTGAAACCTATACTCTTCCCACTGTCTCATGCTTAGACTCAAGTGCTCTGTGCTGTGCTTAGTTGCTCAGTGTTCTGACTCTTTGTGACCCCATGGACTATAGCCCTCCAGGCTCCACTGTCCATGGCGATTCTCCAGGCAAGAATACTGGAGTGGGTTGCCATGCCCTCCTCCAGGGGATTTTCCCAACCCTGGGATCGAACCCAGGTCTCCTGTATTGCAGACAGATTCTTTACTGTCTGAGCCATCAGGGAAGCCCAAGAATACTGGAGTGGGTAGCCTATCCCTTCTCCAGGGGATCTTCCTGACCCAGGAATTGAACCGGGACCTCTTGCATTGCAGGTGGATTCTTTATCAGCTGAGCTGCCAGCGAAGTCCCTCTTCCCACTGTTTCATGCTTAGAATAATAGCACCAATTAAATAACACAAGGTTCAAGGTATTATGTGTAATATCTCTCAAAGTCCATCAAAGTCTAGCTCTATGATGCTAAGTATATGAGTCAGAGCTGTGTCTGTATGTATGCAGCCCTCTTCTGGCTCTTGGGCTGACTGGGATTAAAAATACAGAGACAAAGGGAGTTCTCTGGTGACCTAGTGGTTAGGATTCCAAGCTTTCACTGCCAGGGCCCAGGTTCAGTCCCTGGTTGGGGAACTGAGAGCCCACAAGCTGCAAAGTACAGCCTCCTAAAAATATATATGTATATATATAGAAGAGGGCAAGGTGACAAGGTAAATCAAGTTCCGTAAGGAATGGTATGGGGCTAATCCTAAAGACAGACTTTTTCTGGAAGACAGAAAGGAAGGTCTGAGAGTAAAGAAATCTGGAATTTTAATTTTCATATTTCTCCTTACTAGTGTTGTCATTGATGGATATCCTGTAACTAAGTATCAAGTGAGTCTCTTAGAAGCTAGGTCAATCATCCCCATGATTATCTTTGAGCTGGATGTGCCTTCCAAAGAGATTTTCAGAAGATTGCTCCTGGAAAAAAAAAAGGAGTCAAGGTAATGTATGTGATGAAAACAATGATAAAAGAGTGAACATTAATAATCCAGAAGAAGCAGCAGGTTTTTGACAGCTTTTTCCATTTCTTTTCTGTTCCTCTCTTAGTTTGCCTTATCCATTGCACAACAGCTCACAGATTATAGCTGTCAAGAACTCAAGGTACCGCAAAAATATTGGTGAGATTAGGCAATATTATGAAGTACAACATCAGAACTGGTATGTGATTGATGGCTTTCACAGCAAATGGTGGATATGGAATGAAGTCATTAAGAAGGTTAAAATGGTGAATAAATACATGCAGATATATATGGAAAGAATAAAAGCAGGTAAGAAGACCTATAACTCTAAAAACAAAAAAATGTGAATTTGAAGTCTACGCATGCCTGACTCATGTTGCCATAATTCATTCAATTTGAACATTTGTCCCCTTAATCAGTATTTAATGAACCTTAGTCAGTATTTTAAATGCATATTATTTCCAAGTTATTGTGGGCATGTACATTTGTTCTAATAAATGACTGCCTCTATTCAAGCTGTCATATACTGAATGTCCATGTGAACCTATTACATAAAACAATACATGGTCTCTCACTAGAAGAGTTTATAATGTTTGGAATGCCACATAAGAAGCTAGTTTCAAGAATGGTAGTTATATGAGGGGAGGGGTCTGTGGTGTGACACTTGGAAAAGTTTTGTTTAGGAATCTAGAATTAGTTACTGTGAACTATTTACATAATAAAATTGTATTATTATATAAATGTTGATTCTCTTAAAAAATATTACTTGAACATAGAATTTTTTTTAATCTATATTTGGAATCTATGAAAGAAAATGATTGTATACTCCTAGAAGTTTCTTCATTTTTCTCCAAAAATACACAAAACAGACAGAAAGTTATCAAAAAAAAAAAAAAAGAAAGTTATCTAGAACTCCTCATGTCTCTAAAAAGAACGATGACACCAAAGACTTTGTCTGGAGGGGTGTCACAGACATCTGATGACTTTGACTTTGGAAAATAGGGAGAAGGTACTTGGAGGTATGAGGGATCAACGTGACAAAGAGAATATTGTACAAGGGAAAATGCAGTGAGGATTCTGATCATAATGGCATCATTGAATCTTGATTTGCTTCATTATTTGGGCATCCCCAGTATCTCTGGTTCTGTTTGCCTGCAGATTATAAGGCTTGAAGATAAAAGTGCAAGTGAAAAGATAAATGAGTTTTAGAAACCCACTCCCAATAAGTTCTGGATAGCATCACACTAGTAAAACATTCCACAGCTGACTTGGAAAGCAAAACTTGTGCCTCATTCATCTTGTTGTTACCCTGCTTCACCCTTCTTGCCTCAGACTTGGTTGCCTGAGAAGAGACTCAGGATGAAAAGCTGTGTGCAGAATCTTTATCAGGAAGTACTCTTAAAAGTGGGCTTCCCAGCTGGCACAGTGGTAAAGAATCTGCCTGCCAATGTAAGAGTCACAGGAGATGTGGGTTCAATCCCTGGGCTGGGAAGATGCCCTGGAGGAGGAAATGGTGACCCACTCCAGTATTCTTGTCTAGATAATGCCCATGGGCAGAGGAGCCTACTGGCCTACAGTCCACAGACTCGCAAAGAGACATGACTGAACATGCATGACACTCAGGAGTAGAGTTGACAGATTAGGCAAATAAAAATATAGGATACCTAGTTAAATGTAAGTTTCTGATAAATGACAAATAATTTTTTAGTCTAAGTATATCCCAAATGTGGTATGAGACATTTCATACTAGAAACTGTTCATTGTTTATCAGAAATTCAAACTTAATGGGGCATCCTGTGCTTTATCTGTCAACTCTAATAGGGAGAGACACCGAGGCTAGTAGACCTGGCAGAGGGAGACACTAGCCTGCAGTGTGGTGGAAACAGAGGCCTTGGTAGGCCCTACAGGGAAGCACTGCAGCTGGGATGGACCTTGAGAATTTCCCAAACTGAGGGGAGAGGCCAGGCTTTATATCCTCCCATTGACTTGTATAAAGGTCACTCTGGGAGGGAGTATATACTGAACAGGGGCAAGTCCCAATGCAACTACGAGCCATCAACACAGATATTTTCAGCAGCTGGGGGATGGGTGCATCAGCCCTGATGAGGGATCTTCATGGAGCACCACAGTATCCACCATGTTATTCCAGATACACATGCCTCTGCCTGGAAGAGTTTAATTAAAACTGTCCTCCTACTTTTCTGCTTCACCATCTACCTGGTAATCTGTATCTGACTGTTTGAATTTAGTGTTGATTTAGTGACCAATTTATTCTCACTAATGAGATAGAGTGAGGTCAGGACCAGAAAACCAGAGATTCCTTCTCATTCTGTCGCATTCCAGAAAAAGATAGATAGACATTGTCAGATGTCATCAAGAATACCCCAAGAATCAGAAAAAGATATTTGAGTGTCTTTTAAGACTTGAAGTGATTTGATTCTAAATGATCCTGTCACAAAACCTATGAGGTGAGGTCAGCACATCTGAGCTAAAGAGCAACACACAATTGTAAAACTATAGTGCCATTTAGTATGATATTATAGCGCTATACAATAGTGTATTCTTTACCAACACTATTATTATACCATAATACTGTGCATTATAGTACTTTAGAATAACAATATTACACCATTGTAGCATTGTAGTAGTATAATATTCTTTGTAGGAAAGAACCGTCTTAGCCTTTTCATCTGTATCATATACAATAGATGGAATCATGGATTAGTTTGTTTATTGCTTCATAATAAATTATTCCAAAATTTAACAGTTTAAAACAACACATACACACTCCATCACAATTTCTGTGGGTCAAGAGTCCAGGCACAGTTTAACTGAGTCTTCTGCTTCAGTGTCTCTCACAAGGCTACAACCAAGGTGTTGGCCAGGATTAAGGTCTCATCTGAGGGTCCTACTGGGAAAGAATATACTGTCATACTCATTCATGTATTGCTGACAAGAGTTTGTTCCTTGAGGGTTCTTGGACTTAGGGCATCAGTTTCCTGCCAGCTGTTGACCAGGGGCCACCTTCAGTGCCTTGCCACATGGACCTTTCCAACATGGCAGCTTGCTTTACCAAGTGAACAAGACAAAGCAAGAAAGAATGCCAAAAGAACAGAAATCATAGTCTGTTGTAACTGTTCTAGTTACCCAAGGCTGCCATAGCAAATTACCACACACTGGATAACGGAGACAATAGAAATGTATCCTCTTACAGTTCCAGAGGCTAGATGTCCAAAATTAAGGCGTTGGCAGGGCTGTACTCACTCTGAGGTTTCTAGGAGAGACTCGCTTCCACGCCTTTCTCTTCATGTCCAGCATTGCCACGAGGCCCCTGCATTCTTTGCATATAGACACATCACTGCAGTCCTAAGGGTCAGTTTTATGCTTACACTGTCACATAGCAAACTAAACTATGATGTATGCTTCATAATTTGAGTTAGCATTAGACGTTCCTTGGAATACTTAAAAAAAATTTTTTTTTCCACTGGTGAAAAGAGCTATTAAGAAAATATATCAGGATCAAAATTTACTCATTATAACTAAGATGTATAAAGAAGTAATTTTATTTTCTGTAAAATCTAATACTGCTTTGGAGTCTCCATTCTAGTGGAGTCCTGGGAAGACAACTCAAACTTATGCATTGAATGAACTTGGGCCTTTCTTTTTAAATCGACTCTTTAAGGTAAACCTAGTCACTTCTGGATTAAATGTTTCTTTCTATTTCTTGGATGCCATCAGGGAACAGGGAGAGCTTTATGTCACTAACATTGTGTCAACAAACTATTTGTACTTCCTGAAATCTATCTCACAGAAAAATTTTAAATATGTAGCAAATTCATGTGTATGTGTGTAAGTGGATACGTATATATATGTGTGTGTATGTGTATATAGTATATAACATAAATAGTTTATAATAGCTAAGAATTAAAAACAACCAAAATATTTATCAACAGGTAATTGATTGAATAATCTATATGTACATTTATACAATGGAATACTATGCATAAACTAAAAGGAATTAGGTAAATCATATAAACTGAAATGGAAAGATGTCAAAGGCTATAACTAACTGATAAAAGCAAGTTGCAGAATAAGATTTACAGTATAGTGGCATAAGCATCCTATCTGCAAAAAATATATACATGTGTGTATGCAAATGTATAAAAAAATCTGAAAAAGATACAAACTCAACAGTGATTATCTCTCAGGAGGAATGTTGGATTGAGAGGATGGACATATGAAAAGAAACCTTTGCTCTTTACTCTGGGAATTTTACAGCGTTTACTCATTGGTATAGTGCTAGCATAATTGAATTTATTTTCATTTTGAAAATGATTGTGTTTTCTGTGAAAATATATATTTATAACAACAGTTAATTTGTTAATAATAGGAAAAGCCGCCTGCATTGACAAGTTATGTATCTCCCCTGAAGAACTGATTTCTCGCCTGGGTGAATTTGGACAGTTCTGCCCTGTCAGCCTGGCAGAATCATATGAATTAGTTGATTGTTCTTCAAATGATTCCTTGGAATTTGCAGCAGAGTTCAGAGGGCACTATTATAAAATGAGTTCTCTAGAGAAATTGAATGTAAGTTTGTTCTTAACTCCAAATATTTACCAGGGAAAGAAAATACCTGTCTTAGAATTCATCAGACAGGAAGGGGTGGGCACAGCTGGGAACACCAGGCGCTGGGGACCAGGGACCCCATTTTCGGAAACTGTGATCCTTGGGTTCAATAAGGCAACTCAGAGGCCAGTCCTAAGACGGCATCCCAAGACATATTCTGGCACAAAGCAGAAGTTCAGGGTCGGTGACGGCCCCTCCACCTGGGTCAGCATAAGAGGTGGGGAGACCCAAGGGCAACCCCAACATGGAGGGGATGCTGAGCATCTGAGCTCAGCCCTGGAGTGGGCATCCAGGACATTCCATTCAAAGGTGCAGAAGGGAAGTCAGAGTCAGTAGAAATGACTCGCCTGTGCTTTCAACTTTCTTCTATCACTTTATTCTCCTGGGTACCTTATGCTTCTATTTAATGGAACAGAATATAGATTTGTTCCAGTATTCCACTGACCATAATATGGTGACATAAAAAGATTGTAGTTGAAAACTAATCAGGTGTCTCTGAACATTTTATTTTCCTCTGAAGAATCTGAATTTTTTAAATCACTTTATAAAGAAGACATTACTTTCTTTCTGCTTATTTAAGTGATAATCACAGAATTTTAAAATTGGAAATGACATTAGCAACCATGTGCCTGGTCTGCCCCCTTCATTTTACAGTGTGATAACTGAAGCTGGAGAAGCTAACTCACCTGCCAAAGTGCACCCTCTAGTTAGTTATACTGCAGGACAGGTGGACAGCAGGGCAGGGGACTATGCACTCCAGGGTCTGGCACAAAGTAAAAGCTCAACAAATGTTTTTCAGTATAGGTGGATGAGTGAGTGTGTGAAAGCATTAAAAGGAGAGAGACTGTAAGTGACATCACTTGCAGGTATTACTGTAAGGAACTTCCAGTCAGGGAAAGAGTTGCTGTAGTGCAGAAAGCTCCTCTCAGATGGTTTGCGGGACTGAACATTGCTGCCGAAAATGGGAAGAGCAGCAGGAGAGCCTCAGTGGGTTTTTGTTGGCAAAGTATTCCTGTTTCAAACAGTCATGTTGCTGTCATCTTTTTTTAATAGAAATTTTTGGACAATCCAGAATTCTACGTACCTCCGTTAGCACCTCATCCACTTCCACCTACCGACATGATCCCCAAGAGGCTGACACTGTCAGAGCTGAAGAGCCGGTTCCCTAAGTGTGCTGAGCTCCAGGGTTACTGTCCAGTGACTTACCAGGATGGCAGACAAAGGCAAGTCCTTGCCCTCGTGTGAGTACAGGCCAATAGCTCTACTTGGAATAAGTGGTCTATACGACAATCGTAGCATTTTTATCAAAAGGTCACTATTGTTTAACTGGAAAGTATTCTTTTTCTTCCTTGAGCTGTGATGATAGAAAAATAAAATATTTATGACATTTTATTTACATAGTTGTCATTCCTGTTGTTCAGTTGCTAGGTCATGTCTGACTCTTTGCAACCCCATGGACTGCAGCACACCAGGCTTCCCTGTCCTTCACCATCTCCTGGAATTTGCTCAAACTCACTGAGCCAGTCATACCATCCAACCATCTTATCCTCTGTCACCCCCTTCTCCTCTTGCCTTCAGTCTTTCCCAGCTGCATATTAATGATACAATACATAGTGGTTTTTGTTTGTTCCTTTGTCTTTCAGATACGAAGCCCTAGTACCTGGTAACATTCACTATGCTTTAGAATATCGTGATCGTATATATATTTGTGAGAGCAGAGAAAAACTTCAGAAATTTTTGAGGTGAGACCATTCACTAAGTCACAAATATTCATTGAATATCTATGTTAAATGCACTATCCTGGGACAGAAAGATATGTGAGTTTACACACACTCATAAACACATACATATATGTACACATATACATACACACAGCTGAAAGGGGCAGCCTTTACCTACTGCCACACATTTCTGTCTTTCACAAGAAGTTGGAAACCAAATTTCTTCTTATGTTTATCTGATTTTTAAACTTTTGTGACTGATTCAGTTTTTTTTTTTGGGGGGGGGGGCTTCCCCATGGCTCAGATGGTAAAGCATCAGCCTGCAATGTGGGAGACCCGGGTTCCATCCCTGGGTCAGGAAGATCCCCTGGAGAAGGAAATGGCAAACCCACTCCAGTATTCTTGCCTGGAAAATTCCACAGATGGAGGAGCCTGGTAGGTTACAGTCCATGGGTTTGCAAAGAGTCAGACACCACTGAGCAACTTCACTTGCACTTCAGTTTTTTCAAAAATGACAATGTGGATCAAATCATAAAGGAAACGAGGAAAGTGAAGTCGCTCAGTCATGTCCAACTCTTTGCGAATCCATGGACTGTAACCTACCAGGCTCCTTCGTCCATGGGGTTTTCCAGGCAAGAATACTGGAGTTGGTTGCCATTTCCTTCTCCAGGAGATCTTAAGGACCCAGGGATTGAACCCAGGTCTCCTGCATTGTAGGCAGATGCTTTACCGTCTGAGCCACAGGGAAGTCCATCAAATCATACATGCAGCTAGAATTTGTGCAGTGGTTTGTGACCTCTCATGAAGCTGTTTGAGGAAATTTAATAGTAAAAAGAGAAGAGACATTAGTTGCCGAAAGGAATATAGGATTGAAGGAATAAGGTGGTTTTTCTCTTTTATCTTCTTTTTTCCAATGGGAAAGAGATAAACATGTTTAAATGCAGGTACATGGGAAGGATCTAATAAAGGAAATGTCATGAAGGCGGAAGAGAGTTATCTCTCTATTGCTACTTAAGATTTCTGGAGACAGGGTGGAGTAGGCATCCAAAGAATGTGTGGAGATTGATCTTAGGTGGGAGGTAAGCTCTGCCATGGAGAAAGCAACCTGTGTGTGATTCTGCTTATGGTGAGCAGCCGAGGACTTTCTATTCTGAAGACTTCTCTTTTTATAGCCTGGCACCTTGTGTTGGGGGGGCGTCCCTGAGAGGGTTACTAGTGTGAGAGAATTGTAGTACAAGATAAAAACAATGCCAGCATAGGAGTTGCTTCCCTTGTGGCTCAGCTGGTAAAGAATCCGCCTGCAATGCGTGAGACCTGGGCTCGATCCCTAAGTTGGGAAGATCCCCTGGACAAGGGAAATGTTACCCACTCCAGTATTCTGGCCTGGAGAATTCCATGGACTGTAAAGTCCATGGGGTTGCAGAGTCAGACATGACTGAGCGACTTTCACTTTCACTTTTCACGAAGAAGTTACATGCGGAATTGAAGTATCTTGTCAATTCAAAATAAAAGTGTGAGGATAAAAGTATATAAAGAAAGTTTCATATAGGTGCTGTTAAAAGCAAGAACACTGAGAAGCGGTGAGCAGGGCTAGGGCCCCAGGTGAAGTTGGTGGTCATGAATTTCTAGGAGCCTCAGTCTTCCTGCTTCTGTATCATTTTCTCCACTCAAGAAAAATGAGTAATGAACATTATCTTTTAGTTGCCTTGTGTACCTATCTTCCTGTGTAGACACAATGAAGACATTTGTGATCATCCATTTAACGGATTTGGTATTCGTAGGTCACCACAGAAATACTGGAATCAGAAGCTTCCTTACAAACTTCCCCCATTGAAGGAACCAATGTCTCTCACCAGCCTGCCTTTGCCTGGATATCTGGAACAGGTTCGCTCACATGGGTTTCTCTGTTTAGATATTAGAAGACGACAGCTATCTCTCCTTCAAAAATCATTTTTATTTTGGTAACAATGAAATTAAAGGCAGAGTGTCCTGAGTTTAAGCTGCAAATCCACTTTTAACCTATTTTGGTTTTGAGTAGTTATGAAAATAAAATGTAAGGAAAGCCCCCCTTTTCATAGCTAATTCCCAAATAACTGCACTAAAGTGAAGAAAGAGTAGGATTGTAGAAAATTATTTACATTTGACATATAGTTTGTTTCTTATTTTGAAATTTCAGTGTCTGTAGAACTTTTCTGTAATGTGAAATATGCAAATTCAGTCTCTGAGAGGTTCCCCCCCACCACCGGCTTGAAAGAGTTAAGATGTCACCACAACTGAACCACCAAATACATATTTTGCCCAAAATCTGGATGAAGCTATCTACTCAAGTCACTCTTATTTCTCTAACACTTTCTAAATACAGTCAGATGTATCAGTCACCAACCACTATTTAAAAGGCCTTTTAAAAAAATTCTATAAAACAGATGCCCAGGGCACAATTTCATATATTTCTTACAAATTCTTAACCAGTTTTTTTTTTTTTTCATCTCCCCTAGATGGTTAGGTTTTGATCAAGTTTAATATCAAAAGGGAAGAGGACACTCACCCAGAGAAGAGTGTCCTCCTCTTTGCCTACTCGGGGCCCCAGAATCTTGACTATAGTGGTAACTGTGGTCTCTGGAGTTCCCGGGTAGGTGGCCCAGGGTCCTGAGTAGAATTTGGCCAATTCTGAGCAACGGAAGCAGAGATGGACCAAGACAACTAGGTGTCTCCTTCTTTCAACTATTTTTAAACAGAAAATGTCAAGCATATAAAAATAGAATTGCATAATGAAACCCATGTATCCATCACCTACCTGGCACTAAACCAATCAATAGTTTTAAATTTTTCCTATTCAAATGTATTTTGTGTTTCTTTTCTGTAGAGCTAAGTGCCCACTCTAGTACTCTTGCCTGGAAAATCCCATGGACAGGGGAGCCTGGTAGGCTGCAGCCCATGGGGTTGCTAAGAGTTGGACACGACTGAGCAACTTCACTTTCACTTTTCACTTTCATGCATTGGAGAAGGAAATGGCAACCCACTCCAGTGTTCTTGCCTGGAGAATCCCAGGGATGGGGGAGCCTGGTAGGCTGCAGTCCATGGGGTTGCTAAGAGTTGGACACGACTGAGCAACTTCACTTTCACTTTTCACTTTCATGCATTGGAGAAGGAAATGGCAACCCACTCCAGTGTTCTTGCCTGGAGAATCCCAGGGATGAGGGAGCCTGGTGGGCTGTAGTCTATGGGGTCGCACAGAGTCGGATACAACTGAAGTGACTTAGCAGCAGCAGCAAGTGCTCATTTAACTATCTTTTTAAGCTCCATCCTCAATCCTGAGGAGGCTATTTGAAGCAAAGAATAGCCTCTATCTATTTGCCACAAGAAAAGAAAACAGACTCAAATTACACATAATTCGTTCCCTACCTGCAGGGTATTGCAACTGCTCTAATTAAAGCCATGAATGCAGCGGGATGCTTAAAGCCCAAATTCCCCTTCTTAAGTGTACGGAGATCTGCGCTACTTTATATAGCACTTCATCTGAAAGGTATGTCTCTTTTTTTGCTAGAAATGACATGCTACTCAGAACTAATTTAGCACTAATTGTGATAAATAGGATTGTCAAACTGGGTTGGTCACTTGTGTGCTGTGCGTGTGTGTGTGTGTGCTGGTAGCAAATATTTTAGCAAAACTGAGTTTCTAGTTTTTAAAGCAGGTACCATGAGTAACATAACCAGCTCTCAATAATCCACACTGTATTATTCACACCATAATAATCCACACCGAAGGTGAATAGTGACAATTATGATCTAAAATAGAATAATCCCCAAATCTTATTTGGGATTTAGATATCTTCTCGGTCAAACTGTGCAGCTCAATCACACACATAGTTCTCCTTCTCTTTAATGATGCACTAACCTAACAGAAAACATTCACAGTCCTGTAAAATTTTCTACAGCCTTTAATCCCAATAGTTCTGAATATACAAGAAAAAAATACAAGAAGAAGATGGAGCAGTTTGTGGAGAGATGTGAACTCATTACATACTTGAGTGCCAAGATGACCAAGAAATACAAGGAACCTCAGTTTAGAGCCATTGACTTTGATCATAAATTACAGACCTTTCTCTCTCTTAGAAATATAGACCCAGTCAATGGTTAGAATGTTTGCCTAAATGCACCCAGAATCTTAAGAGTTATCTGAAAGGGATAAAAGGAAGTAGATTGAAAATCTGGGCCTCTCTGATGTACTTTTCCCTCCTGAGTGATACGCCTTGGCTTCTAGACTTCCAATGAATTCTGAGCTCTGCCAGCCAGGAAGAAGTACTCTTCTGTAAGCCTAAATTCTCATATACTTGTAAAGCTTATTGCTGTTTGCCTGAACTTTGATGCTTCAACAAAAACTATTTCATTTAGAATATTTAGGTAACGTATTTGACTTAATGAATCCTTTGTTCATTTTCCTTTTTAATATTTTTATTAGAGAAGTCTGTCTCTGTTAAAGAAACTTATGCAGTAAATGTTAGAAAGCTTCAAGAAAAGAATTAACATTGCTATAAATAAAATAGAAATATTGGTTGCACTTTTAACTTAGAGAGTTGTTTGTAAACTTTGTGAACCTAAAAATACTTTATCACTTTCCCAACCAAATAAACAGATTTAGAGACAACTAAATGGCTGCTGCTTTTCTTTTTCTCAAGTGTTCAAGGAAACACATTTTATACGTTATTTTGTAGTTAGAAATCACCGGATACTTGAGGATGAATGCTAGAGTCTTTTTATATGACATTGTCAAGACATATATGCTAGAGGAAAATTACTATATTGAATTTGGATGAGATTTTAAAAATAAATTATCATTTTTTTGGCAGGCGTATAACAAATCTAGAATGTGAAATAGCAAGATTGGCTCTTTTAAAAAATTAAAAAATACAACCATTATCTTATTTAACCTTAGGTAAATCTCAGTTTCTATGAGTTTTTGTTGTTTCTTAATCTCTAAAGTGAATGATTTAGCTCTTTTTTTCAGCTTTACTAAGGTGAATTGACAAATGAAATTCTATATGTTTAAACTGTACCACATGATTTTGATATAGTTATATATTATGAAATATTTACCACAATCAGGTTAATTATTAATAACACACCTACCACCTCACATCATTATTTCAGTGTGTTTCTGTGATTGTGTGTATGTGAGTAATAAGAATACTTAATAATCAGTCTGTTAGGAAATTTCAAGTATTATTACTGTATTATTAGCTATATCTACCACGTTAAACATTAGATTCTCAGAATTTACTCATCTTATAACTGAAAGTTTGTACCCTTTGATCAATAGCTCCTTATGTGCCCCTTCCCTAGACTCCTTGAAACCACCATTCTACTCTCTGCTTCTATGAGTCTTTTTTTTTTTAGATTCCACATATAAGTGATACCATACAGTATTTGTCTTTGTCTGGCTTTTTTCATTTAGCATCATACCCTTCAAATTCACTCATCTTGTCTTTGATATCTATAATTTCAACATTAATTAAAAACTAGAAGCCTGTTTTAGATTTATTTTATATATTTCATAATAAAACAATTTTTAAACAAAAGCTAAATGCCTATTGTCAAACTTAGGATAAACCCCAAAAGCCTTTGAACAGTTACTGATACATACCCATAGATGGACTGCAAGTAGATCAAACCAGTCAATTCTAAAGGAAATCAGTCCTGAATATTCATTGGAAGGACTGATGCTGAAGATGAAGCTCCAATACTTTGGCCACGTGATGCAAAGAACTGACTCACTGGAAAAGACCCTGATGCTGGGAGGGATTGGGGGCAGAATGAGAAGGGGACAACAGAGGATGAGATGGCTGGATGGCATCACCAACTCGATGGACATGAGTTTGGGTAAACTCTGGGAGTTGGTGATGGACAGGGAGGCCTGGTGTGCTGCGATTCATGGGGTTGCAAAGAGTCAGACACAACTGAGCGACTGAACTAAACTGATTGCTGGACCATGTACTGTTTTACTGTATTTTTAAAAGCTGTGATGAACTTTTTTTCACCATATTTGGGATTATTAGTCTAAAAAATTTTCTAAGAAACAAAAGTACAGGGTGAAAGGGAATGACTTTAAAAAACTAAAAATATAAAGCTGCCTGCTGCCAAGTCGCTTCAGTCGTGTCCGACTCTGTGCGACCCCATGGACTGCAGCCTACCAGGCTTTTCCATCCATGGGATTCTCCAGGCAAGAACACTGGAGTGGGTGGCCATTTCCTTCTCCAAAGTGATGCTCTTGGAAATACTCCTAGAAACATTGTGAATTGTTATTTGGAAGGCAGCTTAGTAATAGAAATTGTGACCCATAATAATAAATGGGAAGAAAGCAGAACCTTGTTACTTTAACTTGAATTAACAGTGATATTGAACATTATTATATATGTTGGTCACCAGTTGTACTTCTGTGAATTTTTTTTCATGCCTTTTGCACTTTAACTCATTGGCTGTTTTTCAGTTCTTTTATAAAAATTCTTTATGTAAAATACACACCAATGTATCTGCAGTAAATAAGTCCGATTTTTAAGGTATGAAAGCTGTTCATCTATATTGTATGATATTGAATCCTTTTCTAAACTCTGGAAGTTATTCCATCTTCAGGGATTAAATATTCTGTTTTCTTCTACTGTTGGTGTATATGTTTATATTTAATTCTCTAAGCTGCCTAGAATTCATTTCTGGATGTGTTGTGAGCTGTTGTTTTAAATTTTCCAAAACTCATAATAGTAAATATGTTTTTAAAAAATATTTTAAGTTTCATATATTTCATTTTATTCTCAGTGCATTTATTGAAAGTTTTCATAAATTCATTGGTTAAGGAGCAGTTCAAGAATAGGGAAAGAATAAGATATATTTTATATATGTATGCCTCAGTCTCACTGTGGGTGATTTTTTGTTTTATCTTTTTGGTTTGTTTTGCTTTTACAAATGAAAGTCTGAGTAAAGGTTTATCTACAAAGCTGGAGGGCTCTTAACTATGGATGGTTCTGGAATAATTATTAGAAGGGTAACATCTGAATTAAATGGACCTTTCAAAATTGAGATTTAAAAAAAAAAAAATTGAGATTCTAACCAAGAGTCAGGGACTTCCCTCTGTGTTTCAGTGGCTAAGAATCTGCCTGCCAATGCAGGGGACACAGGTTCAATCACTGGTGTGGGAAGATTCTGGAGCAAAGTGCTGGAGTAAAGCCTGTGTGCCACACTACTGAGCCTGTGCTCTAGAGCCCATGCTCTGCAACAAGATAAGCCAGCAGAACAAAGAGAGAAGAGTAGCCCCCACTCACTGCAACTAGAGAAAGCCCCAGTACAGCAATGAAGACCCAGAACAGCCAAATAAATAAATAAATTTAAAAAAGAAGCTAATGTGAAAAGGCTACATACCATGTGATTCCAGCTACATGTTCTGAAAAAGGCAAAACTCTAGAGATAATAAAAAGATTCCCCGTTGGACTCCACAAACCCTGGGGTTTAGAGGCAATTAAGGACAAAGAGGGAAACTTCAAAGAAGGAGCTAATTTTAATAAAAACTAGTAAAAAAAAAAAAATGTTTAAAGAGCCAGGAGGTAATTACACCTGCTTTCTCAAAATCTCAGACTAGAGATGGCATGCTGGGATCTGGGAGGGTGTGTTGGGTGTCCTCAATTAAAAAGTTAGGTGTTAGTGAAGCATAAATTGAGAGAAAATGCTGAAATAGTTGAGTAGGAGGGGACTGAATCTAAGTGGTGCTTGTAGCCATATCCAGAAGCTGGGCCTTTCTCCTAAGGGTACATGGGAGCCACAGTGGATTCTATGCAAGGGAGTGACTCCAGTCTCTGGATGTGATTTGCATTTGGGAAGATCTCCTGTATTCCTGTGTATTAGCAGGAATAACACTGTAACTAAGGCTACTTAGAAACCTTTAATCGTCTACTGAAAAAAGATGTTGAAAGTCTGAATAATAACAATCATGTAAATGACAGCAGACATGAATTAAACCAATAGGCCCGTCACATATTTAATCTTGTTTACCCCACAGCCACCCAGTGTTGGCACTGGTGTCAGCTTCGACTGCAATGTGGGAGACCTGGGTTCGATCCCTGGGTTGGGAAGATCCCCTGGAGAAGGAAATGGCAACCCACTCTAGTACTCTTGCCTGGAGAATCCCATGGACGGAGGAGCCTGGTGGGCTACAGTCCACGGGGTCGCAAAGAGTCGGACACGACTGAGCGACTTCACTCACTCACTCACTCACTCAAAGAAGGTTGAGAGGATAAGTACAAATAACTTGATCAAGGTCACTCAGCACCTAGATCTGTTTGACTGCAGCGTTCTCTTCATTCCCTTGGACTAAGGTATTGGATGTTGGTGCTGATGATCTCGGTGATAACGGTGAATGTAAAGGCGTTTTCATTCATTCCTCATACATTCGAGACCTGAAAGCCAGCTTCAGCATTCAAAAAGCGGAAAAGACAAAACTGATGAAGGTGTCAGTGAGCAGCTGCTGCTGCTGCCGCCAAGTCGCTGCAGTCGTGTCCGACTCTGTGCGACCCCATAGACCGCAGCCCACCAGGATCCCCCGTCCCTGGGATTCTCCAGGCAAGAACACTGGAGTAGGCTGCCATTTCCTTCTCCAGTGCATGAAAAGTGAAAGTGAACTCGCTCAGTCCAGTCCGACTCAGCGACCCCATGGACTGCAGCCTACCAGGCTAACAGGATATAAAACTCCCCTAACGGCAAGAGTGACGACACCATTACCGCCCGTTGATCGCCACTCACACCAGACACACGCCCTGCCGGGACTGTCCCTGCAGAGCCTCCAGGGATCGCAGGCGCCGCCCCGCCCCGCCCCGCCCCCTGACACCTCCTTGGATCACTTGGTCTGGCGCGCGCGCAGCAGGATCCCGCGCAGGAGCTTCCGGGTTGGCTGGGACTACGGCGGCGGCGCAGGGACGCCAGCGGCTGGCCGGGCGGAACTGGGAGCCTGGGCGGGCCCGGCGCTGGCGCGCCCGCCAGGCAGCCAAGGGGGCGGGCGGCGATCCGGACCCTTCCGGGCGTCCAGAGAGGTATGTCCGCCACCAGCCCTCTGTCGGTGGGCGCTGCACTCGTGCGCGTATCGACTCCTCTCCAGCCGGCCGCTCCCCGGTCGGTCCCCAGGGGTCCAGGCTTGGAGGTAGGGGGCCTCCCTTACGGCCGGCTCCCCGCTGGGTGGGCTCCGGGGAATCGCCAGCCCGGCCCCTTGCGCCGCGCGCGGTCGGGCGCCAGGCTGGGCGATCTGTGCCGCCTTTCCAAAGCGAGGGCCAATGGGCCTTACGTTATTGTCCATTGCAACCACCTCCAAATTTACATCGTACCTGTACGTTTTCTTCTCCCTTTCCATTTTTGTTTCACAGACAAAATGGCTCCTATTATATGAAATCGAGACACCGTAGTTTTTATTCTCGTGTGTGTGCAACTGTGGAAAGTTAGCGCAGTGAAGGACTTTAGAGATAGTTGATCCCAATTCCTTCATTTTACAGAGCAGAAAACAGACCCCGAGAGGTCACGTGGACGTCGGAAGTGCACCCCAGCTGGATAATGGTACAATAGGAATAAGAACCCCAAACTATAAGTTTTTACATAATCTTTTAAAAATGGTAAAAAAAAAAATAACTAACAAAAGTGAATAGTTCCTTTGGGCTGGGGTTAATTTTGCTAGAGAATGTCTCCCTTTTAAACATTACTTTCTTATTTCAGGCTTAATCCTTCTTGAGCTTCTAAAGAAAATGGCAGAAACATCATCAGAGCCTTCTGGGCAGCTGGTTGTACACTCAGACACACACAGTGACACTGTCCTGGCCAGTTTTGAGGATCAGAGGAAGAAAGGCTTTCTCTGTGACATTACTTTAATCGTGGAGAATGTGCATTTCCGGGCCCACAAAGCCTTGCTTGCTGCCAGTAGTGAATACTTCTCAATGATGTTTGCTGAAGAGGGGGAGATCGGCCAGTCCATTTATATGCTAGAAGGCATGGTTGCGGACACATTTGGTATCCTGCTAGAATTTATCTACACTGGTTGTCTCCAGGCCAGTGAGAAAAGTACAGAACAGATCCTGGCTACTGCCCAGTTCTTAAAAGTCTATGACCTGGTAAAGGCTTACACGGACTTTCAAAATAATCATAGTTCCCCAAAGCCACCGACTTTGAACACAGCTGGTGCTCCATTGGTTGTTATTTCTAATAAGAAAAGTGATCATCCAAAGCGAAAACGGGGAAGACCAAGGAAAGTCAACAGTTTACAGGAAGGGAAGTCAGAACTGGCTGCAGAGGAAGAAATACAGCTGAGAGTGAACAATTCTGTCCAAAACAGGCAAAACTTTGTAGTTAAAGAGGGAGACAGTGGTGTACTGAATGAACAGATTACAGCAAAAGAACTGGAAGAATCTGAGCCGACTTGTGAGCCAGCTAGAGGGGAGGAGATGCCAGTTGAGAAAGATGAGAACTGTGATCCCAAGACCCAGGACTCTGGGCAGGACAGCCAGAGTCGGTGCAGCAAGCGGAGGATTCGGAGGTCTGTCAAACTGAAAGACTACAAACTTGTAGGGGATGAAGATGACCAGGGTTCAGCCAAGAGGGTCTGTGGACGGAGAAAGCGCCCCGGTGGGCCTGAGGCCCGTTGTAAAGACTGTGGCAAAGTATTTAAGTACAATCACTTTTTAGCAATCCACCAGAGAAGCCACACAGGTAATTATGCTTTTGCAGCTTATTGGAATGTGTTTTGGAGAAGTAACAGTAATAACAGCTTTCATTTATTGTGCAACATCTATATGATGGGCATTGTAACAAAGTATGTGTTACTGCATTAAATTCTCCAAACTGTCTGGTGAAATACGAAATGTTATCCCGATTGTACAGTTAAAGAGACTAGGTTGTAGAAACCTTAAAGTACTTGCCCAGGGCATCCATGTAGTGACAGAGGTGGGATGTGAACACAAGGAACCTGATTCCAGAACCTCTCTTCTTACCTGAAGTTGTTGCTTCAAGGCTTGAATGTTCAGGAATCGAGCTCTAGCCAAAATTAATCTGCTTTATGATTCTTGAAGCTTCCTCATCTTGACCATAGTTGTATTTTTGCTTGGATATGTCTGGACAGTTCTCTCACTCAGCCATCTGTTTGTAAATGTTTGCTTTTTGATCCTTCTAGCCCAAGGCTGGCCAATAAACCCTTTTGTGAGGATGGAAATGTTCTGTATCTGTGCTGTTCTTTTTGGTGACCTCTAGCCACAGATGTATTTTGAGTGCTTGACATGTGGGACTGTGACTAAGGATCTGAATATTTTCACTAAATAGCCACTGTGTTGGACAGTGCAGCCCTAGGCAGAAATCCCGTCCTCCTTTGAGCTGTCTCTTATGTACCTACCTCAGTCTGCTTTGGATCAGGCAGTAGTTATATACCCTTCTGCCTAGTTGTAAGCGTTAAGTATAGAGTCTGGTACTTAAGACTTCTTGTCATCAAGCGACCTGCTGCCTTAAGACCCAGCAGCATCCAGCACTGTGGTTCTCAACCTGGCCCCACAGATGCCCAGAGGCGGGGGACAGGAGACCAAAGGTCAGGGCCACAGGCCACACCCAACCCCTGCCTTCCTCCTAGGGAAAGACAGGCGAGGGGCCCTGCGGACGGACCGACAGTCTCCCAGGGAGCTTCTTACACTACCAGGGCCTGGGTCCCAGCCCCAGAGCTTCTGGTTTTATTGAGCGGTGGTGTTTTTAAAAGCTCCCCGGAGATTTTAAGCACAGAGAGCCTGAGAACCCTGAAGTTGGTTCTTTGAACAAAATAGACACTTAAGACATATTTGCTTGTTTGTGACAGAGGCTAAAGAGTTAAATAGTTCTATAAGATTTTACGGAAAACAATGTGTAGGCTCTTCCCTTTCCCTCAAGGTGTCCTGGAGTTGTACATTGAATCACTTTAGTGCGGGGCTCTTCTTCCATTTGAGTGGATACCAGTAGATCCATACAGTATGGAAACTTATCTTTTAGTTCCAGAAACATTTCCTGAATGATTTCATAGTAATCCCTGCTTTCTCTTTCTGGAACTCCTCCTATTTGGATGTTGAATCCCCTGGACTCATCCTCTAACTTTATCTTTTCTCTCCTATTTTCCATTACTTTTTGCTCTACTTTCTGGGACATTTCTACTTTATCTTTCAACTTTTATTTTTCTACTTTTTTTTTTTTTTACTTCTGGGAACTCTTTTTGAAATTCTTTTTTTGTTTAAGTAGAATCTTTTTCTTTCACAGTATAACGTCTTGCTTTTATGAGCCTCTTAATAACTTTTACTTATTTGTTATTTTTTAATGTTTTCTTCACTCTGGGAAGTGTCTGTTTTCTGCAGGTTGCTTTTTCTCTTCTCTGTTTTGTTATCTATTTCTACTGTGTCTGGTGGGTTTTTTTTTAACTCATATTTAATTATATGCAAGAATGGTTTGCTCATAGCTACTTGCAGCTCTGCAGGTGTGGAGAGGGCCTGTAGACATCCTGGCTGATACGTGGCATCAGGTCCTCAGTTCTTTTACTGCGGGCCTTTTGTATTCCAGGAAAAGATGCTCCAGCGCCCACCTGGAGCCGTAGGCCTGGCTGCCAGTGTCCGGTGCAGGAGGAGGCAGACGTTTTCCGGGTAGTCTCATCATCCCAGGTGTAAACTCTGACTTGCTGTCCCCATGGTAGTCCTATTCCACTGCGCCGGGTGACCTCTAACCCAGAGACCCCTAGTCTGGAGATCCTTTATCTGATTTAGCCGCTTCAAGAACAGTCTCCATCTTCCACTGGGGAGAAGGCCAGTCTCCTGGTTGCATGGAGACTGGATCTGTGTGTGGGGGTGGGGGTTGGGGGGGGCCAAACTACTTTTGAAACAGACTGTCATTTATTTCTTCCTCACCCCCATTTTCAGAGATAACAGATGCCAACAGTTCCTGACCTCGTGAAGGCTCTGTCTTCAGTTAGGTTGTGTATCAGTGCTCCTCGCCGCTGGCATCACACTTGTCTGCTCCCACTTGTAAAATGTTATTGCTGATGTTGTCTCTCCTGCTAATTGTGATTTTCATTTGGGAGGGAACAAAGAGATGTGCAGATTCTTGCTCACACCATGTTCCTGGGGCTCTTCTTCCAGGGGAGCGACCTTTCAAATGTAATGAGTGTGGAAAAGGCTTTGCCCAGAAGCACTCCCTGCAGGTCCACACCCGGATGCACACAGGCGAGCGGCCGTACACCTGCACGGTGTGCAGCAAGGCTCTCACCACCAAGCACTCGCTGCTGGAGCACATGAGCCTGCACTCAGGTACGGCCCGCACTCGGGAGCCTGGTGCCGCCGGGTGCTCGCTCCCGGGGTGGGCATTACTGTGCTCATTTAAATGGGCTTTTCTCAGTCTCAGGTCATTCCCCATGTGGTTTCATTTAAAGACAGAATTGTGTATCTCTCAGAGTGTAGTTAACAGTTCTGCCCAGCCTTGAGCCTTAAACTAGCATTTTTAAACTGGCTACTGAAAGTTGAATGTATAATCAGGATGTGTTTAAGCACCAGGCTTCAGAATTATTTTACTCTGGACAATGTTGGGGGGAACTTGAATTCTTTAGCGCTGCCCTAGTCTCCACCACTCCCTATTGCCCTACGTGCCTTTGCACATTGATGACTCTGAAGACGTTTGGGTTTGTAGACAAGTCACTTGTGTTATTTGTAGACCTGGGCCCACTGTGATACTTAATTGCTTCATTAGTGAGCATTCTAGTTCGTTACAGTTTTTTTGCTGTTTTGTTTTTTATTTGGCAGGACAGAAGTCTTTTACCTGTGATCAGTGTGGAAAATATTTCAGCCAGAAAAGACAACTAAAGAGCCATTACCGAGTTCATACAGGTACAATAAAGTGAGAGAAAATTTGGATTGGTGGGGGAGAAATGCAAATACAAATTGTTTCTGAATCAGTAGGTTCATGTTGTAAAAGATAAGTGAGTTTTTAGGGAAGCAGTCTAAATTAGATGTCCTTGGGTTACTCTTACCACCTTGCAATTTATATTGAATTTTTATATGACAGTTTCTGTGCCACACACAGAAACCCTATAGAATTGGTGCCATTCAGGGTGCCACTTGGCTAAGAGGACACCAGTCGATTGGTTGTTAGTTGTGTCTGGACAGAGGTGTCACCACCCCGTAGCTGTCAGTCCAGGCTTTCTCCAGCCTGGCCCCACCCATTGTCCTTTTTTTTCCTTCCTGCCAGCTGATGAAAGATGAAGAGGAGATTGGGAGCATCATTTGAGATCAGTTGGCCATAGTTGCACCAGTGCTTTGAGGGGAAAAGGAGATTTACACTTAGGGAGATGGGAAGGGTCCCACCTTTTATTTGGGAAGCAGTGAGTTGAGATGCATAGGAAAATATTAACTGTTACCAAAATTAATTTAAAAATTGTTGTTGTATTAAAGTACCATATTTAAAGTGATTATTTTTCAGGGAAGTGCTTTAACACAAATCACTGAAGAAATGCAGGGACAGCATATATGCACTGACACTTTTTTTATTGTTGCGACAAGGCCACTCATTACCGGAATGCAACGACTGCCACCGCAAATTCATGGATGTGTCTCAGCTAAAGAAACATCTGCGAACACACACGGGTAAAAGTCCATCTCACCCTTTCTTTCCAGTGTATTTCGTGTTTTCAGGAGAGCAAGAAATGAAATATTCAGAATCGCTTCCTCAGGCTGTGCGTATTGTGGATTGTGTGGGAACTTTATAAGTAGACTACTTTGAAAGCCCACTATCCTGTGTCGCACTATTCTGTGGGGAAATCACATCTTTGTAGGTTAGCAAGATGAGACGTACTTACTGAGCACTATTCATAAATGAAACCTCACTTCATGCCACAGAAAATTGGGTTGGCCAAAAAAGTCCATTTGGGTTTTTCCGTAAGTTACTCATGGGTGGACTATACAGGAGCAAATGTTTCCTCCACAGAATTGCTCTCCTCCTTGCTTCGGTGTTTACATGTTTGAGGGAAAGAACCACACCTCACTCTTTCTCTGTGTCCTCCTGACACTTAGGACACAGTGCTCAGGTACATAGTAGGTGCTTACTAAGTGCTGCATTTAGTCACTCACGCTTATTGAGGGTTCAAGTGGTATTGCCTTTGTTCTTTTTTATATTGTGAAACTGTGGGAGTGGTTTTCGCTTTTTGTTTTATCTAGGATAAAACAAACGTTTTCCCGTTTTTTTTAGGTGAGAAGCCATTTACGTGTGAAATCTGTGGCAAATCTTTCACAGCAAAGAGTTCTCTTCAGACCCACATCAGGATCCATCGGTAAAGTTTCCCTCATACTTTTCTCCCGTGGAGTTCTCGTCCAGCCCTGGCGTTCAGCAGGGTGACATCCATTACCTACTTGGTGTGTGTGTTAGTCACTCAGTCATGTCTGACTCTTTGTGACCTCCCGTGGACTATAGATCACCAGGCTCCTCTGTCCATGGGATTCTCCAGGCAAGAATACTGGAGTGGGTTGCCATTGCCGTCTCCAGGGGATCTTCCTGACCCAAGGATCGAACCTGGGTCTCCTGCATTGCGGGCTGGTTCTTTACCATCTGAGCTATAGGGAAGTCCCAGCCTGTATAGTGCTTTCCCCCAAATTATTACCCTAGGAGAAATTCCTGGGAAGCTTGTTATTTTGCTTTAAGAAATTCCTCATGCAGGCAAAATTAGAAAAACTGATTCTGACCAGCAAAAGTTTGAGTTACTGGTGTCATTTGTTGAATTTTGATTTTGGCCTTGGGGGATGATCCAAAACTTAAATCTTCAATCAAAACTAAATTTAAAAATATATATATTTATTTATTTTTGGCTGTGTTGGATCTTTGTTGCTGTGTGAGGGCTTTTCTCTAGTTTTGGTGAGCAGGAGCTACTCTCTAGCAGCAGGGGTTTGGTTGCTCTGAGGCTTGAGGGATCTTCACGGACCAGGGATCGAACCCATGTCCCCTGCATTGCAAGGTGAATTGTTAACCACTGGACCACCAAAGAAGCCCCTAAAACTAAATTAAATTTAACTTAATATTTTCTGAATAAATTTTTTTGTTGTTGTTCACGCAACTTGTTTCCAGAATTGATTTAGTAGTTCCTCTAACACAAATATTTAGGCACTACTCATATTTTTATGGAGAAGGCAATGGCATCCCACTCCAGTACTCTTGCCTGGAAAATCCCATGGACGGAGGAGCCTGGTAGGCTGCAGTCCATGGGGTCGCTAAGAGTCAGACACGACTGAGCGGCTTCACTTTCACTTTTCACTTTCCTGCATTGGAGAAGGAAATGGCAACCCACTCCAGTGTTCTTGCCTGGAGAATCCCAGGGACGGGGGAGCCTGGTGGGCTGCCGTCTGTGGGGTCACACAGAGTCTGACACGACTGAAGCGACTTAGCAGCAGTAGCAGCATATTTTTAATATTGAAATCAATCATATATGTACTCGTTTGGCATCTAGAATCTAAAAATTGGCTGTGAGAACTAAAAACAAAAAAAAGAACTTTTGTGACATATATTAATATTTACCTTCTTATCTGAAGTACACACTGTGACCATAAAATTTTATCACATCTGACTCAGCCCCACAGCCCCATCCTTAGACATCCTTCCCCTCCCCCATTTTTTTTTTTTTCCTTAAGATTAGAAACTGAAGCCCTTGGCAGGTGTGATACTTGTTCCAAGTCCTTAAGTTAGTAAGAGAACCCATGACTTAAGTCTCCAAGTCAGGTTAATTTTCCTCTCCTCTGGACTGCTTCTCCCTAAATAGTCAGGAAGTAGTGAAATCTTTCTGTTTTAAAAATAAAATGTATATTTTCTTGCAGAGGAGAAAAGCCATATTCCTGTGCCGTGTGTGGCAAATCCTTCTCTGACTCGAGTGCCAAGAGGAGACACTGCATTCTACACACAGGCAAAAAGCCTTTCACCTGCCCTGAGTGTAACTTACAGTTTGCTCGCTTAGACAACTTGAAGGCTCACTTGAAAATCCACAGCAAAGAGAAACACGCGTCCGATGCCAGCAGTATTTCTGGCAATAATAATGGCGAAGAGGTCAGGAATATTCTTCAGCTACAGCCCTATCAACTCTCTACCTCCGGAGAGCAGGAAATTCAGCTTCTGGTAACCGATTCCGTACATAACATCAATTTCATGCCAGGTCCTAGCCAAGGAATCAGCATCGTCACTGCAGAGAGTTCCCAGAACATGACAGCAGACCAGACTGCAAACCTCACCCTACTCACGCAGCAGCCAGAGCAACTGCAGAACTTAATTCTTTCAGCTCAACAGGAGCAAACAGAACACATCCAGAGCCTCAATATGATTGAAAGCCAGATGGAGCCCTCACAGACTGAGCCGGTGCACGTCATCACACTCTCCAAGGAGACTTTGGAACATCTGCACGCCCATCAGGAGCAAACAGGGGAGCTTCATTTAGCGAGCGCTTCAGATCCGGCTCAGCACCTGCAGCTGACGCAGGAGCCAGCTCCGCCGCCAGCCACCCACCACGTGCCCCAGCCCACGTCGCTGAGCCAGGAGCAGAGCTGACCTGTTCACAGGCTTGGCTGCTCTGTCGGTCTCTTCTCCGTCAGCCCGCTGTGACCGGACTGTGTGCTTGAAGTTAGGCTTTCTGCAACACTCACTTATGGATTCTTACAGAGAAGTGGTAGCTTGCTAAGCTAGCCAATAGCTTAATGCTTTCCATCTGAGGAGCAGGATGTGTGTATCATGTTTTATATCTAATGTTGATTTGGACTTAACATTTCGATATTGATGAGTGGTTTTCATTTACTACATCTCTTAAAGACTTGGGTAACTTTTCTTTGAGGGCATTGTGTTAGACTTTTTCTAAGTGAGTATTAAATATTCACAGCTATAGATACGGTCTTGCTGATCTTTCTAGTTATATTTTTGATTTTTTAGAACAAATGAAGTCATATGTTGAATTGGGTAAAATGGTTGGTTCCCCTTCCGTATTTGTCTTAGGCAACACAGTTGCTACTACAAGTTGGGGCTGAATGTAACAGATTATGACTTTGGGGACTCTGTCCTTTAATAACTTCCAATCCCTTAAGATAGAGTAACTTCTCAAAATTTAATCTTTGCGTGTACAGTGGGCTCATCACATCATGTTTAAGATATATTCAAAGACATAGAAACTAAGTGTCTGTTTTAACTTGAAATTTACAAGAGAGGAAAGCCAGAAAGATAGGACCATTTTTTAAATTCTGAATTGAGCTTTTCTGAAAAGCATAGATTGACATGGTTTTTAAAAGCAGGTTGTTGGAAATTTTAAAGTGTAATTAAGGTATGAAATTGGACAAGATGTTCACCCCAAATTCTGAACTTTCTGTCAGCGTTGATATTAATCTCCATGATGAAGGTAAATTCTTTATTAATTATCCTGGAGTGCAAAATTCAGTGTAATTTGTGTTAAATATACTGGATTCTAATTGATCTCTAAAAATGTTGATCTGTGTATTGTGTCTGGTAAGTTTTTTGATAGGAACTTACTATAACCTGTTTTTATCACAAAGTAGGTTAAATCTCACTAAATAGACACATAATTTTTAAAAGTAAATTTTCCTAATTTTAAAAATACTTTTGAGCCTCAGCGTCTTAGTAAGCCAGCATTATCTATAATAGTGTGATTTCAAATAATTGTCAGAAGGTTAAATTATGTTTTTGTTAAGTTTTCCAGCCCAGCCTATTTTATTGAATACTTTGACCACTTTCTCTCAAGTAAACTGGTAGAGGGTTATTGAGAAAAGAAGGTGGGCGCTAGTGTATGTAAATTAACAATGTTGATTGAGAGTAGCAGTAATCGCCACTAAAATTAACAGGATCTTCACATCAGTCACTTCTTTGTTTTAGAGATCTTTGATTTCTACCCGAGTCAAATAAGTTTTTGGAGAAAATTTAGAATTGTTCAGGTTGAGAGAGGATGAAAGTCTTTTTCTAACATATCTACCAAACTATAGTTGTTTTATTGTATATAATTCAAAAATTCTTAAATGATTTATCTTATATGTATCAGCCAAAGTATGCTAAATCAGGCCTGACTGGAGACAATTTTTATAAATACAGTTATGTCCTAAATACCATTTCAGATTCTTGACTTAGTCATTTAAACTATTTATCTTAACCTTATTGTTAAAATGTATTGTTTTTACCAGCTTTTCAAAGCCTACTGGCCCACATCTTTTTCTCCTGGAGATATGTAATATTAAAGCAGATAAATGCCTAATTACTCATTGTGGGTAGCTGGATAATTATTAATTAATTATTCAGGAAGTATGATCATGATCATATGACTATTTCCAAGTGAGGTTTAACTAGCTTTATGACAGTCTGCCTCTAAGAGAAACGTAGCGTGAGCCACATGCATAATTTAAAATTTTCTAGTAGCCACATTAAAAACATGAAAGATGAGATTAATTTTAATAAAATCACTTATTTAATCTAACATGTGCCAAGTGTTGCAGCATGTCAATATGAAATATTAAACTATAATCATACTTGACAAATTCTTCAAAATCTGGTGTATTTTCCATGGGGACTGCACACTGAGTTTGGATGCTAATGTTCATGACACACGTTTTTAGGGTTCATACAGTTTACAGTTGAAAACCTAGGTTCACATATCTAGGTTACAGATACAGGTTTTTCCCCAATAACTGAAACAAGTGTGTTTTAAAATTTGTATTAGAATTAATTAAAAATAAAACCTAGTTCCTCAGTCACACTAGCTGCATTGTGAGCGCTTGGTACCCACATGTTAGCTAGTGGCTTCTGGAGCACCTGTTACCCGTCTCTAGCATGAGAGCCGGGCTCAGCAATAAAAATCTCTCCTGGAAGATTCTGGGTTATTTGACCAGCTGTCAAAGGGAAGTGAGAAAAGGAAAGCTTTATAAATCAAGTCTCTCTTCTGTGTCCCAAATACACATTCTGTCCCTTTGAATTAAATCCTGAATTTTAAGGTTTCATCGGTTTTGGTTTTTGTTTTGGCCAGCCCAGGTGTGGGCACACAGGATCTTAGTTCCCCAATCAGGGACTGAACTCTCCTTCCTTGAAACTCTCGCCCCTTTCAGTGGGAATATGGAGTCTAAGCCACTGGACCACCAGGAAAGTCCCTGAAATCCTAATTTTAAAATTCAGTAACTGCACCCAAAGGAAATGACATGTACAGAAAAAATGTTTCTATTGTCTTTGAGAAGTTGTTGGCTCATTGTTTCACAACTTATTTTGTATTAAGCTTGTGCAATTGAAATAATTGTTTTAACAAGTACAGAAATACAAATTGCGGTTCTTAGGGACCAGTAGAGAAGTAGTACTAGTAGAAGCCTAGTAAGTCTTCCCTGGTGGCTCGGACAGTTAAGAATCTGCCTGCAAAACAGAAGACCCGGGTTCGATCCCTGGGTCAGGAAGATCCCCTGAAGGAGGGCATGGCAGTCCACTCCAGTCTTCTTGCCTAGAGAATTCCACGGACAGAGGAGCCTGGTGGGCCACATTGAGTGGGGTCGCAAAGAGTCGGACATGACTGAGCGACTAACACTATAGAACTATAGCAGAATATTACGCTTCCAGGCTGCTGAAATGACCCTATCACTTTTGAAGGTGAATCTTTGGTTTTCTCTCAGTAGGAGGCTAGCCTTGGGAAGACTTGAGCTCTTGCCATCAAAATGAGCTGTCCTTGAGCTTGCCCTGTGTGTTTCTTGAAACTCTTTCTGTCTCTCATCTGTGTTATTTTTCTGCATCTGGTTCTTATGCTGTGAATGTGAGCAACTGGTCACATGATGCTGAGGGATATGAGAGTCTCATTAGAGATGCTTACACCTAGGTTTTCATAAGCTGGAGTAATAACAATATCTACTACGTTGAATCTTTACTGTAGGCCTTGAGCAAAGCCGGTGTTTCAGGTCTCTATCTTAGGGCCTCTGAAACCTTTTCTGTATCAGGGTGCACAGAAGGTCTTACATGGTACCCTTCAGTTAGAGGACTTCAGGCATCTCTGGCCATTATTGGCAAATTAGTTTGCTAGGTAGGGCTGCTATAACAAATACCACAAACTGAGTGGCCTAAATGACAAGTTTATTTTCTCACAGTTCCAGAGGCCGAAAGTCTAGTATGAAGGTGTTGGACTGGTGAGGACTGGTGTCTTCTGAGGCCTCCTTGCCATCTTTTCCTCCTGTGTCTTCACATGCTCTTCCTCTCTGTGTTTTTATCTTAATCTCCTTGTAAGGACACTACTCATACTGGATTAGGGCTTACCCTGGTGACCACATTTTACCCTGGTTACCTCATTAAAGGCAGTATCTCCAAATAGTCACATTTTGATGTATGGGCATCAGTAACACCTGGCATCTGAAGTAGTGTCTGGGACACACCCATAACCCATTTGAAGCACAATCTTACTTTACTTAATTGTCATGACGTTTCTATATTATTACACCTATTTTACACATGAGAACACTGAGGCACCAACAGATGACGCCCATTGCCCAAGGTCACACAGTAAGTGGCAGAACTGGAACTAGAGCACAGGGCTGGCTATTCTACCGGATGGGCTTAATACCATCAGCCTTTTGAAACATTAAGCTGGGTTTCTCTTTACATATGATCTGCTTCATGTAGTAGAACCTTATTGACTAGAGGATCTGCTTATGAAATTTTAGCATAAAATCATAAGCTTTTTATATAAAACAATAATAGTAAAAGTTAGTCTCTATCCTACAGAAATGCAGTAACTACCATATTAATAATACTCATGTTGGTATTTTACTACTATTAAGCTTCAAAGCTTAATCGCAATTTGCCAATTGAATAGAAGTTTCTACTAAAGTGAAAATAGAACTTCTGTAAGTGGGCCCTTTTTTCAGATTTCTGACTGAAGCTATTTTGTATTTAGGGCAGATTTGCTTTATTTTTGCTAACCTTGTAAATGTTCATCCTTAGTTTCCAAACTAAAATAAGCTTAAATTCTCAAGAATTTAAAGAAAATGCTTTGTCCTGCTTTTGTAAAGAGTAGATCTGGAGGAGTTACCCGCCCCCCGCCCCCCCCAAAAAAATTCCCTTTGCCTTTTGTAAACAGCAGGTATAACGGAATGACCTCTAAAAGAAGCTGGAATGTCACTGCGATAGTTTATCTTGCTTTCAAATTCTTTACACATAGTTAAACAACAAACACATGAGTTGACTAGAATATATATACATATCATCATTCTTACTGGAAATGTACCACACTAGGAGAAGGCAATGGTACCCCACTCCAGTACTCTTGCCTGGAAAATCCCATGGGTGGAGGAACCTGATGGGCTGCAGTCCATGGGGTCACTGAGGGTCGGACACAGCTGAGCAACTTCACTTTCACTTTTCACTTTCATGCATTGGAGAAGGAAATGGCAACCCACTCCAGTGTTCTTGCCTGGAGAATCCCAGGGACGGGGGAGCGTGGTGGGCTGTTGTCTATGGGGTCGCACAGAGTCGGACACGACTGCAGCGACTTAGCATCAGCATCAGCATTAGGAGAGCTTTTGGGCTTCCCTGATGGCTCAGACAATAAAGAATCTGCCTGCAATGCAGGAGACCTGGGTTTAATCCCTGGGTGGGGAAGATCTCCTGGACAAGGGAATGGCTACCTACTCTAGTATTCTTGCCTGAAGAATTCCATGGACAGAGGAGCCTGTCCAAGAGTTGGACATGACTGAGTGACTCCCACTTTCACTACTTTCAGAAGAGCTTTTATACTGAAGCTCATTTGATTACCTTCTCAACAAAGTGTAGGAACTTTAGATAACATTAGGAAGAGATCTTAGCTTTCTTCCTTTATAATATAAGTGAAAAATAGTACTATATCCAGTGTGACATATAGAAAGGAAAAAATTTGAGCAGAGGTCAGGGAAGTTTCTTGGTCTCAGAGCATAATTTATTGTTTTGAATTTTTTTTTTTTTTGGCCACACCATGTGGCATGGAGGATCTTAGTTCCCCAGCCAGGGACTGAACCCTCACCCCTTGCAGTGGAAGCATGAGTCTTAACCACTGGACCACCAGGGAAGTCCCAATTTGTTTTGAATTCTTAATATCCATGATACTGTTAGTCGCTCAGTCTTATCTGACTTTTTGCAACCCCATGGACTGTAGCCTGCCAGGCTTCTCTGTCCATGGAATTCTCCAGGCCAGAATACTGGAATGGGTTGCCATTCCCTTCTCCAGGGGATCTTCTTGACCCAGGGACTGAATCCAGGTCTCCTGCATTGCAGGCAGATTCTTTACCATCTGAGCCACCAGGGAAATCTTATCCATAATATTAGATCATTTAATATATGGATTTGAAAATATTCCAAAGGAATAGTTTGGCTTTTGTTTTAGTTTGTTTCATCCTTGGATGAAAAGTTAAACTGAAGCTTCCTTAGGCTAAATTAGTTATAAACAAGAATGTCTACATTTAAAAAAAAATCTACCTCTTATACATAATTCTAGTATGATTAAGTGGCTTCTGGACAAATTTTCCTATAATCTTAATGTCTGAAGTATGCAAGTACTCTCTTAACAAAAATATAGGAAAGTATTTAAACATCCTGAGCCTATTTGTGTTTTTAATCTCTGTCCTTTGTGTTATCTCAGAGTATATGAAATCATCATTGATTTCTGGGGAAAGTATTTGAATAAAATGCAGCCTATAGAGGATGAGGTTTCAGGGCAGAGTAAGAAAGGATGAGGGACCCAAATTTTCAAGTCACTCACTCTTACCAGCCTTAAGAGAAAGCTGGAATTCATTCTTGATGGGCCTTTCCTCACCCTCCACTCCCAATCCATCATCAAGTTATATCAGTTTCACCTCAGACTGTATTTTGAGTCCATCCACTTCCTCCATCCCAACTGCTGCACCATCAGCATGTCCTCTTGCCGGTATGCCTGCCTTTCTTCCCCTCCCCCGCCCCCTTTTCTGCTGGAAATGATGATCCATCTGGGCTCACTGCTCTGTCCTGAGCATCAAGCACAGTGCCTTGCTAAATGCATGAATATTGTGTGCTTAATGCAAATATGATCATTACTTCTGCTCTGCTTATAATCCTTCTGCAGTTTCCGACTGCACTCAGAATAAAATCCCCAGCCCATCTTCCTCTTGGGTCCCTCCCCCATTCTCACTTCCAGCCACACGATCTTCCTTGCTGTTCTCGAAACACAGCCAGCAACTTCCTGCCTTAGGCTTTGAGGCAGGCAGTTTCTCAGGCTTGAAAGGTTTCTGCACCTCCTCTCCGTCTCAGCGTCTGCACATCTGTCAGAATTCAGTGCAAGTGTCACTTCCCCACCCTCTAATTGTCTCTTACCCTTTAATCTCAGTCAAGCCACCTTTCATATCTGTCCACAGCACGCTACACTTTGGACTCAGCTGGTAATTATTTTTACATTAGGAGCTGTGTCTGCTCCTGTGTCTGCTTGGTTAGACAGCAGCTGTGGCTCCTGACCCAGGACTGTGGGTGTGGCCTTTGAACACACTGACCTACGGGTGTAAAGTCATATATAGGATGGCTTAGAACCATCACCTGCAGTATGGGATCCAGTTTCTGACTCCAGGTTTAGGAGATGAAAGGATGACAGGTGAGGTAAGGATGGCATTGCAGAAAGACAACATGGTGTAAATTAGAGGAAAGGAACCCTGTTTTAATGGCTCAGGTTTTTAACCTAGGCCACTACTCGCATGATTTATTTGCAAAAACATTAGAATGGGATTCTTTTATTCTTTTTTATTTTATTTATTTATTTATTTATTTATTTATTTTTTTGTTTATGTTCTTGAAATCTGCTTCCTGCTTTTATTCAGTTGAGTAACTCTTCTTTCTCAAATCAGGCATCATCTTCTAGCGGGGGCCTTCCCTTCACACCCAGATGCACAAGTTCTCTGGAAGCACTCTCTGTTCATCTTGAGCTTATTATTTTTTAAAATGTGTATTTAGTTTTGGTTGTACTGGGTCTTTGTTGCTACACAGGGACTATTCTAGTTGCGGTAGGGGGGTCTCATTGTAGTGACTTCTCCTGTTGGCAGAGGACAGGGTCTAGGTGCGCAGGCTTCAGGAGTTGCCGCTTGTAGGCTCTAGAGCGCAGGGTCAGTCACGGTGGCCCACAGACTTAGCTGCCCCATGGCATGTGGGATCTTCCCAGACCAGGGATGGAACTATGTCCTCTGAATTGGCAGTCAGATCATTATTCTGTGATCTTTTTTTAAAGACATTTTACCATCTGCCAGTTGGAGAGTCAGATTCTTAACCACTGAACCACCAGGGAAGTCCTGAGATTCTTTTAAAAGTGACTTTTTGTGGAATTCCCTGGCAATCTAGTGGTTAGGACTCAGCATATCCAGCGCTTGGGTTTGATCCCTGGTCAGAGAATTAAGATCCCACAGGCCATGTCCCACATGGCCAATAACAAACAAAAAACCCAACTGATTTTTCACATATCAGCCACTTATTTGACCCAGTATAAATTAGCCAGTGTGTCTGTGCCAGTATTTTTAGTTTTGTATACACATGTAATATGGATCATGACTCAATAATGTGGATCATGACTGTCTTTGAAGAAAGTCTAAAATAGAATTTGTTTTGGGCCTTCTAGACTGTACATTTCTTAGAATCACCAACAATGAGTAACAGGATTTTAGAATCAAAATGCATTGAAAAGATTCAGTAATTAAAGTGCCTCCATTTAGAGCTGAGACTGAAACATACTGGTTGGTGACTTTTCAAGGTCGCTTAAGTTCATGTGAAGTAAAGCTGCCATCTGGCCAGATCTTCTAGATTACAAACCATTCCCCATTGCTCTTTGCTCTACCATGTATCTTTAATTAACATAGAGTGAAACTCCAAGTCAGCAGTTATTTTTAAGCACTGATGAAGTCATTATTCTGTTTTCTTTTTTAAAGACAAATTTTACTTTCTGCCATTTGGAGAGCCACAAACCCCTATTTGGTTGAGATGCAAGTCATTGAGTCAAGAGCCAGACCTTGCAGGGCCTCTGCTAACCTCAAAGTCAGAGCTGCTGATTATTTACCATCTACTAGTGAAAGGGAAATGGAATGATTCTAAAACAGGTAACCCATTCAGAGTGGACTTAGAATCCTTCTGACACAATGTATTTAAATATGGGTGTGTCTCATATTTGGCAAATTGATTTCAAGCCAAATGACTAGTCATACCCAAGGGCTAGGATGGGCCCAGCTGGGAGACTGCCCTGGTTTCCTGAGCTGGACCTGGCTCAATTCCCTGCCTCTGCCAGCAGAAAGTAGGCATTTCTCCTTCCCTGCTTCTCATCTCAAGCTGGGAGCAGTGTATATATAGGTCTTACTGGGTCTCAGAGGGTTTCCAGGCAATGCAAAGAGAGAATAAAGAGAAGGGGAGAGCCATAGGGTCCCCAGCTCTTTCCAGTGCCATTCATTCCTCTGTTTTGTGAGTGTTTCCAGTGTAATGGTGTCACTTCCTCTAAACAAGAAGCAGTCTCTCAGGATGCCAGCCTTTCACTTGTCACATTAGATCAACACTGGTGTGGTGGTAGATAGACCTGGGTCCCATACCAGCTCTGCCACTTGCTGTGTAACTTTGCCATGGGTGACCTTCGGTTTCCTTTTCAGTAAAAGGGGACATTTGTGATCATTGAGATTAATATTCATAGTAGACGTTTAATAAAGGAAAACTGATGTTTTATTAATATTAACTAGTTGAATGACCTTGGAAGAGTGCCTTCACATTCAGCTGTTTCCTCATTGGGAATATGAGGAAGTTGGTACCAAACAGTTCTGTGGGTCCTTTCTCCCAGGCATTCTTGAATATTGGGGAGCCAGCCTCTCATTTACACCCTTCTCATTTCTGTCTGTCTTAGTAGTGGTCCAACACCCCCAGCCCTACCCCAAGACCTTCTTGCCCTCTCACTTCTGCCGCTGTGGATGCTGCATATTGCCGAGTTTCCAGGACTTTGCGTCCGTGCCGGATGCCCTCAGCCCGGGTCTAGGTGCAGACTGGTTGCAGGGTAGGTGGACACCGAGCTTGGATCCATCGTGGAGTACCCGGGCCGTGAATCTCCTCGTAGGAGAGGTGTAAAGGACGCAGATGCTTCGGCGCTACCCTACAGCTTCTGCAAACTTCTTGCTCAGCGCGAGCTCCTTCTCCGGCCCAGGTCTCGAAGGCGGCAGCTCAGTAGGTACTGCGCAAGGGCGGGTTGCCTCGCCCGCCTGGGAAGGACAAGCTTTTAGGCGCAGGCTCCGGAATGGAGCCGGAGGCCGCTAGTGTGCTGCCGGGCTCCCGGAGCCTCCGCCGCTAGTGTGCTGCTGGGTTCCCGGAGCCTCCTACGCTTGGCTTAAGCGACAGGGCTAGGCTGGGCCGGGGTCTCCCGCCCCTAGCCGGAACACTGAGTCTGCGGCGCCACGCCCTCGGGCACCACCCTGCAGCCGTGGGCGGGCCCCTGGCTGCCCCCAGCCGGGGATCGCCGGCTAATGAGATGTTAATGAGGCTCCAATAAAGGCTCTGCCGGCTGAGCTTGCTTGGCCGAAGCCCACGCCCAGCTAGACTCGCCGGTCGGGCGCACAGGCCCGCAGCCCCTCAATCCCGGGTTTTGGTCCGCGCCTCCTCTGCCTCTTCCACCCCCCCTTCCTCCTCCGCCTCCACCCCCCTTCCTCTGTCCCCGCCTCCCAACCCGCCCGGACTGGGACTCCCGCCTGGCAGGAAGAGACCCCTGCGGGCTCCCAAGCCCCCGGGTAAGTTGTCCAGCTGCGCCAAATGTGCGCCCCCCGCCCCGCGGGGTCCCGGGGTGGGGGGGTAGGGACGCGCCTCCTGGGAACCGTGGCTCGAGGCCCTCGTGAATCCCGCCTGGCCCGTCAGGCGCCGTCTCTCTGCGCCTCCGTCCTGCCCAGCCCCTCCCAAACTTTACGGTCCAGAGTGTGAGTACTCCCAACCGCCCGCTGCCAGTGGTCCAGCTCCCTCCATCCTGGACCGCCCTACCGCTCGCACATTCTTTGTTTTGGTGTTTCCAGATTGGGTCGCTCCTCTCCCCACTTCGCTGAGGTCTTCCTCCTTTCCACCTTACAAGAGAGACCTTTGCTCTTACTGACATTCAGTCCGCCTCGTCCAGGTGACCTATGGCGGTGATTTTAATCTCCTGCCTGGGCCTGGCCTGCGGGGCTCCGGGCTGGGACCGGGAAGGCGACTGATGGGGTCAGGGGGATCAGCTCAAGGGTCTTCCCTGGTCTACGCCACCACCGTCCTTAACTCCCCCGTGGGAAACCACATCCCCGTACCCTCTGATTCCTCCTGGTCCCAAAGTGAGAAAGCTCTGCCACCCCTCAAGTTGCGTGGGTGCCCGAGCGAGGGAGAAGGGGACAAAGAGAAGCCTTGTCTGGAGAGATTCCTGGGAGAGCGAGCAGGGATGGGGCGGGGTGTCTATGGGAGCGAGAGAAGCTGGGCGGAGCGAATCCTGCTGCCCTGTCGCCCCCCAACTCCCCAACGGTCTTGTGGCCACTGGAGCAGCAGCAAGTCACAGGGGAAGTATTCTGACCACAGTGAGTCAGAAATAGGCCCAGTTAGTTGTTTGTCACCAGACAGATGCAACATCCTGGGGCTGTCTGTTAAGGTAGTTTGGTGGTGGGAAGTGGATCCTACGTGGTTAGAGAAGGGGCTTCCCTAGCGGCTCAGTTGGTAAAGAATCTGACTGCAATGCAGACCAGGGTTCGATCTCTGGGTCGGGAAGATCCCCTGGAGAAGGAAATGGCAAGCCACTCCAGAGTTCTTGCCTGGAGAATCCCATGGACAGAGGAACCTAGCGGGCTACAGTCCATGGAGTCCCAAGAATTGGACACGACTTAGCGACTAAACCACCACCACCACCTCCTCCTCCCCTTTAAGAGGCAATGGCAAGTGCTAAGGAGGAAAACTTTGCCCCTGGCATAAGACACACCACACCCAACAGCACACTGAGTCCGTTGAGGGCTGCCGGGCACAAGGAGGCATGGGGTGAGATGGGACAGTATGTGTGCCTGGCAGCTGGTGTTGCAGATATTAGATTTGTCCCTATCTGTACTGCAAGGAAAGCCCATTTCTCTGACACCCTGCTCTCTTCATGTCTGAGAAATTCCCCTGGCCTGCTTGCAGGGCCTCGCTTAAGGCCGGGTAAGAACTGCTGTCCCCCAGGGATTGGAGTAGGGCCTGGAGATTCCTGGCTGACAAGGCTGAGCTGGAGGCTCCCTAGCTTTCTGCAGGCCCACTGGGCTCAGGACTGCTGATTTTTCATTTCCAAACTTGGCAGATTTCACTTGAAGTTGAATGGATTGCGGCTGTCTGTGGAGCAGCTGACAGAGAGGAGAGGAGCCCATCTGGGTAGGACTTGGAGCTCCCTGGGGATACCACACTGCCTTCTTCTCCTCTTTTCCCTTCCTCCTTTCTCCAGCCTCTTGCAATCTCTTCCTTTCTTCTTTCCAGCAACCACTTGCCTCTGCCCCTCCCCAGGATCCCCTCCCAGGGGTCTCCATGGCCTCAACCATCTCCACCAACCCAGCGCATGCCCACTTTGAGAGCTTCTTGCAGGCCCAGCTGTGCCAGGATGTGTTGAGCAGCTTTCAAGGGCTATGCGGGGCCCTGGGGGTGGAGCCTGGTGGGGGGCTCTCCCAGTACCACAAGGTCAAGGCCCAGCTCAACTACTGGAATGCCAAGTCGCTGTGGGCCAAGCTGGACAAGAGAGCGAGCCAGCCGGTCTACCAGCAGGGCCGGGCCTGCACCGGCACTAAGGTGTGTCTCAGTGCCTGGGGTGGGGCTTGGAGAGTGGGCGGAGTCAGAGGAGCCCCCTCTCCCCCCGCCCCCCGCCATGCCTGTGCTGCCTTATGTGTTCGCAGTGCCTGGTGGTGGGTGCGGGACCTTGCGGTCTGCGGGCTGCTGTGGAGCTGGCGATGCTGGGGGCCCGAGTGGTGCTGGTGGAAAAGCGCACCAAGTTCTCTCGCCACAACGTGCTCCACCTCTGGCCCTTCACCATCCACGACCTTCGGGCACTCGGCGCCAAGAAGTTCTATGGGCGCTTCTGCACAGGCTCCCTGGACCACATCAGTGAGCACCGTGTGGTGGCCTGGAGGGGCGGATGAGCCTGGGCCTAGAGACAGGCCAGTAGGGTGGGGGTTGGGGGCTGCTGGGCCAGCCCAGGGCAGGGTGGTCAAGATTCACTGCAGTCAGATGGCTTTCAGGACTCAGGTCCCTCACCTGTAAAACAGGCACTTGGACTGAGTGAGCTCTAAGACTTTCTCCAGCCCAGACCAGGTACACACTGGTATTTGGGGAGGCTGTAGGATCCTGGGGTCCCTGTCGCTAATGTCCTCTCCCTTCCAGGCATCCGGCAACTGCAGCTCCTCTTGTTGAAAGTGGCATTACTGCTGGGGGTGGAAATCCACTGGGGCATCACTTTCACTGGCCTGCAGCCTCCTCCCAAAAAGGGTAGGTATTTTTCTGCTCTTGAGAACCCCCATGTACCAAGGATACCCTGGCCTTGCAAAAGAAAAAGGGTGGGGTTGGGAGTCAGCTGAGTCTCCCTTTCTCACAGCCTGGCCTTTTTCAAACCCTGCTGAGCCTCATTTTGGACTTTTGTAAAATGTGAAGTATTTCTTTCTTTACCTCCTTTCCATGGCTGTTGTGAAGGTGTCATTTGATAGACTGTGTCACTGCTTTGTAAACCACAAAACCCTTTAAATGTTTATTTATTTCATTGGATTGTCCTGGGAATATAGACACCCCTTCAGTTTTCTATATCTTTGTGCCACTCACATCTTCTGCTCCAGGGAGTGGTTGGCGTGCCCAGCTCCAGCCCAGCCCCCCAGCCCAACTGGCCAAGTATGAATTTGATGTCCTCATCTCTGCGGCTGGAGGTAAATTCGTCCCTGAAGGTGAGTGATCCCTTCCCTTGAAGAAGCCAGCATCTTGAGCTCCTCCTGGGCCTTTCTAGGCTGTTACGCCCCTCATCCCCCGGCCACTCCCCACCTGTCCCCACCTCTAGGCTTCACAGTGCGAGAAATGCGCGGCAAACTGGCAATTGGCATCACGGCTAACTTTGTGAACGGGCGCACCGTGGAAGAGACACAGGTGCCCGAGATCAGTGGTGTGGCCAGGATCTACAACCAGAGCTTCTTCCAGAGCCTGCTCAAAGCTACAGGTCAGGGCCCTTCCTCACAGGGTTTCCCTTCCGAGTGCCTGACTGTGGCCTAGCTCCCGACTCTCCCTCTTAGACCTGTCCACAGTCCAAAGAATCCCACACTTGTCCATCTTTGTGGTCCTGGCAGCAAAGAACCTGAGCCCTCAGGGAGTCAGCAGGCACAACCGCACTTGGCCATCCAGCATGACAAGTCTTAGAAATCTCTTGCCAAATGCATGGGCTTTTGCTTTGTGCTTCTGTACATAGGCTTTAATATAAAAGTGACATAAATTCAAAGTGTAAGTGGTACTTCCAGAAGGTGTTCTAGGTTTTCTTTGGCTTCATACTACCACGCCCTTTGGAGTGTACGCATCTCATTTGGAGAAGCCAGGCTGTCCTCTGTAAGCCTGTGACCGTGTGGTTCATGTCTCCCTGCTGCCACTCCACCCTGGTTTCTCTCTTTGCTCCTCCATCTGCTGGGCCTGAGATAGATGGTCCATGGTGCCACCAGAACTCATGGGTCCCTGTGTAGGAAGGACCCACTGCAGGCTAAGCTGTGATCCCAGCTCAGAGGTCAGGCATGTCTGGTGTATTTGGAGAAGTGACACATAACTAGAGGAGACACATCCCCTGCACCCTACCCTGACCCCACAGGCATCGATCTGGAGAATATCGTGTACTACAAAGATGACACCCACTACTTTGTGATGACAGCCAAGAAGCAGTGCCTGCTACGGCTGGGAGTGCTGCATAAGGTGGGGCCCAGGCCCAGGCATGGGGGGACTGAATGGTGGACCCTGGGAGGTAGGGTCCAGGCCTGGACATGGTCTCCCCCTGGGTGTGGAGGGAGTCCATCCTGTCTGCAGTGGCACTTTCTCCACCTCAGTAAGTTCTTCTCCTCTGAGACTTACATGGCCACTTGAATCCTATTCTGGGCTCAACACCATATACCAGTCACAGCACTGCACTCCATGAGGACTAAGCTCCACAAGGGGTTTTGTCTGTCTCTTCCTTGCTGATGATTCCCAGAGCTTAGAATGGTGCCTGCTATGTAGTAAGCACCCTGAAGGTATCTGCTGAATGAACTAGTTGAACACATGTAATGATGCTGGGCCTGGGAGGCAGGATGTTCACGTCTAGTCCCAGCTCAGCCTCCAACTGCTGTTTAATCTGGGGAAGCCCATTCCTGGGGCCTCAGGGATGTGTACCTGAGGGGATGGGACACTGATGGTTCTGATCTGTCGGCCACACAGGACTGGCCCGATACTGAACGGCTGCTGGGCAGCGCCAATGTGGTGCCCGAGGCTTTGCAGCGCTTTGCTCGGGCAGCTGCCGACTTCGCCACCCACGGCAAACTTGGGAAGCTGGAGTTTGCCCGGGACGCCCACGGGCGGCCGGACGTCTCTGCCTTTGACTTCACAAGTATGATGCGGGCAGAGAGCTCTGCTCGGGTGCAGGAGAGGCACGGCACCCGCCTGCTGCTGGGGCTGGTCGGGGACTGCCTGGTGGAGGTAAGGGCTCAGTGTTCCCTGCTTGGGGAGTGGCTCTCTGGGTTCTGTGTAAGGAGGCACGGGGATTCCCTGGTTGGGGGAAGAAGCAGCCTCATGGGAAGTGGGGGGGGGGAGGGTAATAAAATGTTTACTGTTGTAAAGAGGAGCTGAGGGTGGCCTGGTGGTGTCAGGGGGCCTCCAGCTCTGCCCCTGGGGGCATGTGGGCTCGGGCAACCCTGTTGGGGGTTGGGTCCTCCGTTGGGCCCTCACTGAGCTGTTTCTTGTCCTTCTGGCCCTGCAGCCCTTCTGGCCCCTGGGCACTGGAGTGGCCCGGGGCTTCCTGGCAGCCTTTGATGCCGCCTGGATGGTGAAGCGGTGGGCAGAGGGCGCTGGGCCCCTAGAGGTGTTGGCAGAGAGGTGAGGCCTGAGTTGGGGGGTGGGGCAGGGCAGGGCTGGATGTGGGACAAGACACGGGAATAGGTTCGGAGATGCTGGGGGAGTAGATAGGGGAGTGGATAAAGGAGAATAAGGCAAAAGCCCGGTGGTGGTTGAGGGGTGAGCGCTAATGGTGGCCTCCTGCTTGTGCCCGTCCCTCACCCTCATCCCCTAGAGAGAGCTTGTACCAGCTCCTGTCACAGACGTCCCCGGAGAACATGCACCGCAACGTGGCACAGTACGGGCTGGACCCCGCCACCCGCTACCCCAACCTGAACCTCCGGGCTGTGACCCCCAGTCAGGTCAGCACTCCACCCCAGCACAGTCCTTGCCTCCTGGTCCCCGCAGCCACTGTCCCTCTGGGTGAGCCCCACCCAGGCAGCCCTCCCCCATGGGCTGAGCGGGTGTGTGGTCAGCCCGCCTGGAGACCTGAAAGGGGCTGCCGTAGGTACGAGACCTATACGACATGGAGGCCAAGGAGCCTGTGCAGAGGATGAGTGACGAGACAGACTCCGGAAAGGCAGCCACTGGTGAGCAGTCCTCCTCCACGGGCACGTCTAAAACCTTGACCGAACAGTGATGCGTAGGCACCGACAGCAGTTGCAGCTGCTGGCAGCAGGGAGCAGGGTGCTGGAGCCCCGCTGGGTTGGGGGGTGGAGATTGGGGGCATCCTGGAGAGCACAGGGCAGCAGGCGCTTGGCAGCAGCCGTTTGGCAGCCTGTGCGGAGTATCTCAGCACTTTAACCACCACTGAAACACTGGATGGCAGCCGTGCTGCGCTGTTCTTGGCTGTCCTGCCCCTTCCCACCTGGCAGACCCCAAACCTGCCTCTCCTTTCAGCCTCTGGGCTTCCCTTGCCCCTCAGTTCATAGCCTGCTGGCCTCTCTGTGGCTAGCAGTGATTTCACTTTATTCCCCCAAAAGATTTTTTTTCAAATGAGAAAATGGGGATGAAGGAGGTACTGCTCACATTCTTAGGCTGGTGCTCAGTCGGGGTGGGTCCCTGCTTCTGGCTCCCATACAGACCCCACAGCCAGCAGCTGGGCTCTCTCTGCGGGCTGGGGTGCCCTGGGTACAAGTGCAACCTCCTCTTCCTAGGGGCAGTGGGCTCCCAGGAGGAGCTGCTGCGCTGGTGCCAGGAGCAGACGGCTGGATACCCAGGTGTCCATGTCACTGACCTGTCTTCCTCCTGGGCTGATGGGCTGGCTCTGTGTGCCCTGGTGCACCGGCTGCGGCCCGCCCTACTGTGAGTCAGGGATTGGGCTTGGGGGTCCCTGATAGACCCTCCCTCTCTTCCATGCCTCTCCACCGCCCCCTCCAGGCAGTGTGGAATGACAGGGGATCACCATGTAGGAGACAGGGGATCACCATGTAGGAGGTGGTACAGCCACTGCATCCCAGCACCATCACTTGCTAATAATCCTGCTCTAGTCGCTTCACCTCTGTAGAGATAGTACTCCTGCCCCTCTGCCCATGAGCATGCATTCAATAGGGAGAGCTTTGTGAGTGGTGGAGGCCCCCAAGGCCAGAAGCCGTTGTGATTGGCTGGGTGGTGGTGGGTGTGCAGCGGAGAATAAAAACCCTTCCTGCCCTTGCCTCCCTTTCCCGCTATCCCTCCCCTTTCTGTGGGCTCAAGTTCTGGGTCTCCCACTGACCCTTCTCCCTGCTGCCCCATAGGGAACCCTCCGAGCTCCAGGGAATGGGGGCTCTGGAAGCTACTTCTTGGGCGCTGAAGATGGCAGAGCATGAGCTGGGCATCACACCAGTGTTGTCCGCACAGGCGATGGTGGCAGGGAGTGACCCACTTGGCCTCATTGCCTACCTCAGCCACTTCCATAGTGCCTTCAAGAGCGTACCACACAACCCAGGTGAGCTGGAAGACAAGGGTGGGACGACAAGGGTGTGTGTGTGTGAGAGAGGGACAGACAGACAGAGCAAGCAAGAGAGCGCCCTCTAAGGGACATCCTGGGAGAGGTATCCTTTAGCCTTCTGGGCTGGCTCATAGCTCTCTTCTGGGGATATAGTATCGCCCCTGATCTCCACGACTCTCCTCACAGGCTCGGTCAGCCAAGGCTCCCCGGGCACTGCCAGCGCTGTACTATTCCTTGGCAAACTGCAGAGGACCCTGCAACGGACCCGAACTCAGGTAGAGAGTTTGGGTGGGGTTGGGCTGGGCAGTGGGGTTCTTGTGGGGGTCCCTGAGATGAAGAGGACGACATCCAGAGTTGGGGGAAAGAAGTGGGGGCTCAGAGCCCATGCTTAGAATGTAGGGCTTGTTGCAGGAAAATGGGGAGGATGCTGGTGGCAAGAAGCCTCGCCTGGAGGTAAGTGCACGCAGGGGCTGGACAGTCCCTTCCCTGAGGTGCTCTCCCACGTCCTGTCCCCCAGGTCTTGCTTGCTACCCAAGCTCCTGTACCCAACCCCCCATCCAGTCTCACCGCCTTTCCCTTCCAGTTCTTTCATCTGCACACATGACTCCCTAACTGACCCTGTCCCTCTACCTCTCGGCCTTTTCAGGTAAAGGCGGAGACCCCAAGTACTGAGGAGCCACCTGTCCCAAAGCCTGATGAACCAATGACACCACCATCCCAGCAGCAGGATGTGAGCACGGGGGCCCTGTCTGCAGGCAAAGACCTGGGAAGGGCAGGGAGGTGTGTTTCAGGGGAAGGGCCGACCTTGGCTTTGACTCCAGCTAACCTGGGACCTGGGGATCACTGCAGGCCAGTGCTGAGGATCTGTGTGCACTTTGTGGGCAACACCTCTATATCCTGGAACGCCTCTGTGCTGATGGCCGTTTCTTCCACCGGAGCTGCTTCCGCTGTCATATCTGTGAGGCCACATTATGGCCAGGTGGCTATAGGCAGCACCCAGGAGATGGTGAGTTGGCCTGGGAAGCATTCAGAGGGACTCTGCATTTGGCCCTACCAGGCAGGGTCAGGAGCTTGAAAGTGGAGAGGAACTGGGGTGCTGCGCATGAGGTAGAAAAACAAACTAAAGATTACGCTTTCTTCTCCTAAGCTCAGTCTTCTCTGTCCCCTCCAAAGCCCCAAATGTGGGGTTCTGAGAAACCAGGAGGCTGGTAGAAATTCACCAACAAATGCAGTCTTGTCACCCCCACCTTCCCTGATAGACTGAATATCTGATCCTTGGTCTGCCTACATCTGATGCCTCCTTCCCTCTCCCACCTTCTCAGGATATTTATACTGCCTCCAGCACCTGCCTCAGACAGGCCACGAAGAAGATAGCAGCGATAGAGGTCCTGAGAGTCAGGTAAAAGCTGTGGAAGTGTGTGGTGGGGGGGTGAGGAGGAGGAAAGGGCTCCCCGGCCCAGCAGAGTGAATGGGGGGAAACTGAATGTCCTCCACGAGAGTGTAAACTCCATGATGGCAGAGATCTTTGTCCTGTTTTACTTACTGACATATTTTCAAGTATCCACAACACTGCCTGACACTGTTCAGTAAATGGCACAAATGGATGAATGCCAGGTACCACATCTGTCTCAAGGGGCAGCCTCAGCCCATGCTGGGCAGGTCACTCACTGACCAGAACATCTGGTGGCTTTTCTAGGACCTTCCCATGTCGAGTGAGAATAACACGCCATCAGGCCCCGCAACTCCCGTGGACCTCCATCAAGGGACCAGTCCTGTCCCAAACCCCATCCAGCCCACCCGTCGATTGATCCGCCTCTCCAGCCCAGAACGCCAGCGTTTATCCTCCCTTCATCTCACCCCTGACCCGGAAATGGAGCCGCCACCCAAGCCCCCCCGAAGCTGCTCCACTTTGGCCCACCAAGCCCTGGAAGCAAGCTTCAAGGGCTGGGGAATGCCAGTCCAGAGCCCTCAAGGTAGCTGCTGGCTCGGGGTGGGGATGGCATGGGTGGTTTTTGGATTCTTGGACAGGTATGTGGGGCATGGGGAGGGAGGTCGTGGGGATTCCAGCCCATGTCCACGTCCTGCTCAGTTCTTGAGGCCATGGAAATGGGGGAAGAAGAGAGGTCCTCCTCCAGTGAAGAGGAAACAGAGGAAGAGGAAGATGTGCCTTTGGACTCAGACATGGAACATGTGAGTGGGAAGAACCTGGCCACCTATTCTGCCCAAGCCAGCACACATCCACTCAACACACGCCTCCCCTCACCCAGGAGAAACCCACAGCACCCAGCCTCTTCTGAGCCCAAATTACCTTCTCACGTGGTCTGACTCTTTCATGTCCCTAAGCCTCTACCTTTTCTATCAGACTTACCCCACTTCCAGTCTAGGGTCTTTCTGGTCCTTCTTAAATGGAGCTTCCCCAACCCCTATCCACTGACTCTGTCACAGTTTCTGAGGAACTTGGCTGAGAACTCAGGCACCATGAACAATTATCCAACGTGGCGTCGGACTCTGCTGCGCCGGGCCAAGGAGGAGGAGATGAAGCGGTTCTGCAAGGCTCAGGTGTGGCCTCAGGGTTCCGAGGTTCTGATGGGGTTAGAATCCTGAGACTGGGGATAAGAGCTCCCCTGGGACTCTGTTCTTGAGCGATCATGAGACTCCTGGGCCCCGTCTTGTACTCCTCAGGCCATCCAGCGGCGACTAAATGAGATCGAGGCTGCTCTAAGGGAGCTGGAGGCCAGGGGCACAGAGCTGGAGCTGGCTTTGAGGAGCCAAAGCAGTGAGTAAGGATAGGGGAGGGATAAAACTAGGAGACCTCTGCCTCCTGGCACTGTGTTCTGCCCCCAGCAACCCCCAAACTGCTAGGTCTGGCTCACAGCAGGCTCTATTCCTCATGCCATGACTCCTATGATCCTGGCTGGAGGCCTGACTGGCCCCCTTTTTTCCTTATCAGGTTCCCCTGAAAAGCAAAAGGCATTATGGGTGGAACAGCTGCTACAGCTCGTCCAGAAGAAAAACAGCCTAGTGGCCGAGGAGGCTGAGCTCATGATCACGTAAGGGGTGTCAGGGTTGGGGAGTGGGGGACAGTGGCATTGAGTCAGGCAGGCCCCAGCCAGGGCTTTGCTCACCCTAGGCATCTAAGCCTTTTCTATTCCTGCCCTCCACAGAGTGCAGGAGCTGAACTTGGAGGAGAAACAGTGGCAGCTGGACCAAGAGCTGCGAACCTACATGAACCGGGAAGGTAAGCAGGATGTGGGGAGAGGCTGGTATTTGCACAAGCCTCGTGACTGCAGATACTGCCCAGCAACAGTCTTCCAATCTGAGTACCTCTGAGGCTGAAATGCCTCCTGAATTGCCTCTTGAACTGAAGGACACCAGAGGATGGGGCTCCAAGCGCCTACTCTGCACCTTCAGTCAGAGCTGCACAACTCAGCTTTTACACCAGATTTCCTTTAAGAATGATGTTGCAGCTAACAATGCTAGAAAACCATTAGTGTTGATAAGCCAATTTCACAGGGTGGGAAACAGCAGGGGTTATAGAAGTCACACAGGCTAGGATTAGGCTGTGCCTCTTGGGCCTCTCTGCCGCATCCTCTGTCCTCTAAGCTTCATCTCCTCCCTTCAGAAACCCTAAAGACAGCTGCCGATCGGCAGGCTGAGGACCAGGTCCTGAGGAAGCTACTGGATGTGGTGAACCAGCGAGATGCTCTCATCCGCCTCCAGGAGGAGCGCAGGCTCAGTGAGCTGGCCTCGGAGCCCGGGGTCCAGGGCTAGAAGAGGGCAGGCTGCCTGACTTATCTGCCAGGAAGACCGCCTTACCCCAGGACAGTGCTACCCTGTGTTCATCTGGGCTGCCTGGGAGAGTGCCTCAGTGTTTACAATAAAAAGTTTCTGACATAAACAGGACTTCTGGCTAGCTGCAGGTGTGAGGTGGGGACTGAGCAGGGAGGGCAGACGGGTGGGAGCCCAAAGGTCTACACTGTGACAATCACACTGACCCCTGGCCCCAGTCACTGCCTCTACAAGGAAAAAGGCCGAGCCACAAAAGTGTCAAGCTTTATTGTTCCTCAGCTCTCTCTCTCTCCTGCTGCCCTAGGAGCAGGGCTGGCTGAGACTCTGGGCCCAGATCCTGGGCCTCTCTTGCCCTTCCCAGCACATGCTGAAGCTCGGCCCGGGTCCTACACAAGCCCTTGGCCTCCTGCACGTGGAAGAGGTAGAAGGCACCTGCCCCCAGCACCAGTCCTACGCTGGGGGTCCAGAGCAGTAGAGCAGCTTCCCTGATCCATCCTCCGGCCGCCAGGGCACACAGCAACGCTAGGAGAAGAAGCCCTAGACCAACTGCATAGCCGGCCATGGTGGCCCACCAGTGAGCCTGGGCCATGCCCTGGTCCACTTCTGCCCAGGCCTCCCTTAGCACACTGGTCAACGGCGAGCTCTCTGCTGGTCCTACAAGGCAGGAGAGTGGGGAGGCAGAATAACAGTCAGAGTGGAGGGCGTACCTGTGGTGCGGAAGTGCCAAAGAAAAGGATGCGGATGACTCACCATGGGTAGGGCTGGGGTTGTGCTGCGGGGGGCTGTGTCTCACACACAGGGTAGCCATCAGGGCCTCATGATCAGAGAAGGGGGGGCCGCTGTAAGGGTCATGGCCTGTAGTAGTTTTGAAAGTCTTACAGAAGATGTATAGCCCAGACACTGCCTAGGAAAAGGGCCAAAGAGAAACTTCTATTTGGAAGTATGTTTCCAGAGAACCAGTTCCTGGCTATCCATTTTCCAGCTGCCAGTGACGTAAGACTAGACCAGCTGGACAAAGGATCAGCACAGCCTGGTGAGAGATGAAGAGACATGGTGGGTGCGGCGGGGAGAGGCCTGACCTTATAAAGTACATAGTCGATGCGGATGCCTAAGGGAAATGGCCCCAGCTCCTGGTGCTTGACATAGCAGTTCTTGGGTACCATTGTACAGCCTTCTTCAGAACCCTAGGTGAAGAGTGGGCTTGAGTGAGGATGCAGGGGAAGGAGGAGGGAAAGAGGCTGAGGGCGTAGGTGGGGAAATAATTAGACAGGTCCTCACCTTGAAGTCCCGGGTCTCCAGATAGGCATCATGCAGCCCGGTCCACTCTTTCAGCAGGCGGCAGCCCAGGTCCTTTGGGTGCAAGTTGAGGTCCCCACACAAGAGAACCACATCAGCCTTCTTGGATGTGTGGCTGGAGGAACCAAGATGGTGAGGCAGGAATTCTTCCCTCATCAGCTCTGCCCTAAAAGTGGGACCTTACAGCCACCACTCAATCCCTCGATCCCACCCTATTTCCCCTGTTAAGCCCAGGCTCACACACTGGATGAACTGGGCCAGTTCCCAAGCTTGGGCCACGCGATGTGCTAGGTAGGTGTCCTTCTGTCGATTGTACTCGGCATGGAGCTGCGAAAGATAGAGGAGACAGTAACAGGTGAGACTCAAGGTCCCAAGGGCAGATGTAAATCAAGTTTGTCATTTGGCATGGTGCTTGGTAAAATGTGTGAACTCTGCCTACTGACCTTAGGAATCCTGCCCCTACAACTCACCCCAAGGAGACTCCACCAAAGGTGTCCCCTCTCTCCCTCCCAGGACCAGGCTGCCTCTCCCAGCCCTAAGCACTGTGGGCTTCACTCACGTGGGTCACGTAGGCATTGAGCACCAATCCACTTAGATGGAGTACCAGCAGCCCCACAGCCTTCCCACAGAACCAGTCACAATGATGGATCTGCAGGCAGGAGTGGGACAGAACTCAGAGCACTGCAACCCTCTCTCTGCCCATCCCTTGCAGTCCTGGGAAGGTTACCTCCTTTACCATGTGTTAGTGGAGGTGGGGGAGGGTGGTGGATGAGTTCGAGATCAGGCTCACCATGTAGGGGTAGCCATTGAGGGTGAAGACATGCTGGGTGAATTCCTGGATTGGGTGTTTGGAGAAGACACAGAGACCACTGCCAATGATGCCACTGAAAGCCAAATCCTGGTTAGCGGTCACAAAAGCAGGGAGAGAAATACCCAGCCCCTTCCCCCAGCTCTTATCAGCTTTTTTTTCTCTTTTTGCAGCTGATGGAAGCTCACAAAGTGTTAGTTGTTTGTGTGGGGTGATAGGATGGCCTGAGAGTAAGTCTGATGAGCTGCAGAGCTAGATTTTCCTCATTCCACCTTCTGCTTCCACACCCAGAGGAGAGGATGCTGGGGAAGAGGAAGCAGGGTGCAGGCAGCATAGGGAGGAGGGGCTGGCAGGCCAAGCACCTCAAGGTCTGAAACTAGGCTTCCAGGCCAGTTGGCTGCTCACCTCCTGAAGTAGTGTGCAGCTGGGTAGGTGGGCAACAGCTTCTGTCTCAAGTACTGGAAGTCCTGTTCACTCCACACCTGGGGGAAGGGGTTAAAGATACCTTCCCGGCCCTTCCCCCTGGGAGAGCGCCCCCACTGCCGCTGCCCCCCTGCAGCCTGGTTCCGCACCCCACCTCCTCCAGTAGAGCTAGGTCGAAGCTCTCCATGTTTAGAAAGTCTCCCAGGCGCTTCACGCGGTCGGCGCGATGCTTGCTCAGGTAGGGAATGCCCCTGAGGACGAGAAGCGCAGGGGGGAGGTGACGGCTGCGGGCGCTCGGCGCTCCGGGGCAGTACCGGAGTTGGGGCCAGGGGCCGGCTGTGGAGGTGCGGGTTGCCCCCCGCACCCCGAAGCTGTAGGGCAGGGGAGCGCCGTGGCCCGGATGTGAGGAAGGCCTCCTTCCTCTGGCAGTGCGGGTGCGGGCGGGACGCGGCCCCAGACCCGCGTGAGGGGGCGCACTCACCAGCAGTTGAGGTTAAAGACCCTCAGTCGCAGGGTGAAGTTGGGCTTCATGGCGGGGACGCTGGGCGGCGCGGGACGGTTCGGCCTCCAGAGCGACGGCCGCGGCGGGGGACACGGGCGGGCGGCGGTCCTCCCGGGGCACTGCGTACAGGTGGCCGCCCGGCTCCCGCGCTCCCCGGAAGGCCGCGGCGCCCAAGTGCACGCGCCTGGGGGCAGATTCTCGCGTTACCCAGGCAACCGGCCGGCGGGGCCCCAACCTGGCGGCGCGCCAACCCGGAAAGTCTGGCGCTGACCCGAGGCAACAGCCGCGCTGGAGGACCCTGGGCGATCCCAGAGGGATCCCAGAGGCGGGGGCGGTTGGGGGCTCCCCGGGTGGGGGCTCCCAGAGGAGGTTCTGGGCAGCGGCGAACCGGACTGAGGCACTCGGGACGTGGACTCCGCGTTCCTTTTCTCTGAAGCTCGTCCCTGGTGGCGACTGCCTATGGGTCCTCTCCAGCCTCTCCGCCGGTTCGACAGCAACAGGCGCAAAGTTGAGGAAAGGCCGGGCCTTCGCCGACCGCCCCGCCCGTCGCCCCGCCCCCCTTTCCCCCCGCGAGCAGCGGGGGCGGGGCCGCGCCGTGGTTGCCCTGGCGACGCGCAGTGTTTGTGACCCCAGGAGTCCCCGCGCGCAGGCATGGCGAGCCAGCAGCACTCGGTTCCGTGCATCTCGCGGTCGCCACCCGAGCAGCCGCTTCAGGTGAAGGTGGTGGGGCTTTTCAAGAGTTCCAGCTTTCAGATCGCTAAGAGCGCCGCTGAGGTAACTGCGAAGAAACCGCAAGTGCGACCCGCTTCCTGGTCTTGCACCACCTGGTGGCGGGAGTCGAGGTTCAGGGAAGGGTTGTCCCGACTGGGGTTGGCTGTGTCAGAATGGATCGAAGCGTGCAGGTGACAAGTGCCGGTCTGGGCGGGAGTTCCACTTCGAGAAGGGCTGCCTTTAAGGGGAGATTCGAGTGAAGGAATCGTTCAGAACCTTGCTGGGAATGGAAGGTGATTCCTATCTATACATTAACACACATTTTATTCCACATTAATTTTTCACTGAAATGATAGCTTTTGAAACTCCGTGGAAAAAAATATTACCATATAACTTCATAAAATACTTAACAAGCAACATTATCATTAACTGAATGTCATTGAAAACACAGTTGATTAGATCTACTAGAAATTTATACTAAATTAAAGATATTCTAATCTAAAAAAATATTACCATTAACTAGCTGAATTTTTACAAACTCCTTCCCCAAATGATTTTTGAAAGCTGTTCATTCGGGGGGAGTTGTTTTTTGTTTTTTTCCTTAAATTTTCTATAGCAGTCACTACATCCCAGTCGAATTATTGCTTAAGGGATTTCTTAACAAATGACCCCCAAGTGCTCTGGAGAATCCAGACATTTCTTTGTAAACAGGCAGAACATTGTAAAATGAAAAACACTTTAAGGAACTGAAAGAATTTGGCCAGGTCTGCAATGCTGCAACACTCCGATAACCCAAACACAGGAGAAATGTAGAAGTTTGTGAAATGTTGAAATGTAAAATTCAGCATGTCTTTGGGGTTTGCTCCACATATGCTGTTATAAGATTAGGCCAAGCTTCCCTCCTTCAAAACTACACTTAGACTACAGGACAAAGCCTTATTAAAGTTTGTATCTCCCAAAGTACCCAGCTGGATCAGTTGACACAAAATGTTCCCAAATAGAAGAAATCTTAAGAAATTCCTAACTTGTTGCCTGCTCCAAGTCCACAGAGTTACAGTTTTGAGTTTATATCAAATCAGGAAATAGTGACTAATTTGTGAAATAGGTGAAGTCTCAAGATGAAGAGAACAAGTGATAAGAAGTCTGTGAAAACAGTCTGTGTTAGCTGGGCTGATGGGATCAGCAAAGTTATACGGCCCACAACTGTATTTAATGAGTTGGAGGGACTTTTTTCTCTTGCTTTTTCTTAGCTCCTTATTGAAGGAGCATGTTTTCTTCATACTGTAGAGAAGACGTTGGCAGAGATTTTTCTGTAAAGTCCATACATAAAATTGTTAGGCCTTTGGAGCCACAGGCTGTCAGTCATGACTACTCAACTCTGTCCTTGTGCAAAAGCAGCCATAGAAAGTTTGTAAATGAATGGTGATTTTACAATAAGATTTTTATTCTGGACCGTGAAATTAGACTTGTATATAATTTCACATGACATGAAATGATTCTTCTTGTGATTCTTTTTTAACTGTTTAAAAATCTAAAAATTATTCTTAGTTCTCAGGTCTCAGAAAAACAGGCAGTGGTCCAGATTTTGCCTCCTGTTCAGCTTGCCCATCCCTGTCAGAGAGAACACTAAGTCAAGAAAACAATGTCTTTATTTTATTAATAATGTTGGTTTTCACTTTCTTAAGCTTTTGCTTACTGTAATATATATATATTGAAATATATATATATTTCAATGAAAATATATCAATGTAAATTCAGTTAGTTCTGTGTTAATAAAGGATCCTTGAATATGTTTCCAACATGATCACTTGCAGGCAATCTCCGATACCTAATTAACTGAAATATTTAGATTTATAAAGTGTAGCATTACATAATATAGTCCATTCTGGAACAAATTATGAAGAAAGTATGATTAAGTATGCTTAATTTGAAAACTCTTGGGCTTATTAGTTATACCAGGTGGTCCCTCAGTGAGAAACAGCAGTCATCTTGTATGACTGCCTCAGAGCCCAGACACTAGATTTGAGGGAAAAGGACACATCAGCTGTTGGTTGGGCACAGTGGTCTAGGAAGGCAATGGCCAGATTGCTGTTGCCCTCTTCTGCTACCCCTGGTCCCAAGGCAGGGTACGCTCATGTCCTGGCTTTCTCCCCCTTGGACTATCCGCCCTTGAGGAAGTGTGCTAAGCCAGTGTCCCCTTAGACCATGACAGAAGCAGCCAGCTGACACTTTTCCCTGTTGGTTCATTTACTCCTCAGACCTGCTCAGAAGAGTGCTACCTCAACTGCCTTCTCTTGCTTTAGAAGAAGACAAACTATAGCATTAAAAGGAGCATTAACATTAAAAAAAACTTTTTTTTTAAACAGGTATTGTTAACCAGAAAGAATTTTCTCTGATACATACAGACAAAACAAAATACATTAAGTCAATACATGCTCAATATCTAGACCAAAACATATTTAATATTTACTTCTCTTTTCCCCAGGGGCTATAACCACAACCATATCTTTTGGTTATTCTCCATGTCAGTGAATTAAAGTAATAAATTTTTTTTTTTTTAGTTAAAAGTAATCATGGCTCCACTAAGATGTAGTAAGAGTTAATTTAGGGAAAAACTGGTCCTAAAAGAACATGGCCGATCACAAAACTGTTGGCATAAACTCATTTGTTCACTTGTTTATGCAGTTGCTATGTGTGGATGGTCTACTATGTACCAAATATTGAGGCCAGTGGGAAACTAAGACGTAGTCTTTGCCCTCGAGGGGCTTATTCTCTTCAGATGACAGACAAATAAGTGTGGCCTGGGGAGGGACTCAATAGAGGTAAGCATAGGGCCCTCTGGGAGCTGGCAGGGGGCATCTAAGCCAGACTTTGTGACTTGGGTGTACACCATGTAAAACTTCCTGAAGACTCCATAAAAATCAGGGGGAGTGATTTCTACTTTAAAAGAGAATGTACTCTAAAATAATATTCTGTTTTGAAACCTAGAGTCTGAAGAGTAATTATCCATCCAATTTTGAAGATCCAATAATAATTCCTGTTCAAGAATTTGCATGGCATCAATATCTACAAGAGAAAAAAAGGGTAAAGGATATTTGGGGTATGGGAAATGAGCAAAGTTTTGCCTGAATTATTTACCTATGCATTGCTTTGGAAAAACGAAAGCAGTGATTTTCATACAAATAGATTTTATTTCTCTAAATTATGCACTTTTCCTAAATTATTTCAGTCATTTTACCAAGCTGATATTAAGAAAAAGTAAAACACTTCCAGGATTTTCTTTTGGAAGGCAAGCAATAAAGGTAAGTTTGACACTGTCAATGCTGCTATTTACTCTTGCTGATGACTACCCCTCTTTCCCTGCATATCACTTAGTCCTACTTCCTGTGACACCCTGGCACTCAGGTTACTATGGCTTGGCACTCTTTTAGGCCCGAATTCTGGAAGGTTTCAGTGGTGTCCAGCACAGAAACAGCAGGAGAGCATGTGGGGTTCCAGGGGAGCTCTGAGGGCAGGCATCAGCTTCCCACAGGATAACCATGTCCAAATGGGAGCTGCCTTCTCTGCACTGTTCCTGATAACAGTACCCCTTGAGGACCCCAGGTCCTAAGGCTGGCAGAGATTATCCAGAGATGGCAGATTGGTTTCCTCTTGAATGCCAACCCTAATTAACTGGTAGTGCTGCCTGGAACGTGCGATATGAAGGATTCTAAGGTGGCATCCTGGCTCTGTTACAGCTCGTGTTTGGGGGCAGACTGGAACGGATACATCTCCTGGCCCAGTCCTGTAGAGAGCCCCAGTCCTGGTTTCCCTGCCCCACCCCATCTCTCACTGGCTGATGAGATCGAATTTCTCCTGATCAGAGCAGTTTTGATTGTCCTGTGTTTGACTGCACGAGGATGTCCTATGATTGTCATGCAGACTGTGCTGCTTTACCAGATCACTGTCTCCCCAGTCACATGAATAGTGCAAGATAAAGTTAAGAATACCATTTAAGTCTCATACCATTTTCACAGCCACAGTACATTTTCATTGGAATTCAAATAGAAATATAACAAACACTTAGCCTATGGTGCTTATTATATGCCAGGCTCTATTCTAATGACTTCTATAAATATTAACTCTAATCATTACAACAGCTATGGTGACCAATGGTCCTGGTTTGCCTGGATTGGAGGGGTTTCCTGGGATGCACAAATTTCATTGCTAAAGCTGGGATTGTTGTTGTTATTCAGTTGTTAAGGCATGTCTGACTCTGTGAACCCCCTGGACTATAGCCTGCCAGGCTTCCCTCCCCTTCACTATCTCCTAGAGTTCATTTGGTCCATTGAGCTGGTGATGCCATCCAACCATCTCATCCTCTGTTGTCCCCTTCTCCTTTCTGCCCTCAATGTTTCCCAGAATCAGGGTCTTTTCCAATGAGTTGGCTCTCTGCATCAGGTGGTCAAAGTTTTGGGGCTTCAGCTTCAGTATCAGTCCTTCCAATGAATATACAGGGTTGATTTAAGCTGGGATGGTCTGAGGCAAACCCAGATAGTTGGGCACTCTAATGTAAAACAATGGTTTTCTTAATTTTTATCATCAAACTTCCTAAAATGCCTATCATACCATTTTCTCCACCTACAAGAGAGCCATGATTTCATGCTTCGAGGTTTGCACCCACTCTCTCCCATATTCCCACCATACTGGGAAGACTGGCGTGGGTTCCCTTCTGCAGTTTCTGACCCGTCAGTCTGGGTTGCTGATGTTGAGATGTTTTGTGTTCTCTTCTGCTTTTCCCATGGGGGCTGAATGAGGCTTCCTAGGTCATTACTGCTGCTTCTTCCCACATACCCTTTAACTCCTGTCTTTCTTTTCTCCACCTCCACCCGACCCTCATCTCCTGGATACTTGCCACCTTAACCTCTTCTTCCTCTTCAGTCTTTTGTTCTCCTACGAAAGCACTGTCATGGGACTTCCCTGGAGGTCCAGTGGCTAAGACTTTGAACTGCCAGTGCAGGGGTCCTGGGTTTGATTCCTGATCAGGGAACTAGATCCCCACGTGCTGCAACTAAGAGTTTGCATGCCACAACTAAAGATGCTGCATGCCACAACTAAAAGGTCCCGTGTGCTGCAACTGAGATGCAGCACAGCCAAACACATAAATAGTTTTTTAAAAAGAGCACTGTCTTACGTTATACGTAGTGCTTCTTAGCACATATGAGGCTAGTCTGAGGTGGCCTTATGCTTCAGCAGAATGTAACGCCAACTCTGAGGGATGGCTTCTGAACCTTCAGGAAGGCCTTTCCCCCACCTCAAAAAAGGGAGCATCATACATCTTAGTGCTGGAAAGCCCTGGAAACCATCGGGTCCAGCCCGCTATCTTGAGGCAGGTGGTGAGGGCTCCTTACATGTAGAAGACATGCGGACAAAGCATGTAATAACCTTCAACTTCCCAATAAAGTCTATCTGTTCCTGCATTTCTCCTACCAGGCTAACTGAAATATCCACAGTTAACACTTTACCTCTCTTTTTTCACACAAGTTTTGTGTCCTGTAAAATGTGAGACCCCTGATAAATGTAAACATTCCAGGGAGTACTGACCCAGGGGCTATCTTAGTGACTGACAGTTCAGCATGAACAAGCGAGGAACTGGAAGTGAGCTCCTCCTGAGACAGGAGCCAGGAATGGAGCATGTGGGCAGCTAAAGGCACACCATTCCCCAAACTGGCATTTCTTCAAGTGCAGTCTCCAGACCAGCAGCAACAGCATCTCGTGTTAAGTTCAATTCAGTCACTCAGTCGCGTCTGACTCTTTGTGACCCCATGAATCATGGCACGCCAGGCATCCCTGTCCATGACCAACTCCCAGAGACCGCCCAAACCCATGTCCATTGAGTTGATGATGCCATCCAACCATCTCATCCTCTGTCATCCCCTTCTCCTCCTGCCCTCAATCTTTCCCAGCATCAGGGTCTTTTCAAATGAGTCAGCTCTTCGCATCAGGTGGCCAAAGTATTGGAGTTTCAGCTTCAACATCAGTCCTTCCAATGAACACCCAGGACTGACTCCTTTAGGATGGACTGGTTGGATCTCCTTGCAATCCAAGGGACTCTCAAGAGTCCTCCAACACCACAGTTCAAAAGCATCAATTCTTTGGCTCTCAGCTTTCTTTATGGTCCAACTCTCACATCCATACATGACCATTGGAAAAACCATAGCCTGACAGAATGTGGTCCACTGGAGAAGGGAAGGCCAAACTATTACCAGTATTCTTGCCTTGAGAACCCCATGAACAGTATGAAAAGGCAAAAAGATAGGACACTGAAAGATGAACTCCCCATCCCCAGGTCGGTAGGTGCCCAATATATGCTACTGGTGATCAGTGGAGAAATAACTCCAGAAAGAATGAAGGGATGGAGCCAAAGCAAAAACAACACCCAGTTGTGGATGGGACTGGTGATAGAAGCAAGGTTTGATGCTGTAAAGAGCAATATTGCATAGGAATGTTAGGTCCATGAATCAAGGCAAACTGGAAGCATCTCATGAGATGCTAGTTAAAAAAAAAAAAAAATGCAGTCTCAGTCCCCATCCCAGAATCAGAAACTTGGGGTGGGGCTCAGGAATCTATGATTCTGACTGCCCACTAAAACTGGAGAACAGCTGTCCCAGATGATGCATGGTTTTGCCAGGACTGGCACTGGGTACTAATAAACCAGATCTCCTCCGAGGTGACATTACTCAGCGGCCACACACTGAGGTTTAGCACACTGGCCGTCACTGTTGTGTGGATGAAAACACTTACACACTTAATTTTGAAGGGTTTAGGACTTAAAAGTGTTAAAGAAGGTGAGTTCCCTTCCTCATGGCCCTCGTGTGTCCCAGAAACCCTGCTGGCCCTCAGGAGGCATTTCCTCACCTGCTCTGACTTCCCTCCATCAAAAAGCACTCTTTTCCATCCTTGGCATTGAAAACCAGGTCTTATTTAGGACCCCTAACCAAGTATGCGTACAGTAAAATGTGCTCTAGAAATGAAGCTAGAGGACTGCATTTTTGTTTTTATATTCATATATAACAAGTATGCTGTGCACACTGACTTTTATTACCAGATTACCATCTATTTTCTAAGATTGTACCATTTTAAGGATTACTTTTAGGTTATTGATTTCAGCACCTTCAGAATTTTGAAATGTTCTTAAATTCCCTTTGAGAGCAAAATTCTGAAAGATGGCAAAAATTACATTTTTTTAAAGGTTCAGTCCTGGGATTGATCAAAGCTCTGGCTTGTGGGTTTAGCAAGGTTCACTCCCCATCCCCATGCCCCATTAATTTTTTTTGGGGGGGGGCCCTTTTCCTTTACAGGAACTTAAGAATGAAGTCTGGGAATATTCTTCCTATGTGATGTGTTTTATTAATGATAAGCTCCTGGGTGATGCACTTGATCTACAGAAATGGGCCCACAAAGTGTGGGATATAGTTGATTTTAAGCCTCCTGCACTTTACGAAGCACTTACTGTGGATTATTCTGCCAAATTCTTAAGAGACACCAAGGCAAGTTACACTAATTTTTTTTAAAAAGGAAAATAGTGAAATCTTTGAGCATTTATATTAAGCACTAATTACTGATAAACCTAGAAAAGGGAATATAAAAGAGTAGAGGACTAGGTTAAGTTCTCAATGAACTTGTGATCTCTAGTTGCAAAGAACTGATGGGGTTTGGCTTGGTGGTGTGTAAAGCCAGCCTATCTCACAGCAGGTAGATGGCACAGGCAGAAGAGCATCCCTATTCAAACATTTTGACTCTCCACGAGAAGCTTATGTGCGTTAATTCGCATCTATTTAAAAATATTAAGACCTCCTCCCTCAGACAAAGTCGAACCTATCCTTTACTCACTTTGAGCATGAAATATTTTGATTAGTATGTTGTAACGCCTAAGTGAGAGCTCCTGCATGGAGAGACTGGCAAGTCTGAGAAGAAAGGTGACGCATAGGCGGCAGGAGGAGCAGTCGAGTGATGGCCCTGGGGTTTCCGATGGTAGACGACAGTCATGAAGCTTGAGGTCCAGAGAGCAAGAGACAGACATCAGGGTGGAATGGGCAACCGCCGTGAGGCTGGTAAATGGATGCAGTTTTGCTCAGGAACCTTGTTGCAGCAACAGCTACCACATGCTGAAAATCATGGCATGCCCATGGTGGCCTGTGCCTACCTAAAGCTAGGATCTGAGCCATGCAATGGCAAAGACCTTGGCTCTTGTTCACCCTTATTCAGCCACTGCCTTGAACAGAACTTGAAACATAGGAGGTGCTCAGTGAATATTTTGTTGAATAAACAGTATACTTGCAAAATGCTCTAAACTCTAAGGCGTGGAGAGGAATTTAACATTCATAGCAGTTCATTCCCAAAGGGTCAAGAGTCTCAAAGTACATGGTGTGCTCTGGGGACGGCAGAGGACAGTAAGGAGGCCTGAATGAGCAGGAAGGAGGCTGGGAAAATGAGAGCATCAGTCGGGATTCTTGGTGCCAACAGTACCAAGCTGTTCTGATTAACTTAAGGAGAAAAAGTATGTACTGAGGGATGTTGGTAAATCCACAACTGACAAAAAAAGTTGGAGACCAGCTTTGGAAAGCAGGCAGGAACCAAGGGAGACCTGGCAGCAGGAAAACATGGCCAGAGTCACGCCCCAGGCAAGTGCAGCCAGGGTGCTGCCATGGGTGCCTACTGGCCCTTGAGTCTCCCTGCCGCCTTCACTGAGCATAACTTCTCTGTTCTCCTTGGGTCTCTGTGGCTCCCCAGAGGCCGAAGGCCCCAGGCAGAAGCACCTGACCAGTCAAGCCCAGGTTATGTGCCTACACCCTGGCTCTCAAATGGTGGGGAAAGAAAGAATGTTCTGCAGAGGCTGGTGCAGGAGTTTCCCAAATAGGAAAGCTGCTTTCTTTTCCTATTTTTTTGTTTTATAAAAACAAAAAACAGAAAACCCCCCAAACCAGATCCACTAAGCAAAGGTTGAACTTACTGTCCACTCTAACCAGGGAGTTAGATTTTATCTAGAAGAAAGCAGGCCAACAGAACTTTTCATCAGAAGTATGACATAACCTTCTTTGGTGTTTTAGAAAAAAGTTTAGGGCTGAGGCCACAGAGCAGGAAAACATGGAGTAGGGAAAGCTTGATGGCAGGGTGGCCATTTGGAAAGCTGCTGGAGTAGTGCAGGCTAGAAATAATGGCAGCCTGAATTAATTAGTGACTGAGGAAAGAGGACCCAGATTCTAGAGAAAACCCTTGGATTTTTTGCCCAGAGGCTAGATTTTTCATGCTGAGTTAAACCCAGGGAGACTTGTTTACTTCTGGTTTGAAATGATAGAGTAGATAATTAGGTTTGGCTGATAGGTGACATTACCTTGTGTTACAAGTCACTTGTTCTGTTTTCATTAGGATTTCTAAAATTATCTACTCTTGACAACCACATAAAGATAATATATTGATGCCCAGGGAAATTTAATAATGCCTGAATGGATTCACACATTTTAGAAGTCAATCATAACTTCCAATATGTCCTCTTTTTCCTCCTAAACCTGTGAAGTTTACGATATTATGCCTCTTAAAGTTATAATATTCTTTTATGATTAAGAACTTGTAATATAGAAGCAGAGAGGCACAAACATAATCATAATTATTAATAGCATGGATATAAATACTTCATTCCTGGATACCAGGTATTATAATACTATCTTAGTCTTTAATTTAAAAAAGAGCTTGCTGCTGCTGCTGCTAAGTTCCTGCAGTTGTGTCCGATTCTGTGCGACCCCATAGATGGCAGCCCACCAGGCTCCCCCGTCCCTGGGATTCTCCAGGCAAGAACACTGGAGTGGGTTGCCATTTACTTCTCCAATGCATGAAAGTGAAAAGTGAAAGTGAAGTTGCTCAGTCGTGTCCACCTCTTCGAAACCCCATGGACTGCAGCCCACCAGGCTCCTCTGCCCATGGGATTTTCCAGACAAGAGTACTGGAGTGGGTTGCCATTGCTTTCTCCGAAAAAAAAAGAGCTTAGAGCAACATAAAATAATGATAGTGATACATTTAAAAGTGATTTCATTTATGCCTCCTAGATTCTTAATAAGGCAGGACAAATTATGTACTTGTTAAATCAGGTAGCATTTTTATGTAGGAGAATGGTGCCTAAGAGTTGCAGTGTATTCTATTAGATGTGGTTTGCTACCAAAATGAATGCCACTGTGATGGAGAACAGTGTTTTCATTTTGGGTGCCTCTTTGTAGGGCTAGACAAGGGCTCACAAATGTTAGCTGCCTCTACCAGAAAGGATGTCAATTGAAAATAAGAGCTTGGGGCGTCTGGGAGTATGAGGTCATAAAAGAGAGAACTAAAAGGTACAGCGTCCTCTCTTCCCTATCTCTTGCATAGTACCTATGCATACAGTGGTCTTATTTTTCCACTCAGAGAGACTGTGGCCTGGCTCTGCTTAGCTAATCTGTGCAGTCTTTCAAAATCCAGAACACACAGTAACCAAATCTATGGGCTCATGTGGATCTTTTTCCAGAATTACTCAGGAAAGAAAAGGCTTCCCAGTCTGCTCTTTTTCCCAAAGGGACTGATCAGTGTCCCTTTCCACACCCAGTCTGTGATGTGGTTGCTATCTAGGCCATGTGTTCTCAGTCTTGTGTGATAGGTTAATGTGACTTACTACTGAAAGCTTTTAAAAAGCATGTTACTTAAGTTATAAAATTGTAGTATAATAAAATGAAACAAACTTTTTAAAGTCATCCATTTAATTTTGCTGTTACATCATCTATGTTAATGCTGTCAGTCATCTTAACACAGAAAACATTATGATGTTATATTTTTGGTCACTTCTAAAACTTTCTTCCAAAACATTGACCTGCATTGCCTTCTTCTCTTTAATTTTAATAGCATAATTTTGTGTTCTTGGACATTTCTATTGATCTTTATCCAATTGGAAGATTGATTTTTGAGGTAAGAGGATTTTGGTGGTTGTTTTTTAATAAGTTGGGGAGAGTGAGACTCTCTATCAGAATGTTTAATCTTTGAAAACTTTTATCTTTATTTTTAGCTATATTCTGATACATGTCCCAAAACATGTAAAAATTTTCAGATCTTGTGCACAGGAAAAGCAGGGTTTTCTCAAAGTGGCATCAAGCTACATTACACAGGTTCCATTTTCCATCGAGTGGTAAGGAATGGCTGGGTACAAGGAGGAGGTGAGTTTTTTTAAACTATTTAAGTTGAAACCTTAAATACAACTTAGTTGCAACATCAAATCCGAATATCCAAACTTCTGTTTATCTGCCTCTTTGAAATTCATATAGAATTAGAATATATTTAACATTATATGTTATATAGATATATTTAAAGGATGGTCAAATGATGAATTGATATTCATACTCTTTTTAAAAATTCCATCATTATTAAAATAAATCTAAAGTGTGTTACTAGGAATATTCCAGATTAAAAAGTGGTATAAGAAAGTAGGATGGGTAACATTTTTTTAACCAAAAGATAATTTTAAATGCTCACCTAAAAATAAAGTATATAGAAAATACAGTGCTTTTAAGAAACATGCTAAAGGTAGGAATTTGAAAACAGAATAAATGAAAAACAGCTTATTTCTCACCAAAGATATTACACTGTTACAACTGAAATAAGATCAAAAGCATTTTGGTCTCCATCTTTGCTTTCTTTTCAGGTCAATCCTTTGGCTTTACACAAAGGAGGTACCTTGATTAGCAACACAAAATTCAATTTTAGAGGCCTTTTAGGAGATATCCCATAGGGAGCAATCAGGCAGCAATTTAAAAATAATTGGTTTAGTGTGGAAGGAGATTTTCTTGAACTTGATGAAATATGCAAAGGCTTAAATTAATAATGTTTCATTATTTTTCTATAATCTGGAACATTCTCAGGCTGATGAGGAGAAAAATATAGATTTAATCCAAGTATCTTGTATATAAATCAGCTCTTGTATGTAAATCAGCTTCTCCAAAATGAGATATCACCAGTACTGTTTCTAATCCAGTTGTTTTTCTACTTAATGTTTATGGTGTGTGCTAAGTCACTTCAATCGTGTCTGCCTTTTTGCGACCCTATGGACTGTAGCCTGCCAGGCTCCTCTGTCCACAGGATTTTCCAGGCAAGAATACTGGAATGGGCTGCCATGCCCTGCTCCAGAGGATCTTCCCAACCCAAGGATCGAACCCATGTCTCTTCCATCTCCTGCATTGGCAGGCGGGTTCTTTACCACTAGCGCCACCTGGAAAGCCTGGTCATATGTCAGTGTGTGTGCGTGTGCACACTCAGTGTGTGCGTGTGCACACACACTCAGTCGTTCAGTCATGTCTGGCTCTGTGCAGCCCTTTGGACTGTAGCCTACCAGGCTCCTCTGTCCATGGGAATTTTCAGGCAAGAATACCAGAGTGGGTTGCCATTTCCTCCTCTTAGGTGTCTTCCCAACATAGGGATCAAACCCAAGTCTCCTACATTACCCCTGAGCCATTGGGAAAGCCCACGTCAGTACACATAAATATGTCAGTATATGTGTGTGTGTGTGTGCGTGCACACATGTGTTCAGTTACTCAGCCATGTCTGGCTCTGTGCAACCCTTTGGACTGTAGCCTACCAGGCTCCTCTGTCCATGGGATTTTTCAGGCAAGAATACTGGAGTGGGTTGCCATTTCCTCCTGTTAGGTGTCTTCCCAACCCAGGGATCAAACCCAAGTCTCCTGCATTACCCCTGAGCCATTGGGAAAGCCCATGTCAGTACACATAAATATATCAAATTTTTATGGGCCCTCTTGAGGATTGTCTTATACTAACAAAAAGTGAAAGACAGTCTAAATGTTCACCAATGGGAAATTAATTAAATCAGCATAGCAATATAATGAAAAATTGTGCTATGCTGTGCTTAGTCGCTCAGTTGTGTCTGACTCTGCAACCCCATGGACTGTAGCCTGCCCAGTGCCTCTGTCCATGTGGATTTTCCAGGAAGAATACTGGAATGGGTGGCTATGCCCTCCCCCAGGGGATCTTTCCAGCCCAGGGGTTGAACCCAGGTCTCCTGCATCTGAGCCAACAAGGAAGCCCCTAAAAATTTTATGTGGTTATGTATATTGACATAGAAAATGTTTAGGATCTGCCTAGTTTTTCATCCTATTGCTATGCCAATTGAAGTAGTTTCCCATTGGTGAACATTTAGACAGTTTTGATTTTTGTTAGTATAAGATAATCCTCAAGAGGGCCAAATCCGTGTCTCCTGGTACTTAGTTCACTGTAGTCACTGATCTTCCAGATGCGGTTTCCATTTTGTTTTTAGCTAGACCTCCTCTCACCCCTGTGAGCCAGACCAGGATTTGGGGAAAGTGGACCATGATATTTATTTATTTGAAGCAAAATTTCCAAAAATTGCATAGGTCTCAGTTCATGTTTTCAGATAACAAAGCAATGCTGTTTAAGGAGTTTGGAAAAAAAATTCTGGTTAATAGATTCAGCTCCAAACTGACACGTGTAAGTTGCACCATGTTGGATAAGGAACTTGTCATCTCTCAGTCAGTTTCCTAATCACAAAATGGGGATAATTATAATATTACAGGATATGGTGAGGATTCAAGGACATGGTATTTTGAACCGCTAAGCTCCATAAGCACCCTCCTCCTTCAGATGTCAGATTCTCAGAGGGCTTTGGGTAGCATTTTGGAGTACAGGAACTGACTGTGGTTTGGTGTTGTGCCTTAGGATGCTTCCAAGCACTACTGCTTGCTTGCTGGGACCAAGAGGCCCTACAACGTCTTCTTCCTCCCTCGACCCCATCTCATCATCTGACCTCTCCCTCTTGCTAATTCTGCTCCACACATAGGGCTCCTTGCTGTTCCTGAAGTATACCAAGCATATGTATGCCCTGAGGTCTTTCATTGTTTCTTTTGCCAGAGCTATGTACACCCAGCTATTCCTCTGCATATCCCCTGCATCACCCCCTGACCTGTTTCTGGTTTTTGCTAAGAGCTTATCTCAGGAGGGAATTACCTGACCACCCTGTTCAAAAACTCCCACCTTCCTCTCCATATACCTCTCCTCTCCCCTTTCTGGGCTGCTCTCCTGTCCCCTTACCGAGCTTTATTTTTCTTTCTAGCACTTTTCACCACAGGACATACTATTAATACTTCTTTGTTAACTTTCTATTTCTTTTCAGTAGAATGTAAGTTCCATGAGTGCACAGATTTTTATCTATTTCATTCACTGTTACATCTTCAAGTTAGAGAACAGTGCCTAGCATACAGTATTAGTAGATGCTTTTTAAAAGTTTGTTCAAAGAATGAATGAATGAAGATAAACAGAAAGCATACATTCTGTTTGTTTCTAAAGTTGAAGTTAATGAAGATACCAAGTTGTTAAGTCACTTTGGCAGGATCCTCTTTGTGGCTCCCACAAGGCAAACTGCCTTGAGAAGGATCTCTTGAGATTTACTTTAATATATTTTATCATCATCATGGTCATCAGAATGATAGTGAAAATGATAATGAGAAGATGCATTCCGTAAGTATGTGATAATGCACAATAATAATGGCCACTAATGAAGGCGCATGATACTCTGCCAGTCACCATACATGTGCTCTCCCTCAGTTCAGTTCAGTTGCTCAGTCACGTCCAACTCTTTGTGACCCATGAATTGCAGCACGCCAGGCCTCCCTGACCATCACCAACTTCCGGAGTTCACTCAGACTCACGTCCATCGGGTCAGTGATGCCATCCAGCCATCTCATCCTCTGTCGTCCCCTTCTCCTCCTGCCCCCAATCCCTCCCAGCATCAGTCTTTTCCAATGAGTCAACTCTTCGCATGAGGTGGCCAAAGTACTGGAGTTTCAGCTTCAGCATCAGTCCTTCCAATGAACACCCAGGACTGGTCTCCTTTAGGATGGACTGGTTGGATCTCCTTGCAGTCCAAGGGACTCTCAAGAGTCTTCTCCAACACCACAGTTCAAAAGCATCAATTCTTCGGCACTCAGCTTTCTTCATAGTCCAACTCTCACATCCATACATGACCACTGGAAAAATCATGTGGACCTTTGTTAGCAAAGTAATGTCTCTGCTTTTGAATATCCTATCTAGGTTGGTCATAACTTTCCTTCCAAGGAGTAAGCGTCTTTTAATTTCATGGCTACAGTCACCATCTGCAGTGATTTTGGAGCCCAGAAAAATAAAGTCTGACACTGTTTCCACTGTTTCCCCATCTATTTCCCATTAAGTGATAGGACCAGATGCCATGATCTTAGTTTTCTGAATGCTGAGCTTTAATTAAGCCAACCTTTTCACTCTCCTCTTTCACTTTCATCAAGAGGCTTTTTAGGTCCTCTTCACTTTCTGCCATAAGGGTAGTGTCATCTGCATATCTGAGGTTATTGATATTTCTCCCGGAAATCTTGATTCCAGCTTGTGTTTCTTCCAGTCCAGCATTTCTCATGATGTACTCTGCATATAAGTTAAATAAGCAGGGTGACAATATACAGCCTTGACGTACTCCTTTTCCTATTTGGAACCAGTCTGTTGTTCCATGTCAAGTTCTAACTGTGGCTTCCTGACCTGCATATAGGTTTCTCAAGAGGCAGGTCATGAGGTCTGGTATTCCCATCTCTTTCAGAATTTTCCACAGTTTATTGTGATCCACACAGTCAAAGGCTTTGGCATAGTTAATAAAGCAGAAATAGATGTTTTTCTGGAACTCTCTTGCTTTTTCCATGATCCAGCGGATGTTGGAAATCTGATCTCTGGTTCCTCTGCCTTTTCTAAAACCAGCTTGAACATCAGGAAGTTCATGGTTCACCTATTGCTGAAGCCTGGCTTGGAGAATTTTGAGCATTACTTTACTAGCATGTGAGATGACTGCAATTGTGCGCTAGTTTGAACGTTCTTTGGCATTGCCTTTCTTTGGGATTGGAAGGAAAACTGACCTTTTCCAGTCCTGTGGCCACTGCTGAGTCTTCCAAATTTGCTGGCATATTGAGTGCAGCACTTTCACAGCATCATCTTCCAGGATTTGAAATAGCTCCACTGGAATTCCATCACCTCCACTAGCTTTGTTCATAGTGATGCTTTCTAAGGCCCACTTGACTTCACATTCCAGGATGTCTGGCTCTAGGTCAGTGATTACACCATCGTGATTATCTGGGTCATGAAGATCTTTTTTGTACAGTTCTTCTGTGTATTCTTACCACCTCTTCTTAACATCTTCTGCTTCTGTTAGGTCCATACCATTTCTGTCCTTTATCGAGCCCATCTTTGCATGAAATGTTCCTTTGGTATCTCTAATTTTCTTGAAGAGATCTCTAGTCTTTCCCATTCTGTTGTTTTCCTCTATTTCTTTGCATTGATGGCTGAAGAAGGCTTTCTTATCTCTCATTGCTATTCTTTGGAACTCTGCATTCAGATGCTTATATCTTTCCTTTTCTCCTTTGCTTTTTGCTTCTCTTCTTTTCACAGATATTTGTAAGGCCTCCCCAGACAGCCATTTTGCTTTTTTGTATTTCTCTGCCATGGGGATGGTCTTGATCCCTGTCTCCTGTACAATGTCATGAACCTCCATCCATAGTTCATCAGGCAGTCTGTCTATCAGATCTGGTCCTTTAAATGTATTTCTCACTTCCAGTGTATAATCATAAACGATTTGATTTAGGTCACCTGAATGGTCTAGTGGTTTTCCCTACTTTCTTCAATTTAAGTCTGAATTTGGCAATAAGGAGCTCATGATCTGGGCCACAGTCAGCTCCCAGTCTTGTTTTTGCTGACTGTATAGAGCTTCTCCATCTTTGGCTGCAAAGAATATAATCAATCTGATTTCGGTGTTGACCGTCTGGTGATGTCCATGTGTAGTGCTCTCCCTACATGACTGCATTTCACACTCAGAACTACCTGGGAGGCATTTCCCATCATCTCTGTCTATAGCAGATGAGGAAACAGTGTTGGGAAAGGTAACCAACATCAAGATCAAAATAAAAATCATCTGACTTTGGAGTTTACCTTTAACCACTGTTCTGCATTGCTGAATCTGTTGTCAGAAGTATAGAAGATATCCCAGAGCTGAATTCAAAGGGGTGGGTTATGGTCATAAAAAATATTAAATACTGACTGACATGGTGTCAATATAAAATATTCACCTGGGAGATCAGAAGCAAAGGGCAAGAGTAGTGACAAGTGTTGGAGAAAGAAAGCAAGGGAGTGTCACTGGTATTTACATAAGTCAGCAGACAGGGGAATCACCTGGGCAGGTTCACCAAGCAAAGCAAACTCTGGCACAGGAAGGAATTGGTGCTAGAGGACATGCATCTTCTCCAAACCCAGATTTAGCCTGTGGCTACTGCAGCAGGCTTCTGAGAACAGCCTTGGGCTGTGTGTTGAATGCGGCGGGAGTGGCAGGAAGGAAGTATATATCTGGCAGAGTAGGTTGAAGACTTAAGGTTTATCAGTTAACTTTTGAACCAGCTTTATGAGTAGTATAATTTAAACTCTATATGACCCTTTCCTGCATAAATTCTCTTCACATGCTTGCTGTTGCATCAGATTTCTTTAAATAGCACAGATACTTTTATGATAAAGCACTCGTACTGAGTTTAAATGGGCCAGTTCTTCAGCATTTATTTATTGCACATTATTCGAGGAGGCCGTCTAAAGGGCTGAAAGAAGGAAAGGGGCTGAGGGGAGAGCACAGACCTCGGAGACCTCTAGTTTCACTACAGAAAGCCTTGCTTCTGTTGTAGCTGTGCAGAGAGGAGTTTTATAGTAGGATCACTGCCTAAGCCAAAATATGCATATAATGCATATAATGTGAAACAGGTTCTATAAATACCATTTAAAAATCTTCATATTGCAAAGGAACTTCAGTTCTAAAACACCAGATAAATGAGTTATCACTACAGAGTTCCAAAGAATAAAAATTTGAACATTAATTCTTTTTGGAGCATCTATTTTCATTCTGTGTTTAAAAGACCTCACTGTTCCTGTGTCATCCTCAGCTAAATCTTTCCATTTTTTATCTGAAAAGTAAGATCAACCATGGAATAACTTGTGAAATAAGTCGAACCTATATGAACACACTTAATTTAAATTCTGGCCACAATTATAATTTAATACTTCATCATTTCAAAGGCTTTACATTAAATTTAGCCTACTTGGGAGTTATGAGGGGAAAAAAAAGGGATCAGGAATGTTAAAGTACTTACAAAATACAAGTGAAATCATTATAGAAGTATTTTCATGGTATAGACACTGAACAATTAGGTCACTTGCTCTAGTTATTGTTATAAATGGAATCATAATTTAAAGCATTTTCCCCTGCCATTATCTCTTTTTTAGTTTCAGAATTTTAATGTTTATTTACTGCTATTTCTCAGATATAGTTGCTGGGAAAGGAGATAATGGAGAGTCAATTTATGGACCAACATTTGAAGGTATGTGTCTCTAAATTTTGTCAGTCATATTTTAATTGATTATTCAAATTTAACAGGACTGGACAATTTCACGATCTGAAATAAGAGAGCATTTGGAGTGATACACTACAAGGACACATGCCAGAAGTGGGAGTTAGAAATGGGGTGGGTGGGGAGGCCCCCCTGTCCAGTTCAGAACAGCTTTGTACTTTCTTTCACTTGCCTCGTTGTATTATTTCTTTAGAATAAGTTTCTAAAATTAGGATTGTAAGGATAGAAGGGAATTTATATTTTTAAGGCTTGTACTTTGCTATGCTCATACTTAGAATTGGTACCTGATAACCATCCTACTAAGATTGTCATTGGGGATCCTGGGAAGATGGTAGTGGTAGTGGCATAGTTTTTTAATTTTTTGAAATCCCAACCTAAAAATAGACAAAAAACTCGATGGGAAAACTAAAGACCCATGGATAACACAACAAAACTACATGCAAGGTATCTACACGAATTTCAAATATAAACAGGTGAGGTCAAACTACCAACAGTCACACAATCCGCATGGTATTAGCATGGATGTGAGTGAAAGCAGGACATTTTTGTCAGAGCTGAGGATATAAAACCCCACAATATGCAAGAGCAGGGTAGTGCATGGGACCCCTCATAAGGCTTGAGGCCAGAGCAGTCAAACTTTTGTGAACTCTCAAAACTGATCTGAAAGCCCTCTGTTCCAGGACAGGCCCACACTGAGAAGAAGTGCTGGGAATGGAATCAAAATTAAGCAGGTATTGGGGTAACAGTGATGAAGAGGGAAAGGGAACAGAGCTAGGAATCCCAGAAACCAAGCTGCCACACAGATGACCAACACACGAAAACAGCACTAGAGGGAGTTTGTGAAGTCGGGAAACTACCTTCCTTCTAAAGCCACACCTCCTTCTAAACACTGAGGGAGACTAATTCTACATAAAAATAAAGTTGCATTAGAAAGCAGCAGAAATTTTCTTGGAAAAAAAAAAGATGCATAGTCATATAACTACGGATAATGAAAGCACCATAGAAATAAAGCTCACAGGTCAAACTGATTTCAAAATAAGCTATAAAAGACATAAAGAAAATGATACGACAGGAAAGAACTCGTAAATCAGAATTAGAAAACCTCAGATACGAGGCTGTTTACAGAACTGAATAAAAGAATTAACAATAAAAGAAAATTCCAGAAATGAACAAATTATAAGGAACACAAGGTCAAATAAAAACAACTGATATGTGTATTAAAAGAAGCAAAAGGCAGAAGGAGAAAAACATTTTTTAAACCAAAACGAGATGAATACAGATGAAAAGGATTTACAACAAAGTGATACAGAACGAAGATCCAGCATACAGATGATAAGTATCCTTAAGGAATTAAACCAATAGAAGGGAATGGAACAGATACTAAAAATCATAATTTTAAGAAGCTTTCATGAAATAAAAAAGGATCTGATAGTCTGTATTTTGTTTGGGTGGTGGTGACACAACTACACCCAACTGTCAAAATGCATCAAACCGAACATCTAAAATATATGCATTTTACTGCATATTCATACCTCAAGTAAAAATATCTTTTTAAAAACCTGAAACTACTTACGGAAAGAACAGACAGCTACCTGACAATACTGAACCAGAACAACCAACACAGGCATATTTTACTAATATTATTAGATATTAAAGAAAAAGAAAAAAGAATCTTTGGGCAGTTAGACAAAAACAGTAAGTGATTCATAAGGGAAAGAAAAGTACATTATCATCATATTCTTATGCCAGAAGAAAACTGAGTAATATATTTATGATGCTCAATTAAAATGAAATGTGACCTGGGGACTTTATATCCAGTCAAACTGAATGTGAATTTTAAAGGGCACACAGAGTTATCAGTATGTAAAACTTCAGGGAATAGTGTTGTCATGGGTCGTTCCTGAGGAATCAATGACTGCAGAATGAGTTTCATTCAGCCAGATTACAAGAGGGATCCTGACAGAAGAATTGGTGGTGAGCATTAATCACATAATTACTTATAAAACTAAAATTTAATGAGGAATAAAAGGGTGAGAGTATGATATATAATGACTATATGCTTAGTCTAACAATTTTTTAAAAATGAAAGAAATGGGGAGAATATACACAAAATTTTAAACTACTTTCAGTTAAATTTTACTGGTGATAGTTGTATTATACTGAGATTGTGGTATATACAATGTAGGAAAAAACAAGTAAGTATGAGATAGTCTAATTTTATAATTTCCTGTCCTTCAGAGTTAGAATCTTTATTGTGGAAGAAAGGAAATACAGATGAAATATAATAGAGGTTAATAAGTAAAATATTCCGTAGTCCTGAATATGAATTGGAAATATCCTGTTAAACTCAAGAAGTATTGTATCTATATCTTAGTTCTGGCCATGGAATTTATCTACAGTGACCAGCCCCGTAGTGATACATTCTCCTGGAATTTGGATTGTTGTTTTAAAATGTCATTTCATGCTTAAATAAACCAGGGTCTCTGGAAAACATGGCAGATTCCAGTTTTGAGACAGGAAATTTCAAAATGAGCGTGGAAGCTCATGTTCAGTCATGCTGTCATGACTTAGCCAAGAGCACTATTAAAACTTTACTGGGGTCATGGCAAAGGGCTCAGGAGTCAATTTGAAGAGTCTCTCACTGGTCAAAGATGGAGTAATTTGAGTGGTAATTTCAGCTAACTGAAACCCAACAAAGATTTTAAATCCATGAGTTCATAATGATATTGTAAAATAAATCCTACTTGTTTACCTTCGGGGAAATGATAGGAAATGAATTCATTGTCTTGAAAATGATAAATATAGGTAAAAATCAAGCATTTCTCTTGCCTCTCCTATAGGAACTATACTAAATCATAGATAAGGGGAAACATCTTGTTATAAAAGAATTCCAATTAACAGTGAAAAGGAAATTAGAATGTCACCACTTTGCTGCCCCCAGTGAAGTAATGGATGTGGGCATTTGCTGCATCAGAATCTACTGCCTTCACAAGAACAGGGACAGTCAGACAGTTGGGCCTTCTGCTGAGAGAACACACTACCAAAGGCATAGAACATGAGCCCGATGAAGCTTTTGGACCCAGCATCCAGTTTGTGAGAAATGCAACCAGTTCTGCTAGTAATATGTTCTTCAAAGATCTCTGTGCTTTGTCAAACCACACAGTAAAAACCACAGGGCTGACTGATGCCATAACTGAGGTAAAAAAAAAATTCCTCGGTGACATATTAAAAAATAAGTTCGCAATAAAAACAGTAACATAGTTTTGTATGTTTTATTTGGTCAAGAAACACATCAGTGTGATAATAAATAAGGCACTTTACCCTGAAAAGCCCCTGATGTCTGTGGAGGCGGTGTGGGAAGAGCTGCATCTTGTGAGTGATCTGGAGGTGGCGGCAGGAGCGTTCTCTGCAGTCGGAGGGAGGCTGTAACTCCAGATGTGGGTGGACGCGACTCACATGTGGTGACCAAGGTGGTTGGTCACGTCTGAGGTGTCTGTGCTCCTGGGCAGCAGGCTCAGTTCAGTGAAGGCCATTGTTACCTGGTGGTTCTCCCGGAGAGAACGGCACATTAAGCAGGGGTGAGCTTCATCATGCTCAAGTCATTCCCTCCCTCACGTATCAATCAAAGTGAAGCAATATGCATCTTCAACACAAGCATTCACACAGAACTGACAGGACAGGGAACAAGAGAAACCTGCTGAACTGCACCGCGTGTATGCAATTGGCAGATTCCAGCCTGGGAGAAATCCTAAAGGTGAACTAGCTCAGGTTCAGGAACAGATACAGTGCAAGGAAAAGAAAGGGACAGAGAGGAAACCTGTGGATAAAGAGAGATTTAAAAGGCATCACAAGTCTGGTAAAATGAGAGAGATTGAACTATAGTGCCTAGGGAGGCATACTTGGATGGTAAAACTATGTGAGTTACATAAAACATTAAGTACATGCTTTTGGAGGGGGAGAGGGACTTGACTCTGGGGAAGGCTGGCAAAGTTCTTTTTCTTGGCCCGAATGGTGTTTAAAAGGGTATTTGCCTTATAATAACCTTAACAATAACTCTAACTATACATTAGTTTTACAAGGCTTTTTGTGTCTATATTTTAATAGAATGAAAAGTTGTTTTTTTTTTTTTTTTTAAATAATCATATTGAATCAATGGCCAAAGAGAACAGGAAAAGTAAGAGCTAGTTTTCCTTCTAAATTCATGCGGAGACAGCTTTATCAAATGAAATCATGCAAGTGACACCACTCATTTATTTGCTCATATAACTTTAAATTCTTAGGTGCCAACATGGTGCTTAGGACCTTAGGAAACATAGATGTTATGACAAAGTTTCCACCCTTAAGGATTTCAGATGTTTAAACAGACAGATGTTTAAACAGATAAAAGTACTGGTATGGTGCCCAATGCCTTTACAGAGGAAGAAGCCAGAGAATCAGGAAACAACTGCCTGGGAGAGCTGAGGGTGCTGACCAGAGAAGCTCTGAGCTAGGGCTTAAAATAAGACATTGCAGACGAGGAAAGGGCATTTGGGCAGCTTTCCTGAAATCCTTAATCTCCCATCAGGGTCCACCAAACTTCTCCACCCCACAGCCATTATCAGATCACCCAAACTCTTTCTGCTTGGAAGTGCAGTCCCAGGCAGAGCCTGGGTCTTCTGTCTGGGAGATCGATCTCTTGGCTCATCTGCTCACTTGTCCCTCTGGACATCCCCATGCCTCCATCCATTCCCCTTTCGCCCGCATTAGATAGTGTGGGGATTTCCTCTCCAGCTGGAGGCCTGGCTCCTCTGGTGCCCAGGGAGCCTGGTGGGCTTAGGGAAGCTTTCATTCCTGTTTGTCTGGCAGTGCAGAATCGGGAATTCAGTACACTGTCAAGTGAAGAGATGCTCCCAAAGGAAAGATAAATGGATGAAAGACAGAATGTGGGGCCAGTATTCAAAACAGCCACAGCACGGGTTCCCTCTTCATGCAGACTCACCCTCCCCAGCCCCATGGAATGTTAATTAATACATCGACAGCCAGACCTTCTTCTACGTTCTCTCACTGGACTGTCACTTCCATGAGATGCACAGTTAAAACCCAGGGCTTCTTAAAAAGTTAGAACCACAAAAACCACTTTTATTAAGCTTAACACAGTGAATTTAAAAGAATGAAATAAATTTTATATAATTGTTGTTTTATAAATTGGTTAGTCTTTAACTTGAGGAAAGTCTGTTTTGCTTTATTTTGAATAATTTTTTATTTATTTTTGGCTGTGCTGGGTCTTTGTTGCTGCGTGGGTTTTTCTCTAGTTGCGGCATGAAGGCTTCTCCTTGTGGTGGCTTCTCTGGTTGCAGAGCACAGGCTCTAGAGCATGTGGGCTTCAGTAGGTTGTGGGGCTTAGACTCAGTAGTCGTGGTTCCTGGGCTCCAGAGCACAGGCTCGGAAGTTGTGGCACGTGGGCTTATTTGTTCCACAGCATGTGGGATCTGCCCAGACCAGGGATTGAAGCCGCGTCTCCTGCATTGGCAGGCAGATTGTTGCAGAGCGGGGGCTCTAAGCATGCAGGCTTCAGCAGTTGCTGCGTGCAGGCTCGGGAGTTGTAGTTCATGGGCTCCAGAGCACAGGCTCAGTAGTTGTGGTGCACGGGCCTAGCTTCCCCGCAGCTTGTGGGATCTTCCCGGACCAGGGATTAAAGCTGCGTCTCCTACATTAGCAGGCAGATTCTTAACCACTGAGCCACCAGGGAAGCCTTGTTTTGCTTTATTTTGAATCACAACTTTTTTTTGTCTTCCCAGATCCTGTTGTGAATGTTAGAAGCTAAATATCAACTCTTCCCCTGCTTTGTATTCCTTGTATAATATCCCTAATCCTTCCCACTCTCAAAGGATTGGTGACTCCATGGCTTGGGCTGACTAGAGAAAAGGCTATTTATGTGAACAGCAGAAGAAAAGAAAAGATATATGTATTTTTAAATAATTTTATTCATTTTGGCTGTGCTGGGTCCTTGATGCTTTGCGAGGGCTTTCTCTAGCTGTGGTGGACAGGGGCTACTCTTCATTATGGTGAGCAGGCTTCTCACTGCAGTGGCTTCTCTTGTTGCAGAGCATGGGCTCTAAGCATGCAGGCTTCAGCAGTTGCTGCGTGCGGTTCGGGAGTTTAGTTCATGGGCTCCAGAGCACAGGCTCAGTAGCTGTGGTGCACGGGCATAGCTTCTCCGCAGCATGTGGAATCTTCCAGGACCAGGGACTGAATCTGTGACCCCTGCATTGGCAGGTGGACTCTTAACCACTGCACCACTAGGGAAGTCAGTAATGTATTTAAATACTGGATTATCCTTATTACTTTAAGTAGACCAGTTTCTTAATATTAGCATGTGCTCTAATTAACAAACAGATACAGCACTTAAAATCCATTTGTCTAATTCCTAGATCACCTTTAAATGTAAGTAGACATTAATAACTGGACAAGGAAATGGCAACCCACTCCAGTGTCTTGCCTGGAGAATCCCAGGGACAGAGGAGCCTGGTGGGCTGCCATCTATGGGGTCGCACAGAGTTGGACACGACTGACGCGACTTAGCAGCAGCAGCAGCAGACATTAACAAAAAGCAGAGCGCCTGATGCACTGTTAATATTCAATAATGCAACTTAAAGTTGTACAAAAGTATTTTTTGGTAGAATTAAGAACTGAAGATAATATGGCTGGGTAGCCATTTAAGGGCTACTTTTTTTTAATTCTGAGATTTATAATATATATATAAATTTCATATATACAGTTTAAAACTAATTATAAAGCAACCCTTTATATTACTGTCCTTGTCAAGAAAGAACCACCAGCATGCCAGAAGCACCTCATCTGCCCATCCTCAATAATAACTCCGTCTCCCTCTTAGAGGTAGCCTCTAACCTAACTTTTCCCTTTCTTTTCTTGTTAGTTTTACCACTCATGCATGCGTGCATGCTAAGTCGCTTAAGTCGTGTCCAACTCTTTGCAACCCCATGGACTGTAGCCTGCCAGGCTCCTTGATCCACGGGATTCTCCAATCACTCATGCATAAATTCCTAAATTAAAAAAATTAAGTTTTTCCTATTTTTGGTTTTATATAAAGTGGACTTGGGCTTCCCTTGTGGCTCAGACAGCAAAGAATTGGGCTGCAATGCAGGAGACCCAGGTTCAATCCCTGGGTGCGGGGTCGGGGGCGCAGAGGGGTAAGATCCCCTAGAGAAGGGAATGGCTACACACTCCAGGATCCTTGCCTGGAGAATTCCATGGACAGAGGAGCCCAAGAGCTACAGTCCATGGGGTCACAAAGAGTTAGACATGACTGAGCAACTAACACTTCACTTCAACCCTGAATATTCACTGGAGGACTGATGCTGAAGATGAAGCTCTAATACTTTGGCCACCTGATGTGAAGAGCCGACTCACTGGAAAGGACTCTGATGCTGGGAAAAATTGAGGGCAGGAGTAGAAGGGGGCGACAGAGGAAGAGATGGTTGGATGGCATCACTGATCCAGTGGATATGAGTTTGGGCAAACTCCAGGAAACAGAGCAGCACAGGGAAGCCTGGCGTGCTGCAGTCCATGGGGCTGCAGAGTCTGCAGCAACTGAGCAACAGTAATGAGTGGACTTGTATGGCGGGTGCTCTGTGTCCTTTCCTTTGTTCATCACTGCCTATCAACTTTGTCCATGTTGTCACAGCGGGAATTCTCTTCATTTTCCTGGTTTAATACTATGAAAATTCTTAAAGATTTTATCCATTCATGTATTGATGAACACTTGGCTTTTTATTCCTAATGTCATGCACAGAGTCAACATGTTTTAAAATAAATATTTCAGTGCCAAAGAATGTTGTGCCCATGTTCTCTTCTCGGAGTTTTATGGTTTCAGATTTTACATTGAAGTCTTTAATCCATTTTGAGTTTATTTTTGTATATAGTTTGAGGGCGTGACGGTGTATTCTAATCTTGTTTTACAAGTAGCTGTCCAGTTTTCCCAGCACCACTTATTGAAGAGATTTTCTTCTCTCCATTGTATATTCTTGCCTTCTTTGTCATAGATTAATTGACCATGGATTTATTGCTGGGTCTTTATTCTGCTCCATTGATCTGTGTGTCTGTTTTTGCACTTGTACCATGGCTGTTTTGATTACTGTAGTTTTAAAGTATAGTTTGAAGTTTGAGGGGGTGATACCTCCAGCTTTATTCTTTTTTTCCCAAGGTTGCTTTGGCAATTTGGGATATTTTGTGGTTCTGTAAAATTTTTTGTTGTTCCACAGAATTTTTTCTAGTTCTGTGAAAAATGTCATAGGTATTTTGATAGGGAATGCATTAAATCTGTAGGTTGCTTTGCATCTTTGTATCTGTTTCTTAAGGCAAAAGAAATAAAAGTGAAAATAAATAGCCTAATTAAACTTTTGCACAGCAGTGTAAACCATCTACAAAAATAAAGACAACCTACTGAATAGAATAAAATATTTGCAAATGATATGACTGATGAGGGTTTAATATCCAGAACATATAAACAGTTCATACAATTCAATTTCAAAAAACCCCAAACAACCCTATCAAATGGGCAGAAGACCTTCATAGACATTTTTCCAAAGAAGATATACAGATGGCCAACAGGCACAGGAAAAGATGCTCTGTATCACTAATCACTGGGGCTTCCCTGGTGGCTCAGAAGGCAAAGAATTTGCCTGCAATGAGGGGAGCAAGTTCGATCCCTGGGTCAGGAAGATCCCCTGGAGAAGTGAATGGCTACCCACTCCTGTATTCTTGCCTAGAGAATTACATGGACAGAGGAGCCTGGTGGGCTATAGTCCATGGGGTAGAGAAATATAAATCAAAATGACTGATTCATTGAGATATCACTTCACATCAGTCAGAATGGCCATCATCAAAAAATCTACAAATAACAAATGTTAGAGAGGGTGTGGAGAAAAAAGAACACTTGCATATTGTTGATGGGAATGTAGTTGGTATAGACACTATGGAGAACAGTATGGAGGTTCCTTAAAAAACTAAAAATAGAACTACAACATGATCCAGCAATATCACTCCTTGGTATATATCCAGAAAAAAAAACCAAAAACACTAATTCAGAAAGATACAGGTACCCCAGTGTTCAAAGGAGCACTATTTATAATAGCCAAGATATGGAAGCAACCTAAGTGTCCATCAACAGACACACACACACATAAAGAAATATAGTGCATATATGTGTGTATGTGTTTTTGTAGTGTTTATGTATGTGTAATCTTCCATTTTGAATATCATAACCATGAAAGTAACCACCATGTATATGGCTTGTTTCGTTGACTCAGCTTTGAAATGTAAAATAAGAATAGTCAGCAATTGCAGTTTAGAAAATCTTGACAGTTAATATTCGTCTCTCAATACACATGCAGTCATAAAGAAGAATGAAATACTGTCATTTGCAGCAGTGCGGATGGACCTAAGAGTATTATACTTAGTGAAGTAAGTCAGAGAAAGACAAATACTGTATGTTACCATTTATACATCAATCTAAAAAGTAATATAAACAAGGGTATTTAGCAATACAGAGACAGACTCATGGATACAGAAACCAAACCAGTGGCTACCAGAGAGGAGAGGGAAGCAGGGAGGGACAAGGTCGGGTATAGGATTAAGAGATACATACCACTATGTATAAAATAGACAACAAGGACATATTACATAGCACAGGGTATTATATCCATTTTCTTGTAATAACTTCTAATGGAATATAATCTGTAAGAATACTCAATCACTATGCTGCACACCTGAAACTAATATACTTTAAATCAACTATAATTTATTTAAAAATATAAAAAATAATTCATTGAAGCAGCAGTTTAAAAATGCTAGGTAGCACACCTACTTTTATATAGCAATAATTAGTGAATATCTACTATTATTTAAAGATGCTGGTAAAATTAGAGCAGTAGGTTTAAAAAACTGATGTTGCACGATTCAAGTCCAACTTCTACTTGACGTTACTGTCTTCAGAAAATTATATGCAAACGCCCCTAAACTGTCTGATTATTCTCTTACCAGAGAGAATGCAAGGCAATTTCCCTAAACCTGGTAAAGTAGTAGTTGCTTTCATTATAAACATCACAATGAGTTTTATATTAAATTCAGAAACTGATTTTCATCGGCAGTTGAATTCTGATTTCTAGTTCAAACAAAGTTACACCTTTAATGCTTTAAAAGTTCTCCCATAATCACAGAATTTTTGGTAAAAATGTTACAACTCTATAAATTTTCTTTCCAACTAATTCCAGATTTTAGGAAAAATTGATCATAATATCTAAAAGCAATGACAAAAATCATTTTGTTAAAATTCTCTGAATCTTTGCTTGGGCAGATTTCTTATGCCATGCCATTTTCTGTGAAATTAATGGGTTACTCTTTATTCCACCAAAATGAATATGGAGTATCAATGTCATTATAAAGATACATTTGCACAATAATACTTTATTTGCATTTCATAAGATTTCAGGTCTTTATTCAGTGTGCAATTTAACAAGCTAAAAGTAACCACCATGGGTATGGCTTAATTGTTTCGTTGACTTAGCTTTGAAACTTAAAATAAGAATAGTCAGCAACTGCAGTTTAGGAAAATCTTGACAGTTAATATTCCTCTCTCAATTATCCCCAGAATTTGATATAGTTCCTGAATGAAAACTTTTACTTAATTTCTCTTCTATTACTTCCTTCTGTGTTTTTGAGTTTGGAGGCAAATCTTATTTCATGCTGGAAATGGTTCTTCCTGCAAATGGTGGTCTGATAATCACCGTATAATTCTTTTTACTTGTTAAATCTTCTGCTAAAAAAAAATCACTTTCCACAAAATCTTGGTCAATCCATGTAAGGTTTGAGATGAAAATTTACTTAAAGACTACTAACAATAAGCATAAATTATTTTCATCATCAATATTTAAGGTCACACATGTGCGTGCTAGGTGGCCCTGGGGATAAAAGGTATGATGAGATATCCCTGCCTTCACAAACAGGAAACAACCTGTGAACAATTACAGGGTATTTTAAAGACTACAATAGAGGCCTGTAGAAGATGCTGTGAAGGGAAGGCTCTGTCCATGAAAGGTATCTCCAAGGAGACATTTTTAATAATCACATTGGTAGTTTGCATATTACTGTCAAAACAATACAAGAATGTTTACTGACTTTAATTCCTAAAAAAAGTATGTACTTCCTTTTACATTTTTAATTTCAAGTTTTTGCTTTTACGTTATCAATTTTCTTACCACACTTGTTTTTAATGATGCTAATGATAAACTAAAGGTAAATGTTTAAATAGTTCTAATACGACTTTCCAGCTTATCTTTTTTAACAGCCTAGTTGAGTGAAAGTTATATGAAACAAATAGAATATTTACAATTTGGAATATATTGATAAATATGATTGTGAATCCTTGTAACCAAGCATTCTGTTTGTGCTCTATGTGTTACAGTCAGCCAAGAAAATAAATATTTTAATAACCTACTATGTATTATCTTTTCTAGATGAAAACTTCTCAGTTCCTCATAATAAAAGGGGAGTTCTTGGAATGGTCAACAAAGGCCGTCACAGCAATGGGTCACAATTCTATATCACACTACAGGCTGCTCCGTATCTAGATAAAAAATATGTGGCTTTTGGGTATGTGCATTTTAAGTTTGTCTATGTAATATTTATATATGTTAAAATGTGGTTCAAAAATATTTGGGTGAGTATTTGTACATAGCCTACGAATAAACTAAAAACAATTAAAAAAACAAAAGTAATACAAATACTATAGACAAATATATTTAGAAATAAGTATTTCATAAGAAGCTTGCTTGGAGAAGGAAATGGCAACCCACTCCGGTATTCTTGCCTGGAAAATTCTGAGGACAGAGGAACTCGGCAGGCCACAGTCCATGGCGTCACAAAGAGACAGACATGACTGAGCGACTGAACATACAAGAAGCTTGCCAGCTATTAAAAACACAGAAACTATTCAGCCATTACAATGTTCTGTGCATCCATTCATCCATCATCCATCCTTCTGTGGATCTTTAGCCTCAAGGATATTGTCAATGAAAGTGAATAATACCATAGCTCTTAATAATGTATATATATATTTAGATGCAGAAGTGAGGCAAAGCCATTTAAGTAACTATCCATGAACACTGAGAAGAGAAAGATGACAGTCATCCAAGTTACAAGTAACTTTCTGTTACGGAGCAATTTAAACCGTGGAATGTGCATGCATGCTTAGTCGCTCAGTCATGTCCATCCAACTCTGAGACCCCACAAACTGTACCAGCCAGTGTCCTCCATTCATGGGATTCTCCAGGCAAGAACAGTGGAGTGGGTAGCCATTCACTTCTCCAGGGGATATTCCTGACCCAGGGATTGAACCTGGGTCTCCTGCATTGCAGGTAGATTCTTTACCATCTGAACTACCAGGGAAGCCCTTAAAATATAGAAATGTCTCAGGTAATAATTATTAGAATATTATTAGCAAGATGCATATAGGCTGCTGCTGCTAAGTTGCTTCAGTCGTGTCCGACTCTGTGCGACCCCAGAGACGGCAGCCCATCAGGCTCCACCGTCCCTGGGATTCTCCAGGCAAGAAACTGGAGCGGGTCGCCATTTCCTTCTCCAATGCATGAAAATGAAAAGTGAAAGTGAAGTCGCTCAGTCGTGTCCAACTCTTAGTGACCCCATGGACTGCAGCCTACCAGGCTCCTCCATCCATGGGGTTTTCCAGGCAAGAGTACTGGAGTGGGGTGCCATTGCCTTCTCTGATGCATATAGGTATGTGGACCTAAAGTGAATGGTGATGATACTATTCATCATTCCTGTGTTTCATATCTCTATTTGATTACTGAAATGAATATAAGTTGAAGCTTATACTTAGTCTTTCTTGAAATGATGTATAAAGTGTCAGAACACTTCTGAATATTTAGATTATTCCAGCTACTCCATAGGGATAATTACTGACCCTTCATTCTAAGGAAAACTTCCAGGCCAATTTTAAGCACAATTATTCCTTCAGGGTAATGTGGATGATATTTCCAGGTTGAAAAAGCATAAAGTGTATTTTAAGCCAAAGGAGATTTCTTTAAAGAGGTAATTTTAACAGCTACATAAGCTAAAATAATGCATTTTCCTCCATCTTCCCTGGACTTTTATAAACTATATTCTGATTTTGAAAATGCATTTTTCAATATTTTTTAAGTCCAAATAATTCTCACAATTTCTTAGATCTTTTAAATATCTTCCTGTCACCTTCTGGTAGTGTCACTGCCCTCAACCACATACTGAGATGATTCTTTATATCCTTCTGAAAAGAACCTTTCTCAAACACACAGTGACCGTTCTGCAACACTTAATGCCTCTTTCACCATCTCCACCCCCAGATGCATACAGCCTGGAGTTCAGAGTGGCATTTTAGGTCCTGCACCCTCTGGCCCCCCACCTTTTTTCAGCCTTCACTGCGGCTGGCCTTCTGACCTATTTATTCAACTAGCATTTTATTAGGCTCCCACCAAATGCTGGTCCCTGTGCTCAGTCCTGAGGAAAGAGTGATGAGACACAATTCCTGCCTTCAGGGAGCCTATAATATGTTAGAAAACCCAACAACTGTGAGACAGTGAGCCGTGAGACAGCAAGCCCTGTAAAAAGTGCACTGAGAATACAGGAGGGAGGGCAAGGCAATAAATACCCTCCAGCTCCTTAGTAAAAGCCAACGCAGATCCTTACAGGACGGTAGTGGAGTAGAGGAGTGCTTGGTCTCCTTTTGATGATTGCTTTTCCCATGTGATTCATCTTTGGGGGAATCTCTCCCACTGAATCATTATCACCAACAACTATTGGCCTCAGAGAGGCAGTTGCACCGTTTTATTGCTCTAGCCTAAGTATAATCTCATTTTTTCCCCCTTGAAGCCTCCAAATAACAGCTGAGTCTGGGCTGAACTATTTAAACAAGACCTTGCAGAAGGTTAAGGGAGAAGCAGAAAAGTAATACCATAGTAGGCAACTAGATAATCCGACAAAATAGAACCAACTCCTTCAGAGATATCCTCCTTCCCTACTGTGGGGCTGCCTCTAGTGGGAGATGCTTCTTCCCTGTCATCACAGAGCACCCCCAGCTTCATCTGAGCTTCCAGAAGCTCAGACATGGCTGGCAAAGTCCAGAGATATACAGAAATTTCCTCTCCTATTTGAGACAGACCCTCCATCCAAGCCCTCATCTCTGGTGCATTACCTTGCCTTGTCTTCAGAAGGATAACACTGGGAATGCCCTTTGGGGAGGCGGTGTCAACCCACAGCCGGTCTGGTTGATGCCCTTGCCCAGTGGTTTCATGGGGAAAGAATATCAAAATACAAGTCCATTCACACAAAGGTAGAAGGGATATTATGTGGGGAATAGTGCTAGGGAGGAATTAATTGCACTATAAGGGACCCCTAAAGTGGGGGGGAGTCACAGAAAGTTTCATGAGAAGGTGAAATGAGGACTGAAAGTCATAGAGAAGTTAGGCAGATAGAGCACAGTGGAAATCAAAATGAGTAAAATCCGTTTTGGAAGCAGTGAAGAGCCTTTGCAGAGGGACCTGAGAAGTAAGAGGAGTATCCTATCTACCAATCACTTAGTCTGGCTAGAGCTTAGTGCCCAGGGGAAACGGAGAGAGTGGTGGCTGGAGATGAGACGGCCAGGGCCCAACTCTCAAAGGGCTGAGGGTGCCATGCTGCTGAGCATGGACCCCCACCTGAAGGCCCTAGGAAGCCATGCAAGAATTTTAAATTAGGAGCAACATGACGAGGTTTTCGCTCTGAAAAATGTATCTTTTTAGCAGAAGTGAGGGATTAATTAGCAAAGGATGAAAATGAAGGGAGAAAGGCCAGTTAACAAGTGATGGTGACAGCAGGCCATGAAGTTTTCATCTAAGGCAGTGGCAGTACATATGAGCAGGGGATAAAAGAATACAAATTCAAGAGATATTTGGAACTTAGATTCAACAAGACTTTATGACTATTTAGATGTTGGTGGTGAGGTTATGGGAAAATTCTAGAGCAATGATACCTAATAGAACTTTCCATAGAGATGGAAATATACTAGGATCAGTGCTGCCCAATATGATAGCCCCTGCCATAGAGAGCCACTGAGAAGTTGGAATGTGGCCAGTGCAACTGAGGAACTAAATTTAATTAAATGTAATCACCACCTATGACTAGTGGCTACCATACTGGCAGTGAAGAGCTGGAGGAACTCCGAGGATTTTGGAACTGGTTGGATGGTTGGTGCCATTCACTTCAGCAGAGAATACAAAAAGGAAGATATGGGAGAGAAGACCATGAATTCAAGAGGGACAAGTTATGTTTCAAGTGAAGACAGCTCTATTACAGGCAGGTGGCAACTCCTCAATACCAGAAGTAAGGGATTCAAGCTGGACCAGGGCTGGAGGTGTACATTTGGAAGCTTTCAACATGGCGGCTGAGCTGCAGCCAGACCCAGAGTACCATCCCTCCCAGAACACCCTCTGGGCCTCTGCTTGTCTTGTCACTTTCTGCCTTCCTTCAGTCTGCCAAAATCCCATTCAGGGCTTAGGTCAGAAATCCCCACCAACTACCAAAGTCAAGCTGCTTCCTTGTCCTCTTTGGCACAGTGTGAACAACTGGAAATAGGGACTGGGCCTCCCTTATCTTGTGCCCTAACACCTGGAGAGGTGCATATGGTAGGTGCTCATTCAGTGTCTATGAAACCAATCTGGAGAATAGGCTTCACATCCTCTTTGGACAAAGGTGAGTCTGTCCATTTCTTCCCTGCTCTCCATCCTGAGAATATACTTATTGTCCTGCTCTGTCATGTTTTCTAATTGGGATGGAAAAAATACAGCACCCCCCCCCCCAAAAAAAAAGAAAAAAGAGAGAGATGACTAGCATATGGTCAGTGTCAGCACTGACCGTGTCCCCATAAAGGATCATGAAATGGAAATCACACCTTCCCTCCAACCACTGCTTCAACCCAAACCCTGGCAGGGGGCACAGTTCTATGATTAGGGCTGGCTCTCTGGCCCCTGCTGCCTTTTTTTTTAGTTGTGGAACCATCAGAAGTCTAGTTCCAATCAGGGAGTTCTGGCTTGTGGCCACTGAATGAGTACAGAGACTCAAACTAGTGTGGCTTTGGGCTGCCTTTAATTCATGTGTTCAGTGGATGCCGATGAGGTGCCTACTCTGTGCCAGGCACTGAGTAGCACTAAGCGACAGCATGATCTCTGCCTTCAGGGCAGAATCAGAAATTAACTCAGGAAGCATAGAAATAAGTGTCAAATTTATCCCTGATCACTCCTATAAAGAAGGGGAACTTGATATAAGTCGGGTGGGGAAGCAGGGTAGCGTCTAGGAAACATCCCCCAAGGAAGTGATGACTGAGTGAGATCTGAAGGAAGGCCAGGAGGTGACCAGGCAGGAGGAGTGGGAGGCAAGAGCAAAGCAGACAGCTGTGGCAGGAAGGGCACATGGGGTGGCTGAGGTGCTGCAAGCTGGTCCAGCTGGAGCCGAGAGCAAGGGAGCATGCTGCAGGGCGCCCTCAAGGGGAGTGGGGAGGTGGGTGATGGTAAAGACCTTCGATCTTTATCCTAAGGATAATGGGAGATTATTGAAGTGGGGAGGTGAGACTATATTAGCATTTTTAAAACATCACTCTGGCGGCAGTGAGGATAACAGACTGGAAGAGTCCCGGAGCAGGTGTGGAGGAGCGTGACAGAGTACACACATCTAGAAAAATTTAAGATATTTATGACTGAGGTTAATTTAATTTGTAGCCTTAGCTAAGCTAGACAGGACTCAATTTAAGAATGTAAGGTATACGTGAAACTTGACAATTTTTTTTTCCATTTTTTTCTCCGATCTAGGCAATTGATTGAAGGAACAGATGTTCTTCATCATCTAGAATCAGTTCCAACAGAGAATGAAAGACCAATACAAAATTGTGTAATTACTGCCAGTGGACAGCTTTATGCCTAACTTTCACATCAGTATTTTCTGACAGTTTTATTATATATCTGATCAGCTGTTTCTAGATTTAATTAAATGGTGTTTGACAAAATTTAATTTGAAAGCTCTGGCAGACGCTGTAGGGTAGCTCTCCAACACCCAATCCCTCCCCATTTTCCTTTCTTATCTAAAGCAAAATACACAATTTTCCAACTTCCTTTGCATCAGGAGTAGCCATGGGTTACTGTATCGGCCAGTCAGACAGGAGCAGAATGCCAGTGGTCCTGCCCCTTCCCTTTTATCCAGTCTTGAATGCAGAGAGGCTGGAGCCATGAAGGAAAGGCCAAGAGAACACAAAGATATCAGCTCCAGTTCTCAAGCTGTAAGGACCTACCTATGTCTCGACTTCTTACTATAGAGACAAATAGACTACTGTTTGTTGGTTGGTTGATTTTGTTACTTGTAGCCAAAACCATTCTTAACTTAGCAGCAGTACTTAATGGCCTTGAATCCTAAAACATTTGTAACTATAATAGAATTATGTTGCTGTTTATATTTCTTCCATAAGAAGCTTGGTAAATAGTCAAATAGGAGAGGCAATAGAAAAAAATTCATTGTAATATTTGTTTATACATAGCATTCAGAAAAGGGTATACACTTTGGATGTTTTTAATGAGTAGAAAGCTTGTCTCTGAGTCACACCAACCATGTGAAAACCAAGGGCTTGAGTTACAGTCCCCACGGTAGTAGATTCCTGAGATGCTATTGGGATCCAGTTTTATCAGCTGCTCCTTAAGCTAAGAGGTATCAACTAGGGAACTTTTTCAACGCAGGTGGCTGGAACGTATCCTTGAGCCACAGAGTCTCTAAACATGGGACACAGATAGTTGGCATTCACCCAGCTCTCTCCCCAGGTTCTTACTTAGTCACCTGAGCACTGGTCACTTGGGAATCACTGCAAGACACAGCAGCAAGTTTCGGCCCCCTTCTGTAGTTAGTGCACGCTTGTCTGCATTGGTGGTGGCCACTCTCAGTTTTCACCACCTCTGCTGCCACACTGCTGCTCTGCCCAGAGCCACCACACTTTTCTTGCACTTAAATGAAGGTCTGTCTTCCAAGAGCGATCTCTCAATCTTCAGGAGACAGCCCTCTAGTTGACTTGGGTTTTGCCAAAGGGAGGCAAAGGATTAAAAATTTTTTTGTTTGAAATGGTTATAGATTCGCAGGAAACTGCAAAAATAGAGTGGTCCTGTATACTGATCACCATTTCCCCAGAGGTCCTACCTTTATGAGTGAAAGATGCTCAGTTGTGTCCAACTTTTTGCAACCTCATGGACTGTAGCCCACCAGGCTCCTCTGTCCATGGGATTCTCCTGGCAAGAATACTGGAGTGGGTGCCATTTCCTCCTCTAGGGGATCTTCCTGACCCAGGGATTGAACCTGGGTCTCACGCATTGCAGGCAGATTCTCTACCATCTGAGCCACCAGGGAAGCCCATCTTATGTTAAAGTACAATATTAAAGCCAGGCAGTCGACAGTAGCAGCGTTGTCATTTTATCCTGTGCAGATCTGCGTGACTGGCACCACAGTCAAGACACAGAACTTTTTCAGCACCACAAAGACCTCCCTTGGCTAGCCCTCATAGTTACACCTACCTCTCTGGTTCCCCCCATCCCTAATTCCTGCCAACCAGTATCTATATATCTATCCATCTGTCCATCTATCTCCCTCCCTCTCTTCCTTCCTAATAACAGCTTCATTGCTACAGTGATATGGTTCCATCCTCAGGTCTGAGGTGGATGAGGAAGAAGCGTACTGCCTGTGTCACGCTATCAATGATCTGGGGGCTGCAGAGTATTACGAACGTGTGTTCTGGAACCAGACAGCCAAAGTTAGAGTCCTGGCTCTGCCCTTTCCTCGCTGCATGAACGTAGGCAAGAACTTTGCTGTCTTTTTTGCCTCGTCTCAAAACAGTAGTACCTACCACACAGGGCAGCTCTCAGAGTTCAGGGAATCAATACTTTGTAGACAGGATCTAGAATACTAACTGTTACGCTCTAAATGCTCAATATATGTATGATTAATAAATTCCTGGTGTATGACCTTCAAAGTGTTGTCAAGGAACTTGCATTTTTAAAAATTCCCGCAATGACTGATTAACAGCCAAATTTGGAAAACACTGAAGAGGAGCTATCTCCTTTTCCTCTACTCTGAGGACCTGCACCCTACCTAAGAATCCCAGCTCTTTGTATTTGGAGGGTTCCTCCGGTCACACTGATGACACCTCGAACAAAGGGGTGCTGAGCTTGCCACAGAGTCTCAGCAACTCCCGAAGCATGTGATAAATCAAACTGACGCTTTGCAAAAATCCTGGTTAAAACACATTACAAGCATTAGTCATGTAATAAGCAGCAGCAGAACAATTCTTACTGACAGTGAGAATTAAGCATTCATCTAATATTGTTAAAGAACTGGGGTATCGGCATGGACACAAGAAACTCTTTATTTTTAGTTTAGCTGCACTGTAAAGGTAGAACTCCACTGACCACCTAAAGGAGCAAGTTCACGGTCCCTTTGTCTGCTCTCCCATCCCACTTTCAGGGTGTGTAGAAACTTTAATCACAAATCTACATATGCAGTGGTTCTTATCATCATCATTTAAAGGCACACACACTGATACTTCTGTATTAAAATATATTCTATCTTAGAATGATTTATATATTTAACTGTAACATTTGGAGAAACCATTAAAAGGGACACAAGCTTATCCAACTAAATCCAAATATAAGACTTTGATTTAACCAAACTGAAAGATTTTGATTTGATTAAATAGAAGGAATTCTAAATTTTTCCAAGTCCACAAATACAAGAGTAAGGGCATTCTGATGATTTATACAAAATGCTAGTTATGCAACAAAGGCAAGCACATAACGCTGTATCTTACAGCCAGCCATGCTGATAAGCAGAGTGTGGTATCTGTTCATTTTGGAGGAGATTTGAGATAAATGTTTAAAATTCTACCCAAAGGACATGTTTTCCCCAACTCCAAACAATGCCAGCTATTTGTTAATGAATGAAAGGCTGGCAACCTCAGGATTCCATACTCAAGAGTATTTACATTTTATACATATTTAAAATCAGGTGTGTTTGTTTTAGTCCCAGCTAGTTAGCAAAATGGTGGCCAAATCACTTAACTTTGCATTTTCTTCATTTGTTAAAAGAAGTAAAGAAGCTTGTCAGCTACCCCCTGGCTCTAATACTGTGGTGGTTCCCCGAGTAAATTTATATGATCAATAACAACATATAATTTACTTTTGGGCTTCAATTTCATTAGTAAAATCGGGGCACATCTCATAACGGCTTGAGGATTGAACTAATTTGTGAAGACACCTCTAATGATGCTTGACATAAAGCATAAATTCAACAAAAGTTGGTTTCCTTTCTGGAATGTCAACCCACAAAAACCAGAGAAACTGCCACTAACAGAACATTATTATCATTTCAAGAACAACAAATCCCTGTTACGCTCAGTGTTAGCTATTCTCACTAACATACTAATTTCCAATTGACTGAATTAATTCAAAGGTATAATCCTCAAAATAAAAATTAATCTCTATCAACCTGTGATACTCTCTCCCTCATGGGAACTCACTTTTTAAACTACTATATTGCTCATACCCTTCCCAAAATGGAATCATGACTTAAACTAGCAAATCTAGTCAGTCCATATCTCCAGTAAGTTTTATACACCATACAAAATATTTGTAACAAACTCAGTAGTAACACAACATAAAGTCTGACACTTGAAAGCAGGCTTTGAAAATGTGATGAATCATACGTTCTTCAGTGTGCATCAAAATGCTTGAGCCTATTTAAGCCACAGGCTCTTGGACCTCACACCAGTTTCTGGTTCAGTGGATTTGGAGTGAGTTGGAGAATGTGCATTAACATGTTCCAGGTGATGCCGATCTGGAGACCACACATTAAGAACCACTGGGGACTTCCCTGGTGGTACAGTGGACAAGAATCTGCCTGCCAAAGCAGGGGACACGGGTTCAATCCCTGCTCCAGGAAGATTCCACATGGCACAGAGCAACTAAGCCCGCGCACCACAACTACTGAGCCAGCACACTTACAGCCCGTGCTCTGCACCAAGAGAAACCACTGAAACGAGAAGCCTGCACACCACAATGAAGAGGAGCCCCTGCTTGCTGCAGCTGGAGAAAGCCTACTCGTAGCAACGAAGACCCGGTGCACCCAAACCTAAAAATTAAAAAAAAGAACCACTGGAATGTACTGAAGTCATAGATACATGAGACTTGGGGCATACAGGTATGCAGAACAAAGATAAAAGTTACTAAACACTGAAGTGTGACAACAGAAAAGAATGAGGAGAATTCCCTGCTAGTCCAGTGGTTAGGACTCCGGGCTTCTACTGCAGAGGGCCGGGGTTTGATTCCTGGTCAGGGAACTAGGATCCTGCAAGTGGCATGGCCAAAAAAAACCCAAAACAACACACAAACACACACACACACACACACACACACACACACACAGAGAAAAGAATGAAAAATGGTTAAGAAACTGATTTCATCAAGGCAGAAGGGAGGTAGGCAAACACTGGCCAATCACAAGGGATAGCAACTAGAGGCCTGATGCAGGGTCCCAGAGCTCTTGGCTGGGTTGGAGGTGAGCCCTCCACTGCTGGAGAGGCAACGGGGCCAAGTCTGGGGTTTCAGAGGAGGGGTCGGGGACCCTTAGGCTGCTCAGGGTGGTGCCCTTCACCATTCAGAACAGAATCACTTGAATATTTTTAAGAAGCAGAATATTCATCAGGGTGTGTTGCTAAGAAGCAGAATATTCATCAGGGTGTGTTGTGGCTGAAAAGCAGCACTCCAAAATAGGGTTAGTTCAGTTCAGTTGCTCAACTGTGTCTGACTCTGTGACCCCATGGACTGTAGCACGCCAGGCTTCCCTATCCATCACCATCTCCCGGAGCTTGCTCAAACTCATGTCCATCGAGGTGGTGATGCCATCCAACCATCTCATCCTCTGTCGTCCCCTTCTCCTCCTGCCTTCAATCATCCCCAGCATCAGGGTCTTTTCCAATGAGTCAGTTTTTTGAAAAACAGGTGGCCAAAGTATTGGAGCTTCATCTTCAGTATCAGTCCTTCCAATGAATATTCAGAACTGATTTCCTTTACCACTCACTGGTTTGATTAGGAGGAGCACAAAGATGCCTGGGCACAGGAGAAGGTAGCAAGTAATGCTGAGTATCAGAAAGCTGCCTGGGTATAGTTCAGCTTGAACTTTGGGGTTGTTCCTAAGGAATGAGTTATTAACAAGACTTTCTCTGTTTCCTAAAGGACTAAGAGATATAATGGGGAAAGTTCTAGCCTGCCCAGGATTTAAAGCAGTATAGAAATAAAAAGAAATGCATCCCAAGTGCCAGTCTACAGGGAACCTAGGCTGGGCTCCAAGACTCCTGCACATCCAGGAGTTTTGTGTTGTTTGTACCCCAACCTTACATACATTTGTAAAACAAGTAAAAACCCAAACAAAGAAACAAAAACTTCACAACATGTCCTGCTTGATGTAATTTTGTAGAGGATTCACCACTAAGTATTGCAGCCACTCGGGAGGGTAGAATAGTTCTCCATGGGTTAAAGTGTAAAGCGGTCTTCTTAGACTTTAGTAGGTGTATGTTTTGATCTGCATATGGAACAAAATGCAGACTGTGATTCAGGAGGTTTGAGGTGAGGCTTGAATTCTGCACTTATAACAAGTCTTCAAGGGCTATGAATGGTACAGGTTCATAAGCCACACTTTGAGAAGCAAGAGTAAAGCAGTGGTTTGCAACCTAAGATGCAGAATAAAAACATCTGCAGAGCTTTTAACACTCCTGATACCCAAACTTCATTCCGGACGAATTAAATCAGTACCCAGGCATCACTGCTTTTCAAAACTTGCTGGTGGTTCTTATGTGCAGCCGAAGTTGAGAACAACTTCTATAAAATGTAATGCTTCCCTATGAAACCCTGGAACAATTATCAAAGCAATATCCACAGTCAAAGTGGAGAGCATCTCTAGTATTTTATCGCCAACCCTAATCACAGTGTTAACGTTAAGAATCTGAATATACAGTTTTAGCTCACTATTAATCTTTGCCTTATTACAATCCTTCTCTAACTTTGTTCAAAGTTAGTTAAGCTTTAAAACATGTTATATATGGCAAAACCAACACAATATTGTAAAGTTAAAAAATAAAATAAAAATGATAGGGATGGGATTCTAGATCATGCTTTGGCTCCCAAACCCATTTATTTCCATGTTACCGTTTTCCATTAAATAAACATGAATCAAGAGTTAAAAAAAAAAAAAAAAACTATAAAAGCCAAAAGTATAATATAGCAAAGGGAAAGGAAAAAAAATAAAACATGTTAAAACTGTATTATATGCATATAAATCAATGAAGTTGGAACACTCCCTCACATGATACACAAAAATAAACTCAAAATGACTTAATGACATGACACCGTAAGATCCTAGTAGAGAACATAGGCAAAACATTTTCTGACATAAACCGGAGCAATGTTTTCTTAGGTCAGTCTCCCAAGGCAACAGAAATAAAAGCAAAAATAAACAAATGGGACCTAATCAAACATAAAAGCTTTCGCACAGCAAAGGGAGTCACAAACAAAACAAAAAGACAACCTATGAACTGGGAGAAAATATTTGCAAACGAAGCAACTAACAGGGGCTTAATTTCCAAAATATACGAACAGCTCACACAACTCAATAACAAAAAAAATGAACAACTGCATCAAAAAATGGATAGAAGACCTAAATAGACATTTCCCCAAAGAAGACATACAGATGGACAACAGGCACCTGAAGAGATATTCAACAATGCTAACTATTAGAGAAACATAAAACTACAATGAGGTATCACCTCATACCAGTCAGGATGACCATTATTAAAGTCTACAAATAGCAAATGCTAGAAAGGGAAAAAAGGGAACTCTCCTACACTGTTGGTGGGAAAGTAAACTGATACAGCCTCTATGGAAATGGTATGGAGGCTCCTTAAAAAACTAAAAATTATAACCGTAAGATTCAGCAATCCTGCTGCTGCTGCTAAGTCGCTTCAGTCGTGTCCGACTCTGCGACCCCATAGACGGCAGCCCACCAGGCTCCGCCTTCCCTGGGATTCTCCAGGCAAGAACACTGTGTATATAACTGCAGAGAACTGTAACTTGAAAAGATACGTGCACCCCATTGCTCAGAGCAGCACTATTTACAATAGCCAGAACATGGAAGTAACCTAAATGTCTCCTGACAGAGGAGTGGATAAAGAAGATGTGGTACACAGATGTATTAATACAATGGAATATTACTCAGCCATAAAAGAATGAAGTAATGCCATTTGCAGCAACATGGATGAACCTAGAAATTATCACACTAAATGAAGTCAGGCAAAGACAAATATCATGTGAGATCACTTACATGTGGAGTCTAAAAAAATGTACAAATGACGTTATTTACAAAATGAACTCACAGACATAGAAAAGAAACTTATGGTTACCAAAAAGGAAGGGGTTTGGGAGGATAAACTGGGAGTATGGGATTAACATATGCACATTGCTGCTGCTGCTGCTGCTAAGTCGCTTCAGTCGTGTCCGACTCTGTGCGACCCCATAGACGCCAGCCCACCAGGCTCCCTCGTCCCTGGGATTCTCCAGGCAAGAACACTGGAGTGGGTTGTCATTGCCTTCTCCAATGCATGAAAGTGAAAAGTGAAAGCGAAGTCACTCAGTCGTGTCCGACTCCTAGCGACCCCAGGGACTGCAGCCCACCAGGCTCCTCCATCCATGGGATTTTCCAGGCAAGAGTACTGGAGTGGGGTGCCATTGCCTTCTCCACTGTATAGCACAGGGAACTATAAAGAATATCTTGTAACAAACTATAATGGAAAAGAATTAAAAACAGATATATACGTATATATGTATAACTGAATCACTTTGATCAGTGAAAAAGCACAACACAGTAAATCAACTAGATTTCAATTTTTAAAAATCCTGTATTTTAGATCCCAGTCCTTGATCTGAAAGGGTGAAAAAAACTTTTGAAGTTCTTGATCTAGCTCAACAGATGCCATGTAAAAAAAAATTAAAAAGAAAAAAAACTGGTGATGCTTTTCTAGTCTTAATTCAAGAAAGTAAAATGTCCCCCTAAAAACACTAACAAAAATTTGAGGACAAGGGGTAAACACCGAGATGGCAACTTGTAAAACAATGGCCTCCACAGTGAGGTAAACAAGACACTCCATCGAGCTATCCGAAGAAAAGAGAATTTATATTTTTAACCTTAAAAATAATAACGGTTGACTAGTAGCCTTCATTTGCTCTAGAGTCAGGTTATGCGCTAAATAAACACCGTGTGAGGGATATCCTGAGAGAAGATACCTTTTTTTGTTTGAAGACGGATGAGACCTCACTTACTTGGCTGTACTGACACTTCTTGCCATTGGTTGGATCAGTCAAAAACCGAGTTTTTTGTTTACATCCAAGCAAATCTCCAACTAGCGTAGTTGATGGAACAAATGTTCATAGTCATGAGGGTACTGATTGGATTTTAGGGTTGGGTTAGGAAAGACTTCAAGTTTAGATTTTTTTTAAAGGTGCATATATACAGTCTTTTTTGGGGTTTGCATAGCAAAGCAGATCTCAAAAAAAGCAACTGATGTCCTATTATTTTAAAGGGTTAATGTTTGTAATTAAAATTAGATGATAAATACAAATAGTTGAAAATAAGAGTTAAATACAGCTTTTATGACCGAACTTTAACCACTTGATATTAAGCATGGCTGCACTTGTAAATATTTTTGTGAGACTGGACATCAGATGGCGCTCATCTCACTAAAAGGCTGAGCCGTGATAGGGATTTTGAAACACAGTCCTGAGGCTAAGCAACTGCGCCTTTGGGTCAAGTCTCTTGAGTCTCGGTGTTTTCACCTGTGAAGTGGGAGTGGGAACAGACCGGATCAATCTCCAACCCATACTGTCTTTGATTCTTCGACTACAAAGGTGGCACTGACTAGCTGTTTCTACCGCTGGCTGAAATCCCCAAGATAAGTCAGGGTGGGAAAGCGTGGCAGAGTAGACGGAGCGCGGCACCAGCAGACTGCTTTCGGTGTTTCAGCCGCTCTCACTACATGGGCGGCGGAGCACAAATTCCTTAAATGCGTGGGGTCTCCATCTCCCTGGGGTGTCCAAACACAAGGTTACTTTCAGCGAAATCGACTTTCACGGGGAAATGCGCGGGTCCTACGAAGGATACCTATGCAAGCATGCTGGGAACGCCGGAGGACGGTAAAAACTTAACTCTTGCCGGGGTTCTAACCGAAACGCTCGGAAACAACTTCCGCCCAGCTCGAATCCGTCCGGGAAGGCGCCGCCCCAGAGGTCACATGGGGCCTAGCAAGTCTTTCGCGAGGACGCCGTCGCCACATCATGTAGGTTGTTCCATCTGAGTCGAGGTGGGATCCTTCTCTATTGCAGGAACGAGAAAAGCCCGGCAGCGCCCTGTGTGGCAACCTGAGGGCAAAGAAAAGAGTTTCCTGTATCTGGCCAGTTTCTTCGATTGGCCAATACAGTCGCCTGAGAGAAAACCTTTCCTCGGTTTCCTCTCGGTTCCTCCATTCCCCTCCTCCCAGAGGATTCCACTTGGTATTGCCGGCGCCCCGCCTTCGCACGCCGCCCTCAAGTGACGCCGGCGCGATCCCGCTGGGGGAGTGGAGTCTCGGAGGCGACGCTGCAGTGGACAGAGGGACGGACGCAGCCAGGTTGTCCCAGCTTTCGCTCTAGCGCCAGCGCGGAGGACGCGATGTCTGGGCTGTCTCGCCCGCTGCTTTTGGCCGTCGGCTGCCTGGCCGCGCTCTGCGTAATCACAGCGGCTGGGAACACCACCCTGGCCCCGAACGTGACTACAGCCTCGTCTCCACCGCCCACCACCACGACAGTCCCGGTGTCACCGACGACTCTCTCGCCGCTGCCGGTCACCACTCCAGCACCAGGTGGGCGCCGGCCCAACGGGCTTTCTGCGCTCGCCCGCCCGCCAGTCGGGCCGAGCGGCCGTCCCTGCGTGTGGTGCGCGGGGCCGGGGCGGGCCGCGGTCCGGCAACATGGCGGCCCGTCCGAGTCCGGCTGGGGCCGGGCCGAGGTGGCCGCGGTTGCGGAGTGCCCTGGTTGGAAGGGTTGGGGGAGCCTCGGAGGGCGTAGGGTTGTTTGCGACCCCACAGTGTTCGGCGCCGAGGTGTTGTATAAAAGCGCCTAGTAATCCCCAGCCTCACGTGAGGCTCTGAAGAGGGGACGTGGCTTCCTTCTGCGGTGGCGGCAGTGAGGTTGATTGGGGGGCGAGGCGACCGCCTCCAAAGTTAGCGATGAGACCCAACTCCCTCTCCCCGAGGTTAGTCGTTTGTGTCCACCCGGGCAACCCAGGTCGTCTTTTCGAAGGGAGGTTTCTCCCGAAGTTGGCGAAAGAAGGAAAGAGAGGTGGGAGACAAAAATCCGCGCTGGTGTCTCAGTCCTGGGTCTGAAAAAATTAGTCGCTTGGGACTTAATTACATAGATTTTGCAGGATATATCTGAAGTTTGAGCATTTAATTAATTAAAACTTTATACTCGGTGCTGTGTGCAAAGGAGGAAAAGTACCTATTTGTGTACCCGGTGTTTCGCGTATATCTCTTAGTAATTTAGGCTAAACTGGAAGATAAGTGGTGAAACCTAGGAGCTGGATGGAGATAAAGTAATTCCACTAGAATCCTGTGTTTAGAGATTGTGAAGCTGACATTGGAACCCAGGTCAATCGATTTTTCAGAACCCGATCGGGACCTTTCGTTAAGCTCTGACTCCATTTGGGGACTGGTTGAAACGTACGCTGAGAGTCTTACAGCAGAAAAATCAATGTCATGACAACACGCGCAACGGAGGGGGAGATAAATTTGAGTTAATAAAGTGAAGGCCCTCCCTAGATATTTAAAACTTAAGAGTCCAGTTTGATGGGTTATCCTAGTTAATACTGGGTAAGGAGTAACATATTGACCTAAGAATTGCTGCAGTGTAAGAATTTTTTTCCAGGCCGATCTATTTGAAAATATCTTCTCTAGTTTTTGTGTTTTATAGGGGTTTAAATAAAACATATAATGAAAGATTGTAAACATCTTTTAATGAGGAATGCAGTACAGTACTGGAGATTCTAACCTCACTATTTCCAAGATGATAGAGCAGAATTTGTTTTGTGCTCTTTTGGTACTTTCCTCCTAGAATTTTTTTTTTTTTTTTTGGTAGGGTGTGTGTGTGTGTTTGAAGAGAGGTTTGGAGATACGTTAATTGTATTTGTGTATTTTGAAATGAGTGCAAAGGAGATGATTAGTCTCTTCTGTTAAGTGGTGGTTGGATACACTGCAGTCTGAAAGGCAGCAGTTTAGTTCATTGTAAGTAACACACGCTATGCTAACCAAGCATTCATTACAAGCACAAAAGATTTTAAACTAGCGTTTTTCAGGTGTATACAAACCTCTGAACGAACTTACTTTGCAACTCTCCTCCTACCCCTAAAAAAGTACTGTATTTGTTCCAATTTCTGATAAATATTGAAATGCAATTCCTCTTTGCAGAACTCTTTTTTTAGGCAGGGGGAAAGCAAATGAGAATATTTTTGGAGGCACCTAGCTTCTAGGAAAGTGTAGAGCCCAGTTCCATAGTCCAGACACTGAATTGTATGTAGCCTTCTTCAGTGTTCTGTCTCAGAGCTGTTTGGCTTAAGTTATTGACAAAGACCATGCTAACTTGTTAAATTTTGTGAATGTAGCCCCTTCCAGGTGAGTTGTCTCTTATCCTCTCATGGAAAACCCTGGAAAGCTTGGATCATTTGTGTTTATGATCTCAGGTTTTTCAGAGTAGACATCATCGGAGCTTGGGTTCAACCTATAATAAATCTTTATTACTATTAAAAATTCCATTTCACATCTGGTGTTTGGGGGCGGTGATTTCCCTGTGTGTAGTGTTGGCCTTCTAACAGCCTTTTTTCCAATTTTTTTCTTTTTTAAAAATGCCTCAAGAAACTGAGCATCTGAAATTTTTGCTGTGCACAAGGGGTTGTTTAGATAGGCACCATGAAGTATTGAGTGTTAACACTAGCTTGTGCTTTGTTCCCCCTTTCTCTTGAGTTGCCTTCTGGTTTCATAAGTCTTTTATAATGATTGGAAAGAATTTTTTAGTAAACCGCTTTATAGTTTTGTGGGGTTTTTTATGTGTCTGGTTTAAAAATACATAAGATCTACCCTCTTAATAGCTTTTAAAAAGAAGATATTTTTGTTCTTTATTTTTGACTATGCTGGGTCGTCTTTGTTGCTAGGTGCCAGCTTTTTCTAGTTTCCTCCTGCAGAGGTGACCTCTCTCGGTGGGGTGGCTTGTCTTGTTTCAGAGCACAGACTCTAGGTGTGCCCTTCTGATACAGGGGCTTAGTTGCCCTGAGGCGTGTGGGGTCTTCCCTGATCAGGGATGGGATCAGTAACCCCAGCATTGCAAAGCGGATTCCAAACCACTGGACCAACAGGGAAGCCCTCGTAATAGATTTGTAAGTGTACTGTACCATAATAAACTAGAAGCACAGATCTCCAGAAGTTTTCATCTTGTTTGAAACTTTGTACTCATTGAACAGCAAACATTTTCCCCTCTCCCAGCCCCTGACAACCACCATTTTACATTCTGCTTCAGACTTTGACTATTTTAGATACTTAATGTGAGTAGAGTCGTGCAGTGTTTGTCCTTCTGTGACCAGGTAATTTTATTCATCATAATGTCCTCAAGGTTCATCCATGTTTTAGTGTATAACAGGATTTCTTTTTTTTTAATGGCTGAATAATATTCTCTTGTGTAGCACATTTGTATCCATTCCTCTGTGAATGAGTTATAAAGTTTTGCCATTTCTGTGAAAAAGTAAGTCTGGTAGTGTATGCAGTGCTTGCTGCTGTTTAACAAAGATAAGTAGTACAGACTCGGAATGAGCTACCGATTGATGGATTTTATGTATTTTAACTCCCACCCCTAGATATCTGTGGAAGCCGAAACAGTTGTGTTTCCTGTGTTGATGGTAATGCTACCTGCTTTTGGATAGAATGTAAAGGTAAGATCTTTGGGTTTGCTTTAATTTTGAGAATGCTATATTGTTTTGTTCTAACATTTTAAAAAATTGCTGCAAGGTATTCTTGAACATTTGGAAATGTAAAACATTTAGGATGGTGGGCACTGTTTGTTTTGCAAATCGAATACTTTTCCTTTAAAATATCAGTTGCTTAATATTCCCCCTAAAATCTTTTGTTGTCTCCCATGCTTGTCTCCCATGTCTCCCATGCTCCCCCCTTTAATTTCTTAGGCTTGATAGTTAAGGCTCAATACCTTTAAAAGGAAGAGAAATTTTAGACCTTTGTGGTTAGGTTAAGTGTACTAGTACACTGAAATTAGCCATGAAAGAAAGTTAAGGGATTTTCCCCTGAAAACTGTTGCCCTGAAAAATGTTTGAACCATATTTATCTTCTGCAAATATAAGATGGTTGAATTTTTTCTTATTGGTAAAATAATCTCTCAGGTTTCCTTTTTATATAAAGAAAAATCCAAAGCTACATGGTATTAAACTTTGTTATTCTTCATTGAAAAATTTAAGAGTTCTGGAAATTATATCAGTATGTAAGAAAGTTTAAGAACCTCTTAAAAATAAGGAATTAGCCTAAGTTTGAATTGAATTAACTTTTTTGTTATATAAGGGTCACTTTTCTTTAGGTCATAAAATGGAATTTAAGAGTGTGCCCCTCCCCTCTTGTATGACAGGATCGGCAAGTTCTGGAGATTGGATGCCTTACCATTGAATATGTTGGGGAAAACTTTCTCTTACTCTTGCTACACATCTTCCCATCCAGGAAAGCAGTTTTAGAAAGTGTAGAAGACTAAAGCAGAGGTCTGGAACAGAGCTGCTGCTCTGGAGCACCTCCCATGTTTACTAAGCCTTTATTAGTTTCTAAGCACTTCTCCCTACTGACTCAGCCCTCTTGTGAATTCTAGCAACCTTCGTTATACCACAGTTCTGAGGTCTGTGTGTTTCTGACTTATCTGTTCAGTATATTCATGTGGATTTTAGAAGGATGTTTGGAGAGATCCTGTGTAGTATTTAAAACAATGGGGAAAAGATAATAATGGAGTATTTGTGAACTTCTAGAGAGTTTGTACTTGAGTTCTATTTTGGGGAGGAACTCTGGAGCATAGTAACAAAGTCAGAGATAACATAAGTGAGTAATTGATATTCTTCTTTCCTTCATCCCACACCACCCTCACTTCCCATAACAGGTAAAAGCTACTGTTCAGATAATTCAACAGCTGGTGATTGCAAGGTGGTGAACACCACAGGATTCTGTTCTGGTAAGTGTTCACTTTGGTATCTGAGAAGAGGAGATGAGGAAGATCATTGCCTTAGGAAACCTTATTTCAATATTTGGTTTGAAGCATTTCCATAATTCTATCTTGCAAGAAATTTGGATCTTAATAGCATATTCATACTCATTGCATTGAAGCTTGATTTAGTCGTTGGGTGGTACATAATGTGGAATGCTGTAAGTACAGATATCTGTTCCTCTACTTTATTTTTCTTTAACCTCTTCCAGATACTCACTGAATTTTAGACCCTCTCTATTTGCTGCATTTTACAGGCTTGAACAACATTGTTCTGTCACTTTCTTTATTATGGTACTGGTGATTATCACAGTCAGCTTAGTTTTTGCTGTGATTAAATGAATCCCTGCTTTATTCATCCGTTTTCTGTATTTTAGTTTGAGAAACTTGATGGTTTAACCTTTCATCTTTGCCCAGGAAATAGTTAAAATTCCTGGATGAAAGCTGGTTTTTCTAAAAAGATTATAAATTAATGGGAAAGTCAAATTCCTAATTTGGTATATTAATAATTAAATAGAATAAAAGATTTTTCTAGAGTAAATAACCTTCAAGTCTACCTGTAACTAGTTTCAGTAGTCATTTCCCCTTCCCTTCCCTCACCCCAACTTGAACTTTCTAACTGAAACTTTCCTTAGATTGAGATCAGTTATACCCTACATACAGTCCATAATATGGTTTAGGTAGTAAATGAATGAATAGTTTTAGTATTTAATTATATGATAATATTGCTTAGAAATAAGAGTATAAAATTTTAAAATATGTTAAGGAAAAATTGAATAATTCTATTCATTTGGCCATCAAGGACACAAAACTCCAAATTAAAGTGGTTTAATTGATAAGATTAATTTGGCTCTCATGTAAAGGAAATCTGGGCTTGAGTGGAGCTAGCAGGCTAGAGTAGCATCTGCAATCATTAGAGTCCCAGGCTCTTTCTATGCTTTTACTGTGTCATTCCTCAGAAATGGCTTTGCCCTTATTGTCCAAGGTGAATGCTCATGTTCCAGCCATCAGAATGGTTTTTCTGCCAACAGGAAGAGGAAAGGAAAGTGAGAGACCTGTGTCTACCTTACGGATGCTTTCTAGCAGTTACACATGGCTACCTAGCTGCAGGGGAGACTAAGAAATGTTTTTGCAGGGGAGGGTGTCACTAAAAATTGGTGCTGTTTCTAAAGAATGGAGGACCGATGTTGGGACAGCAACTGTCTGTCTCCTCCATAGGTGGTACTAAAATGAAAAAATTGTAAAAGTACTCAAATGACTGCAGGTTGGGAAATAGTGTTATAGACTATGATATTTTAGCAGCTTTGATTATGATATTTTAGACAGCTTTGACTTACATGTTTGTTTTTTAAATAGTGCCCACTACCACACCAACGCCAACCAATTCTACAGGTAATACAAGATAATTGACTCTTTTCCTCCTCCTTTGAGGGTTTTTTAAACTTTTGTTGATGAGTAACTTTAGTAATTAATACCTAAAAATCATTAGTTTAATTTTAAAAATGAGTAGACATTTAGTCTTGGACTGCAATAATTACATTAATATGTACTGTTTGTGACAGACGGATAACTGTAGTGTTTCACGTTCATTGAATCTGAACAGATTTGTTGTAGTTTTGTACATTGAGTCTGAAAACTGCGTTTTGTGGATTTTGTGGAACTCTTAAGGAAATACAGAAGCCTAAAGGAAATTAATTCTTGTCATCCATAGGTACACCAAAATGTCTTCAGTTCTTTCAGAACTAACTATATTTATATCTATAGATTCCTAATAAATACACTTATTAGGAAATTGGTTGACATGCCCATGCACATTTGAATTGCCTTCGTACTGCACATGTAGTTGTATGCACTTTACTCATCTACTCTTAGTTGGATAGGTCATCTTTCATTCTCTGTGCAGTGAATATCTTACAGGAAAATACTTGCTGTCAGCTCTGGTAGGATTGATTCAAACAGCATTCTGGGTCAGAGGATATGATAATCTTAAGGCTCTTAATACTGTTTGCTTTCCAGAAACCGGAAAGTTTTTAAACCACACCTTCAACAGCATTCCCTGGTGGCTCAACTGGTAAAGAATCCGCCTGCAATGCAGGATACCTGGCTTTGAGCCCTGGGTTGAGAAGATCCCTGGAGAAGGGAACAGCTACCCACTCCAGTATTCTGGCCTGGAGAATTCCATGGACTGTACAGTCCATGGGGTTGCAAAGGAGTCGAACACAACTGAGTGACTGTCACTTCACTTCAACAGCATTAAATATTATCTCCTTGTATAAATTTTTTACCAGTTTAATAGAGTAAATAAAAACATCTACTCCAGGACAAGTACTAGGTTAGAAGATAGGGACATAGGAACAGAAGTAAGATAGTATTTTGTCTCTTGTAGGAACTATGAAAGGTCAGAAAGCACAGTGTGTTGGGGTATTTGTGGGAAGGTGTGTGTGTTGAGTAATATGTGGTGACAACTTCCTGGAGATGTTGACAGTCTGAGTCTTGAAGTTACCTGGTAAAATAAGAGGGGAACTTCCCAAGTAGAGCAGGGCAGACAGCACATGTGAAGGAGAGGTGAAAGAGTGTAATATAATAAAGTCAGGGAATTGCATTTGGAGTATCCAGTAATAAGATGAGAACAAGCACGACAATCAACAGGTCAAGAGCCAGACTGAGAAGTGCCATTGTATGCCTTGCTGGCATGTTTAAACCATGTAGATCATATGATGAGATTTGCATTATAATAACTTATTCTGTGTAGAGAGGCTTTTGGAAAGAGGCAAGATTGAACACAGATGGGTATTCCGTTGTGATAATTCTAGAGAACTGTTTTTAAAAATGAGGGCAACTTCTACAAGTATCTAAAAATTAAACCTCATAGCCCTGTCTTCATTGATTATGTAGTAGGCTTCTAGTGCTTCAGAGATTGAAACCAATGCAAATTAAAAAATAATTTTTTTTGCCATGTTCAGAGGGTGAATACTACTACTACTAAGTCGCTTCAGTCGTGTCCGACTCTGTGTGACCCCATAGACGGCAGCCCACCAGGCTCCCCCGTCCCTGGGATTCTCCAGGCAACAGTACTGGAGTGGGTTGCCATTTCCTTCTCCAATGCATGAAAGTGAAAAGTGAAAGGAAGTCGCCCAGTCGTGTCCAACTCTTAGTGACCCCATGGACTGCAGCCCACCAGGCTCCTCCGTACATGGGATTTTCCAGGCAAGAGTACTGGAGTGCGGTGCCCGAATAGTGAGACACAAATGGCAAATTTGCGAATTTTTTCTCCCAGTGTTGTCAGACAAAATTAGTAATAGTATTTTAGTATTGTAAAGGACTTGATACATGTTTAATTTATAAAGTACATTTTTTTGTGGTTTCACAAAAGGTACAAGTAAGGAAAACTTTGAACAGATTATGAGTCTTAAAATAACCATACCCTCTAATCTAGGAAATCTGTATAAGAATCCATCCTATCAGAGAGGAGATCACATATTTCCCTGTGAGATGTTCATAGCTTGGAGAAATGAAAGATGACCTAACTGTCCAACCAAGAGTGGGACCACAGTGCTTACAATGACAGAGAAAGGAGTACAAATAAGTGTGTGCACATATCATAGTGTTTACTAATGTTTATTGGTAGTATTGATACTGTCTGAAGTCTCTTTTAACATAGTGCTGTAGTTCCTAAAATGTATTTACATTCAAACTTATTCTTCCCATGAGTGTGCATTTCTTTAGAGACACCAGAAGATAATTGTTTGAACTCATGTGCTACAGTAGAGGAGAGCTTACCCTTGGGCTCTTAACATCATTTAGATGAGGGAAATTAGGGCCTTAGGGCACCTGTTCTTATAAATAAAAATTTTGGAACACAGCCATGTGGATTCATCTGCTCCTTGTCTTTGGCTGCTTGTGTATTACACCGTGCACAAAGTCTAAAGTGTTTATTGTCTGCCTCGTTAAGAAGTTTGCCAAACCCCTGAAATGAAGAAGATAAATCTTGATATCTACTTTAAGAAATACTGAATTGTATTCGTTTCTTACCATAACTTACTAAGTTAATGGGTTTTGTCTTAGAAGCAGGATTATTGAGAAAGAACCAATAGTTCCCTCACCTAAATTCTTGCCCACCTATGTGTTTTTTTTGCAAACTGTATCCAGGTGTATATATAAATTTTTATATATGTACATAGATGCTAACATAGATACAACTTGATGATTGCTTAATGTTTTAGAATACACTTCAAAGCTAATGTTCTGAATGTGCAGATATGTTAGTAAACCATTAACTGAGATTTGGCCTTTATTCTGTTAAAAAAAACAACTGGAAGCATGTTGAAGTGGTAGTTATGTTTTTAAAAGATAGATGCTAGATAATTGAGAAATTTAAGTTTTTAATACATTTCATTTGCATTCCAGCTAAAACCACAACTCTGCCTTCCACTACTACAACTTCCACCACAGCTACTACATCAGGTAATTGTGGGTTTTAAAACTAAGTGAGATAGGATGTGTGTGCAGTGTTAGCTTTTACTATTTGTTATCATGTCCCAATTTTATTCTTAAATAGTTAGGAACTGAAATTCATCTCTTAGATTTGGAAGACCAAGGTAGTAGGCTGTTAAAGCAATAAGGATAGGTTTGCTGAGAGTCCTCTAAAACATTTTAAAATTGTAATCACATTTGGCGTGAAATGTTAGAATTAAATAGTAACGGTTTTCTAAAACCCTTTTAGTACAATCGGTAGGTAAAATCTAATTTCTTATAACTTAAAAATTAAACACTGATTACTGTTGGAGATTGGTTGTGTGCTGTATTAGACTGTGTCAATTTGAAGATAATATAGCCATCCTTTTTACTTCTAGGTAATACTGAAAATTTTGGTTCTGTGAATTTTTTTGGCTTTATTAAGATTATTTTTGTAATTTGAAAACCTGTAATCAAATTTTCATTTACCTTTTATAAATTTAGAAAAATGCAAAGTATGAATTTTAAACACATATTAATATTTACTCTAGCAATTAACTAAGATATGTAGTCTGAAGAAACTGCAAATTTTAAAAGTGCTTAATATGTTCACAGGGCATAATGTGCCAAGAGAATAAATTTTCCTTTTCATATTTGAAATTATATTAGCACCATTGACCACTTGATGTTGGATAGAATGAAGAGTGGGATTGATAAATGATTGTCTTCCTCAATTAGGAAGCTGTTGACACAAGAGGAAATACTTTATAGAAACACATGACAAAAAGCCTCAGATGAGTCTTGAAATTATCATAGAGGATCATGAGACTTCCTGAGTATCTTACTAAGTATTGTTATTTCTTTTATCTCATTTAACCAGGTACAACTAATACCACTCTATCTCCAACTATACAACCTACGCGGAAGTCTACCTTTGATGCAGCCAGTTTCATTGGAGGAATTGTCCTTGTCTTGGGTGTGCAGGCTGTAATTTTCTTTCTCTATAAATTCTGCAAATCTAAAGAACGAAACTACCACACTCTGTAAAGAGACCCACTAAATTAACAAGGACTGGCGTGTAACTCACTGAAACCAAAATATTATCTTTCAAGATGTCCCACATGGAAGACGCTATTCTAGGATCTTTAATTTTTCAAAGGATGCATATAGGAGCATCACCCTTGAAGAAGAATCAGTTCAGTCACTTTGCTCAACGGGCCTATTTAAAGTACGCTGCATGAGTCCTTGTGGCTGTCTTTCATTTTACATGGCTGCTGCTGTGGGATTGTGTTCTCTCTGCTTGACATGCCAAATGTAACTTTAAGTGATGGAAAACATTGTCCTGCGCAGACAACCTCATGACTCTTTTGGCAATTTAAATGTAATCATTTTAAGCCTGAAAGCTGCATTATTTTCATCCTAACTCAGGATGTAGTTTAGTGACCAGAATTGAGAAGAATGTGCCAAATGAGCATCAGTCAGGTGGATTTTTGGCTATCGTTTCAAAAGTGGAATAAATTTATAAATTTAGTACCCTTAGAGTAAAATTTTGTGCTTGATAACAGTTATTTTTTTCTACATTAGAAAAAAAGATGCCACACAGGGAATTACATTCCAGATTTAAAGAAATGAGAGGATACACAACATGAAAAGTATAGCAGGTTATTGTTCATACTTGTAAAGCACCTTATATCATTGAGAAATAAAGAACAGTGCCTTAAAAGACAGACTGAAAGGTAGACTGTAACTTAAAAATGTTGGTGATTTGTTCTTTTACGTTAATGAAGGGAAAAGTTGGTTTGAGGATGTAACTGTTGATGTGAGCAGTAGTAAACCTGCTTTTAGATACCATACTATTAGTATTTAATTGAAAACTTAGCTACTTTATTTCAAGCCTGAGTGACTTAAATGATGTTCTACAGAGTCGAAAGCCTTCATCTATTGGACCTCCCACCGTTTTTCTTACGGCTGTTAAAAAGTATAAAGATAAAGTTGATTTAATTGTGTTTTCCTTTGTACTTCAAAAAAGTATCCTAACACTGTTGTACCTTAAAAAGATTTCCACTGAGCTTTTTTGAAAAGTAACTTCTATAAGACAAGGAAGAAATAAGTTGTTTTACAATCATTTACTAACTCTTTAAATGAGACAGTCATTTTAAGTTTTGAAATAGCAAATGTGAGCAGTATAATTTCAGAAAAAATTTAGTTGATCAGATGACTAAATTTTTATTGATAATTGCCCTGGATAAACAGATTGAACTTTTTGTTTCTCCTCTCCCAGGCTTTCTTCTTAGTTTCAATTCCTGTTGTAGGAAAAGCATGTGTACTTTTTATTTTTTAGTTTCCTCATGAAGCACTAGTTTTTTTTCAGGTTGAGGGATATTTCTTCCCTGCCTTTGACACATTGGATTAGTTCAGGGGCTTAAATCAGTTTAAAATGAACTTTTGCTTTTCTAGGTCATTAAGATGTTTTGTTTTAGTTTCTTTAGCCTGTAGGGGCCGATTTTAGTACTGGTTTTCAATATTTTATAGTACAAGACAAGTTGCTTTGGTCCATTTCATAAGCCAGAATTCCTTATATTTAGATAATTAAAGGTTCTTAAAGTGAAGATTTACTGTTTCTTTGTTACTTGCTGGTACAGCTAAAGTTTGTTTTACTTGCACATTTGTACATATACCTAATGTTTTCAAGTGCCTTAATTGTTTAAAATCTCTGGCTTCAAAGGTTTTTGGGAAAAGGTAGGCTTACCTCACATTTTTGTGTTTCTCTCAGTAGTGATATTCTAGGTACCTCACAAAAATTTTTATTATGGTGCCATGGCTGTTAGCTTTTAGTAATTGCTTTAAGTACAAAATTCAGTTGAAAATACACAGAATTTCCATTCTCCCAAAGGGGTAAAAATTAGCTACAATGGTGTAATTGTCATTTACTTAGATACGAATACCTTGCCACACATTAATGTTAACGCTATAGCTATTTCTGTGAAAATGTAGCTGACGAAGCCTCTCATCTTCTGTAGTTTTGAATACTGCTCTAACAGAATCATAATATGGAATTAGATTTTACAAGAAGAGCTCTTAAAGTGAACTCACAGCCTTTTCCCCTCTTGAGCAGTTTAGTATCTTGAGCCATTAATGATTTGGTTTTTTTTTTTTTTTTTAATCCAGAAAGTATACAGAAACATTTTCAGATTTTTCACCTGATTTGTTCATGCAGATTGTAGTTCTATTAAAATCCCATATCTTACCTTATGGATAATTGTTGCACAGGCAGACACTGCTGTATTTAGAAATTTCTATTTCAGTTCATTAAAAACTGCAAAACCAATCTGTATCATGTACCAAACCAATCTAAAATAAATCTACATGTTTATTGGGTTAATCTGCTTTTTTTTTATTAACTGAAGTGTGTGTGTATATTTTGACTATGGAATTTAATGCTAGTGAATTTACCTTAGTCTTGTTGGGAATGGCTTGTCTACTCAGTGTTTCATTGCTCCTCGAGACCAGCAGATAGTAGCTAAGGGATGTTTTTACCGGTGGAGAACAGAGCCTTAGAAAGGATAGTTGGAGGGAGGACTTGGTTTGCCTTGCTATTGACAAAAAAGTTGATCTTCCTCAAATAGAAATCATCTACTTAGGTGCTAGTTTACCAAGTATTTATGAGAATACCATCTGCTGTTAGATATCTGAAAGCTTGTTTGCGACTTTCTGCCTCATTCAGATTGCATGTAAAGTAAAATTGGGTTTCTATTCAGAGTCTTTGGTATAAATATTTAGTACCAAGCCACATGCTGGTATGTGAAATCTGATTCTGTAGGCCCATGTTTGGGGCAAAATTACATTCTATATGAAATTGCAGAACTTGGACTAAAGAAGAGAGAATAAACACTCTTCTATCAGCCTTAAAGCCCAGAAGAGTGGATTGAAGACCCCTAGAACATTGCTAAAGACAAACTGTTACTTTGATGAGCATGGTGTTCACAGTAGATGGGGTGTTTTGTTTTTTGTTACTGTTTTAATGATTGATGTCCTGTGTATTACCCGTGTAGTTACTATGCCTGTGCTCTTCCTTCATTTGTGTAGGTACCATGTTGCTGCTGGTATTCACCTTCTGCCTAAAGGATGTCTTTTAACCTTCAACATTTCTAGTTTTGTTGGTACAGATACTGGTTATGAGTTCTTACAGTTTTTGTGTGCTTTCGTTTTTGAATGATTTCATTGGATAGAGTTCTAGGTTGACATTTTTGCTTTTAGTCCTTTAATAATGATGATCCAGCATCTCACATGCATTGTGTCCTATGAGAAATCTCATCTTTATCTTTTGTTCCTCAGTACGTGTCTTTTTTTTCCTCTTGCTTTTACAAGATTTTTCTCCTTATCACTTGTTTTGAGCATTTTGATTGTAATGTGCTATGCTGTAGTCTGTTTGGTCAAAGCTATGGTTTCTCTAGTAGTCATGTATGGATGTGAGAGTTGGACTGTAAAGCTGAGGGCTGAAGAATTGATTTTTGAACTGTGGTGTTGGAGAAGACTCTTGAGAGTCCTTTGGACTGCAAGATCAAACCAGTCCATCCTAAAGGAAATCAGTCCTGAATATTCATTGGGAGGACTGATGCTGAAGCTGAAACTCCAATACTTTGTCCACCTGATGGGAAGAACTGACTCATTCGAAAAGACCCTGATGCTGGGAAAGGTTGAAGTCAGGAGAAGGGGCCGACAGAGGATGAGATGGTTGGAGATGGTGGGATGACATCACCTACTCCATGGACATGAGATTGAGCAAGCTCCAGGAGTTGGTGATGAACAGGGAAGCCTGGCATGCTGCAGTCCATGGGGTTGCAATGAGTCAGACACGACTGAGCTGAACTGAACTGATGCTGTTTTGTTTCTTGTGGCTGAGGTTTGTTGCGTGTCTTGGATTTGTGGTTTTTCATCAGATTTGGAAAACTTTCAGCTATTATTTTTTCAGGTATCTTTTTCTGTCCTTCCCATTCTCTGTGCTGGGGACTTCAGTTCCACAGAGGCTGCTAGAAGGTGACTTAAAATTTACCCATGCACTGTTTTGGTTTTTTTTTCTACTTCATGTCAGATTATTACCGTCTTTAAATTCACTAATACTTTCTTCTACTGTGTTTAATCTATTGTTAATCTTACCTGGAGTCTTTTCACTTCAGATGTCTTCATTTTTAAAAGTTCAGTTTGGGTGTTTTTCATATTTCCACATATTCCAGCTTTACGTTTTGAACATGTATCAATTTTTAACATCTGGGTCAGTTTCTATTGATTTTTTTCTCACTATAAGTCATAACTTTCCCGTTGCTTTGTATGCTTGGTAGTTTCTTATTGCATACCAGATGTAAATTTTAACTTGTCGGGTGCTGGTTATTTTTGTTCTGGGACATAGTTAAATTTCTTGACAGCAGTTGGCTCCTTTCAGATCTTGCTTTTTAAGCTTTGTTAAGAGAGCAGAACATTTGTTCTAGGATTAATTGTTCCCCAGTTCTGCACTGGCTAATTATCTACCCAGTGCTCCCTGGATTAAGAGGCTTTCTGGTCTGGGTTAGTGGAAACAGCCTCTACTCCTGGCCTTGTGTGCGTTCCAAGTACTATTTCCTCTAAACCTTTCCCCAGCCTTGGATAGTTTGCTCGTGTACGTGTCCTGACCAGTACATTGTTGAATACCTGAGGGGTACCTTCTGCAGGTCTCTGGAGTTCTCCTTTGTGTAGTTCTCCCCTCCCTGGTTCTCTGCCCTGGGAACTCTATCTGCTTTCACCTCCCTTAACTCTCAGCTCCATCTCAACTCAGGGAAGTCCACTGATTTCTGCCTAGGTGTTGCCTTCCTGCATCATGGCTTAGAAATTCAAGGCAGTAAGCTGGGTTGGTGGTTTCCTTTTTTTCAAGGATCACTGTTCTTTGGCTGAAGTCCGGTGTGTTGAAAACCACTGTTTAATGTGTTTTGCCTAGTTTTTCATTTGTTTCTTGGTATATCCAGTCTCTTACTTTATCTTGGCCAGAAGTAAAAGTTCAAGATAGTACTTTTAAAGTCTTCATTTTTAATTATTTAACAAATACATATTCTGTTTTTTCTTCTTCTTCTTAAACTATTACAGGTAAAGTCTGCTTTGATAATCCCAGCCTCTTTCCCGTCTTTGTCCTTCTCCACTTTCCAGAGATAATTATTAGAACTGGTTTGGTGGTAAACTCTCCCCCTCAGTATTTATATACACACAACTAAATATACCCTTAGAAAATACATGATGTGGATTTTTATTTTATTATTATCCTGCAAATTTTTTTTCACTCATTAGCTATGCCAAATTCTTAAATTCTCTGTTGGTATGTATAGTATGACTTTTGTAAGTATCTACCTACTGAAGAACAATTAGGTTGTTTGTAATTTGTAGATTTTACTGTTTTCTAAAGAATGTCTTGGTACCTGCCACCTTGCTTATATGTGTGAATGTTTCTCTAGAGCAAACAGAAGTGGACACCTGCACCCAGGGTTTCCACTTTGAAAATTTTCACACACTGAGATTGCCTTCCATTTCCTACCAGCAGATACCAGAATGTTTTCTTTGTCCTTCCGCTTACTATTACCACTTGTTATTTCATCACTACCCTTGTGCGTCACTACCCTCCTGAGCTTATATCCACACTTCATTGGAAAAGGTGTGGCCAAGGCTGAATGGCAGAGGGGTTCACTGAAGCTGTGAAGGGGGGGTAGTGGGGCGGCGGGGGGACCCCTTCACAGGAGGTGCTGTCCCAGTGGCACTCCACCAAGAAACTGCATGCACCACTGGAGTTCAGCACTGCAAAAGCAGCAGGTGCCTGCCTAGGTGAGGAGCCCAGAACCCAAGAGAAACCCTTCTTCCTCTAGCACCCTCTACTGACAAAGCTTAACATCCTGCCTGGTAGTAAAGAAGACATGTTAGCAGGGTCCAGATTCATTACTTGATAGAAGACAATGAAGAGTGAATTTGGACCTCAGAAACTTAAGTGGTATCTTACCTGGTCATGGCTGATTTTTTAGTTTTGATCTCAGTCATCAACCTTCCTTTTGTTTTTTATTTTGTTTCAGAAATAAATTTGCATGTGCATTTAGATATTTAATATAGAAGTTTATGTCTGTAAATATGTTTTTCTGGTCTCTTCTGTTCCATTTATCTGTTGATGTTTATTCCTTTACCCAAGATAAATTTTCCTGTCTCAAAGACTTGGATTAGGATTTTACAAAAATCTGAAGAGGGTTTTGCTGTTTGTAGGAAGAATAAAAAGCCTTGAGAGAATGGTGTTCTTAAGTGAAACAAATAGAAATAAGTGCTTTGAAATTTACTTAGATTAGTCTCTGACCTGGTTTTTCACTTGTTAATAAATACTATCTGGCCAGCAGTGCCCTCTCTCTTGGCTCTCCCACCTAATCAGTAACTCTAGAACCCATATTAAGAGGCTGCTGGTTGACCAGAGGCAAGGCCTAGGATGTAGAAATGCAAATCAACTGTTACAATTTAGGGTCAAATCCTGCTTCACTTGGGACATTCAACATCCAGTCATCTCAGTCTTTCCATACTATCCTCACATACGGTAAAACTGAGATAAAAGGCTTAATGGAATTTAGAATCATTTTTATTCATTCAAATGTTCATAGAAATAAAACTTGAAAAAAGTCTATATGATTACCAATCAGGTCTAAATGGGGTTCTGGATGGAGCCGTTTAAACTTGAAAAGCTGGAAGTTGAACAGCATCTGCCACGTTGGGTAGGAAGACATGGTCAGTTCTTTTTGTGTGTTTAATAGGTACCTGCAAAATAATTATTAGGTATTAGAGCCTTTTTAAAAGATGATGAATAATTATTATAGCATCATTACAAGTGACTGTTACTACTGAGACCAAGATCATTGGTTCAGTCTGGGTTAGACCATTTAGTGTGCCTTGTCATACATATTTTGCCTCTTGTTTTTAAAGGGAACTAGTCAGGGATGAACCCATTAATGGAAAGCCATGTCCAGCTAAGGAAGGAAAGATATCTCATATTTGGAGAAATCAATAAATTCCTTAATGTTTTATCATTTATGTTAGTGCAGTGCTACTTTTAAAAGAAAATCAGTGGTGGTCTTATATTTCAGCCTTCAATAAATTCCTCCCAGTCTGTATTTATCTGACTTGTCTCATAAACCTTGTTTAAGAAGTCAGACCTTAGATTTGAAGAGGTGCCAGATGATTCTGTGGCTTTCCTGGACCTCAGGCTTTTTGCCTTGGTCTCTACTATACACAAGCCAATGGGCCCATAAGACACACACTCATTTATTACAGTTTATTTATTTAATAGAGTAATGTAGCCAACAATTGGTCTTAGACCATAACCTTCTAAATCTGAAACCTTGTGCATCCCCGCTGATGTACTTAGCTCCTTAGCAGCTTTCTCAACCATAAGAGTTGTGATCAGCAACCTGCCCCATAAGGAACGTTTGCTTTGGGGAGTGAAGTGGGGATAGAGTAAAGCTTAAAAGCCATTGTGGTCCCACACAGGTCAACAGAACATCGCTTCCTTTTGGAAAGGGCTTTTGCAGAAGCAGATAGACATGTAGTAGAACGTCACCTTTTGGTGAAAGATGACTGCACAGAGATCGGTGGGTCAAGCACAAGGCAGGCATTGATAATGTAGCCCTACTTGGTCAAGGTTCTCAGTTGGGTATGTTCCTGACCTGCTTCTTCCCTCTCTGTGTGTCTCCCTTTAACTGTATGTCGAAATACTGCAACAAACTTTTGGTCCAAAAACTAGACCATTGGCTTCAAAAGAGGCCTTAGGATGGCATATTTTCTGACAGAATGATTGATTGTATTTTTTCCTCTTAACTTTTCTCAAGGTAAGAGGAAAGGAATTATTAAGTGTGTTGATTAGATATATATACCTCTCTGAAGGGGATTCTGAAAAACAGTGGAACAAAGAGTGTAATACTTATTAAAATAGCATAGAGAAGGTGGTGAAAGGGGATTCAAATGGTGTCTTACAATAAACTAAGAGGTGAAACAGTTAAAAAAAATTCTTCAAATATGTGCTATACTTCAACCTAATCTGTATTCCAAGCATTTCTCACGTGTTTTAAGGCTGACTTCAATTATTTTTGCTCTGCCAGGGATGCAAAGGCTGTGGCACTGCTAGTTAATCACTGTAGATGATTGAGAAAAAAGAACATGTCCAGGTGTTGTACTGACTTTCACACCCATTTACTGAATTGTAATTGAGTAAGTGCTTTTGGGCTTGTTTCAACATTAGAATTTTATTATTGAGGAGTGAATGCCATCAAGATGGCAGAATAGGAAACCCTAGACCCTCCTTCCTGCAGGAACATGTTAATTCAGCAATAATTCATGGACAAATTCCCTTAGTGAGAAACCCAGAATATTATTTTCTAAGATCCAACCATTGAGATAAGATCTTGATGCACAATTTTTTAATGTAACTTTGAAGTGACCCTAAACCATGATTTCATATTTACATTTTTCATTGTTTCATATAATCAAGTTTATCATTACTTACAGTCTTTGGCCTTTGAATCCTTGTTATTTTGCTGCCCGTGAGTTGAGTCTTTAAAAGGTGTTGCTGGGTGTATCTGGATGACGTGGAAGCAGAACTTAGGGAGTAGTGAGCTTGGGATATAAGGCCTGTAATGTGAAAAATGTTAAATTATATCTCTAGTTGCAATGTACAGGTCTAGGTTTAATTCATAAAATTTTAGAGCTTAAAGTGGGTATCTGATTCAGCTTCATCAGTTTTGAGTGAAGATGTCAAAACATGGATAGTGTCTTTTGCCTGTGTGTCTATGACCAAGTGAAAGAGATGATGGGTTACTTGGACCTGTGGGTAGAAGTAGGCAGACTGAGATATTCACATTAATAGGACTTGGTAATTAGTTGGGTATGCAGGGTAAGGAAGAATAGCTTTCAGATTTCTGGCTCAAGCAATTGATCAGATTTTATGGTGGATTTTATGCTGATGGCACATACATGCTCAACAAGTCATTGTTCATTGCAAGATCAGGATAGATGGGTGGGAAATACGAATGTATAGACAGGAAGCAGACAAAGATTAGCTCAAGGCCCCTGAGATGATAGAAGCCCATGGGATGCTGATCACAGTGATTATCCCAGGGAGGAAAAGGAACACCTTTTCTATTTTAACAGGAAGGAAGGAGAAGCAGCTGAGTTTAGGTTTAGGTAGGCTGGGGACAAGAAGTAGAGGGAGTTCCCATCTGATAGGGGAGGAGGAGGACAGTGTCTGCAGAGACCATGAAGATTTAAAATAGTTGCTGTATTATATAACAACTTTTATTTTTTTATAACAACTTTTTAAAAAGTATAATTATAAAAATACTGAATCATTATGTTGTATATCTGAAGCTAATATGATACTGTAAATCTATAATACTTCAATTAAGAATAAATCAGTTACTGTGAAGAGGAGGAGAGAGTGAGCTGACCTTCCCCTCAGCTCCAGGAGAACATGTGATCTGGGCCTAAGACCACCAGGCATCTCAGTCTCTGGCTTCAGTGATTTCTTCAAAATTGGTCACATGACCTGAGTCAGCCCAGTCTCCTCTCCATTCCCCACTCCTGCCATGTGAGCTTGAACAGAGGATGGAAGCTACAGAGGTGACAGACATCTTGCTTCCCAAGGGGCTCTACTTCCTGTCTGCTCCCAGCATGCTCAGGGCCCAGAGATGCAGAGAGAAATCAGTCCTCAAGAAACAAACCTTCATCAAGCCCGCATGAGTCAGTGGAACAGAATAGAGAGCCCAGAAATAGACTCACACATCCACGATCAGTTAATCTTTGACAAAGGAGGCAAGAATATACATTGGAGAAAAGAGAGTCTTTTCAGCAAGTGGTGGTGGGGAGAGCTGGACAACTACATGTAAATCAGTGAAGTTGTTAGAACATTCCCTCACACCATACACAATAAAATGGCTTAAAGACTTAAATATAAGACATGACACCATAAAACTCCCAGAAGAGAACAGTCAAACATTCTCTGAAATTGTAGCAATGTTTTCTTAGGTCAGTCTTCCAAGGCAATAGAAATAAACCAATAGAACCTAGTCAAACTTTTAAGTTTTTGCATAGCAAAAGAAACCATAAAACAGACAACCTACAAATGGAGAGAAAATATTTGCAAATGATATGATTGATAAGGAAGGGCTTAATTTCCAAAATATACAAACAGCTCATATACTCAATGACAAAAAAACCAACCCAATAAAAAAATGGGCAGAAGACCTAAATAGACATTTCTCCAAAGAAGATACATAGATGACCAACAAATACATGAAAAGATACTCAACATTGTTAATTATCAGAGAAATACAAATCAAAATTACACTGAGGTATTATACTAGTCAGAATGGCCACCATCAAAAAGTCTACAAATAATAAATGCTGGAGAGGGTATGGAGAAAAGGGAACCCTCTTACACTATTGATGGGAATGTAAATTGGTACAGACACTATGGGAAACAGTATGGAGGATCCTTGAAAAGCTAAAAATAGTTGCCATATGATCCAGCAATTCCACTCCTGGGCATATACGCAGAGAAAACTATAATTTGAAAAGATAGCATAGCAGCAGTATTTACAACAGCCAAGACATGAAGGCAATCTAAGTGCTCATCAAAAGATGAGTGGATAAAGAAGATGTGGTGTATATGTATATACATAAAATGAAAGACTACTCAGTTATTAATAAGAGTCTTGCATCTTCCCGTCCATAGAGAAACACTAAAATCATTAATTTGTTTTTTTGTGATTAGCAGTAATCTTATGATGTTCAACTACATGATTTTTTTCAGCAAAAATTCTAGTAAGCTCTCCAAATAAAACTTAATCACAACTTTTAGGTTGTGCATTTGTTCTTCAACAGACAACATGTAGAAAGTCCTGAGCAAACCCCCTCCCATCACTGCAGAAGGGGACAGATGGGGGCTGAGACCTGCAAGTAACTTCTACCTCTGCTTCCTGAAAAAGAGGCTTCTCTTTCATTCCTGCTGCATTCCTATCCTGGTAATTAGGGTTCTCCCCATGTGCCTCCTGCCTGACTCTTGCCCTCCTTTGTAAATGCGCAGGTCTTAGAGGACACAGATGGCAGCTTGATTGGACATGTTAACGTGGAGGATTTAAAAGATGTTTGTCTAGGCTGGAGGCATATGGAGGCAGAGGGGAAAGGGAGAAACAGAAAACCCCAGGGAGTCTGTAGAGGATAGTGGGAGATACAGAATCACTCAGGGTGATTGATCAAAATAGGGCCCTTGGGTGCTCTTGACACTCTTTCTCTTTGGATCTGGGCTTGGGGGAGGACTCCAGTCCCACTGTTAGGGCCCAGGCCGCAGGTATGGGCAGGGAGGGGGTGAGTGAGTGAAGTCGCTCAGTCATGTCCGACTCTTTGCGACCCCATGGACTGTAGCCTACCAGGCTCCTCCGTCCATGGGATTTTCCAGGCAAGAGTACTGGAGTGGGGTGCCATTGCCTTCTCCAGAAGATCTTCCTGACCCAGGGATTGAACCCAGGTCTCCTGCATTGTAGGCAGATGCTTTACCATCTGAGCCACCATGGAAGTCACAAGTCCAGCCTTTTTCCTAGAAAACCTAAACTATCTTGACCTTTGAAAATGATCTTTCTGCTTGAAAATGATCTTTCTGCTTGAAAATGATCGTTCTGCTTCTGTGAGTGTTTCCTCACATCATTCACACCACTGTTAAGTGGCCAAAAGAAAACACAGATAAAGGAGTACACACATGTATGAAAGTATAATAACAAACATTTGCACAATGACCTAGTGTTACTACACTCTGTGGCAGACACACACTGTTTCATAGAGACCTCAGGATTCATCTTTGAGGTAGGTATTTTACAGAGAGGTGAATTAACCTGTCCAGGGTCACACAGCTAGCAGTGACAGAGGCAGGATTTTAACCTTGGCTGTCTTATTTCAAAGTCCATATTGTCAACCACCAGGCTGTGCTATGGAACAGAAAGGAAAGGCCTAGCTGACCTTAACAATAGGCTGATTGTGGCTATTGCTATTTTTGATAGACCTAGAAGAGAACTTGGAATTTATTTAGTCCTCATCTTACATGAGAGGAAACTAGTTTAGAGACATCCCAGCTTCTGGCCTCCGTTCCATTGCTGCCCACTGACTGTGTTGTCCAGAGTGCTGTTTTGATTGTCATTTCCATAGGACTCCTCAAGCCCCTAGGACCCAAGAATCATAATGTGCTTTATGAATAACATCTGAGAAATGTGGTCACTAGTATCCTGTTAGGAAGGAAGAAATTTTCCTTTACCGTTCTAGGTTCTTTTGGCTGGTCTAAGAATTCAATTGATAATGAGATTAACAGGAGAAAATCACACAACAGTTTAATTTGCCAACATTTGTTGGATTATGGAGAAAGCAAGGAAGTTCCAGAAAACATCTATTTCTGCTTCACTGACTACACTGAAGACTTTGTGTGGATTGCAACAAACAGTGGAAAAATTCTTAGAGACCTTGCCTGTCTGCTGAGAAACCTGCATGCAGGTCAAGAAGCAACAGTTAGGACTGGTCATGGAACAGCAGACTGGTTCAAAATTGGGAAGGAGTACTACAAGGTTGTTGGAGAAGGCAACGGCACCCCACTCCAGTACTCTTGCCTAGAAAATCCCATGGACAGAGGTGCCTGGTAGGCTGCAGTCCATGGGGTCGCTAAGTCGGACATGACTGAGTGACTTCACTTTCACTTTTTCATGCATTGGAGAAGGAAATGGCAACCCACTCCAGTGTTCTTGCCTGGAGGATCCCAGGGACGGGGGAGCCTGGTGGGCTGCCGTCTATGGGGTCACACAGAGTCGGACATGACTGAAGTGACTTAGCAACAACAACTTAGCAACAACTACAAGGTTGTATGTTGTCACCCTGCTTAATTAACTTATATGCAGAGTACATCATGAGAAATGCCAGGCTGGATGACTCACAAGCTGGAATCAAGATTGCTGGGAGAAATATCAACCTCAGAGATGCAAATGATACCACTGTAATGGCAGAAAGTGAAGAGGAACTAAAGAGCTTCTTGATGAGGGTGAAAGAGGAGAGTGAAAAAGCTGGCTTAAAACTCAACATTCAGAAAACTAAGATCATGGAAACCAGACCCATCACTTCATGGCAAATAGAAGGGGGAAAAGTGGAAGCAGTGACAGATTTTATTTTCTTGGGCTGCAAAATCACTGTACATGGTGACTGCGGCCATGAAACTAAACAACATTTTCTCCTTGGAAGAAAAGTTATGACAAACCTAGACAGCATATCAAAAAGCAGAGACATCACTTTGCCAACAAAGGTCTGTCTAGTGAAAGCTATGGTTTTTCCAGTAGTCATATATGGATTTGAGAGTTGGACCATAAAAAGGCTGAGGCTGAAGAACTGATGCTTTCCATTTGTGGTGCTGGAGGACTCTTGAGAGTCCCTTAGACTGCAGGAGATCTAACCAGTCAGTCCTAAAGGAAATCAACCCTGAATATTCACTGAATGGACTATTGCTGAAGCTTCAATATGTTGGCCATCTGATGTGAAGAGCTGACTCACTGGAAAAGACTCTGAAGATTGAAGGTAAAGTGAGAAGGGGGCAGCAGAGGATAAGATGGTTAGATAGTGTCACCAACTCAATGAACATGAATTTGAGCAAACTCCAGGAGATAGTGGAGGGCAGAGGAGCCTGCCAGGCTACAGTCCATGGGATCACAGAGTCAGACATGACTTAGTGACTGAACAACAAACACATGGGAGAGACCTAGGAAAACTGAGCAACTTGGCAGCATTATTGAAGCTCTCAACTTAAATGCCATCCTCAGCTGAAGACAGAAGAAGATGTTGAAGATGGGGGAAAGTCAGTTATGAGAGGTTACCAGGAAAAGCAGAGTAAATGAGGGTAACATTGTTACACAGATTTGTCTTTTCCACAGATAAATTTCTAGAGATTTGGTCATCCTTCTCTTCCTTGTACTGAAGAAAGAGATGCTCTTAAAACTGTAAACATTTCTTACAGAAGGGCAACTCCCTTCCTTTTTTTTTTTTTTTTAATTTTATTTAATTTTTAAACTTTACATAATTGTATTAGTTTTGCCAAATATCAAAATGAATCTGCCACAGGTATACATGTGTTCCCCATCCTGAACCCTCCTCCCTCCTCCCTCCCCATACCATCCCTCTGGGTTGTCCCAGTGCACTAGCCCCAAGCATCCAGTATCATGCATCGAACCAGGGCATTCACTGGCATCTCGTTTCATACATGATATTTTACATGTTTCAATGCCATTCTCCCAAATCTTCCCACCCTCTCCCTCTCCCACAGAGTCCATAAGACTGATCTACACATCAGTGTCTCTTTTGCTGTCTCGTACACAGGGTTATTGTTACCATCTTTCTAAATTCCATATATATGTGTTAGTATACTGTATTGGTGTTTTTCTTTCTGGCTTACTTCACTCTGTATAATAGGTTCCAGTTTCATCCACCTCATTAGAACTGATTCAAATGTTTTCTTTTTAATGGCTGAGTAATACTCCATTGTTTATATGTACCACAGCTTTCTTATCCATTCATCTGCTGATGGACATCTAGGTTGCTTCCATATCCTGGCTATTATAACTAGTGCTGCAATGAACATTGGGGTACACGTGTCTCTTTCCCTTCTGGTTTCCTCAGTGTGTATGCCCAGCAGTGGGATTGCTGGATCATAAGGCAGTTCTATTTCCAGTTTTTTAAGGAATCTCTACACTGTTCTCCATAGTGGCTGTACTAGTTTGCATTCCCACCAGCAGTGTAAGAGGGTTCCCTTTTCTCCACACCCTCTCCAGCATTTGTTGCTTGTAGACTTTTGGATCGCAGCCATTCTGACTGGTGTGAAATGGTACCTCATAGTGGTTTTGATTTGCATTTCTCTGATAATGAGTGATGTTGAGCATCTTTTCATGTGTTTGTTAGCCATCTGTATGTCTTCTTTGGAGAAATGTCTACTCCCTTCCCATGTCTCCTTTTTCTTAAAAATAATCAGCTCTTTATGCCAAAGAGACACATTAGGATGGCAAATTCTACTCCTCTATTCTCCTAAGGTGTTAGCTTGCTTCAAAATCTAGTGATATACTCAGTCTTCTTTTGGTGACATATTTCAACTTGAACTAGTTTTTATGATTGAAACCTTTTAATATATCAATACTCCAAGGTGAACTAAAATAGAAAGTTCTAACTGCAAATGAGAATAAAGTTTCATTCATTCATTCAACAAATATGAAGCACTCCCTTCACAGCCACTGGAATGTTATCATTAGTCCCCAGGACCCTCCTTCAATCCCCACCCAAGACCCTGGGAGCTTATTCTACCCAGAGAGAGGGTATCCTTACCGCCAGGTGAGTTTCTTTGGGTGGAGGATTGCTCAGCATCATTAAGCTGACTTTGTAGCTCTTCTACCCACTGGAAAGCATCCAGCTTCACACTACGCTCATGGGCAAGCCGGCTTCTCACCTGAGTGGAAAAGTGCTTGGGAAGCAGAAATGCTTTTGGGAAGCAGAACTGTTCCATCAGTTCACTGTGAAGGGTGGGGTAGGGGGATTGCCAGAGACAGTGTGGGTCCAAAGCTATCCCAGGAATACAAGTTTTCAAAAAATCCCTGGTCAGGCTGAACTGAGCCTTATGAAAATCAGGAGCACCAGGAAGGTCGAGAACTTAATCAGCGAGAAACAGAGGCAGCCCTTGGAACACGTTATCCTCTTATAATAGAAGTTTACTCACAAAAGTTATCTTTTATCAGAGGAGAAGCGGGGAGGGGAGAGGAACCAGTTCACAGAGGACCTTGTAGGCCAAGCCCAGTGCCTGTGGGACCCCTGATGGCTTCAAGCAAAGACTTGATCTCTCTCCCAGACCTCTAAGTTCAACTAATCATCTGCAGGGAGTGCACTGAGCACCATCTCCAGGCCTAACACAAGGCCCACATCCAGAAGACAGCTTCATGTTTGCTCTCCCCTTGCACCCCTGACCCAGAGTCCCCGGGCCAGAGAGTCTCTATGCCCAAAGTGACTCATCTGCATAGATCACAGGCATTTTTTTCTTTCTAATTTATTTTTTATCATCTCCTAATTGTTTTTAATTATGAAAAAGTAATAGTGTAACAGGTTGAATAGTGTCTCCCACAACCTGGAACCTCAAAATGTTACCTTATTTGAAAATAGTTTTTGTAGACGTGATTAAGTGAAGATGAAGTCATACTGGATTACAGGGAGGGCCGTAAATTGAACACTGATGACCTTATAAACAGTGGAGCAAGCACAGATGCACACACACAGAGATTCAGGGAAGAAGGCCGAATGGAGAGCTGCAGCTGCATGCACAGGACACCGGGGACTGCGGTCAGCCGCCAGCAGCCAGGGGAGCCATGGCGCAGGTTCTGCCCAAGCCGCCTGCAGGGACCCACACCTAGATTTCAGACTCTGACCTCCTGAACTGTGAGAGGATACCTTTTTAAATCCTTTTTTGGTCATTTATTTTATAAAATTTCCCTTACTGACTTCCTTGAGCACTTAAAACAATCATTTAACCTTCTGATTTCTATTTCCTATTATATCTGGGGAATTAAATGACTTATTTATTCAATGAATATGTGTGAAACACCTGCCCCAGAAAGTGGTGTTTTGGTTTTTTTTATTTTTCCTTTTGTGTTGAATTTCATTCTGTGGTCTCCTTTGTTGGAACTTACATTAGTCCACATGTACATTATTTCCTTTTTTTTTTGCTGTGGGGTATATTGAAGAAGAACATACTGGGTCTGGAAACCACTTCAGCCTTTCCTTTCTTATTTCTACAATTCCAGAAACACCATGAATAAAATTCCCTTACAATAATACTTGCTGCTTTTCCAGATTACTTGTCAGGATTTTCTAAAAGATCCCTCCTAGCTCAAAGATTAGAGCCATGTGGAAATATGCTTTCCAAGTGGGTGACAAAGATGCCAAGATTCTGGGCCTCAAGGCACTCAAGCCATCATCTTTGCTCACAAGCAGCTTGAACAATCACCCAGGTATAGAAGATATTTCCATTTCCCTGCTGTTCCTGGGAGTGACCGAGGTAAGGAATACCACTGTGGAGGCAAGAGAGGTGTGGAGAGGACAAGATGGAAACCACTCTGGCTGGTGCGCCCTGACTTGCTACCTCTCACTGGAGTTACCTGTCGGAGTTCTCTCTGAATTTTCTTCTGCTGCAGCTGGCCCAGTTTAGAAGCCCTCTTGGCATCTTCAGTGAGGAGCTGCAGGTGCTGTTCCTTTTGCTCCACATCCTTTAAGAGCTTCTCCATGCTGGAGGCTTTCATTAAATCCAGCTGCTGCCTGTGGAGAGCTTCCTGGGTCACTCGGTGTTCTAACTCTTTCAGCAATTGTGCCTGCAGCAGGAAATGAGAAAGGCACACGGTCTCAGCAGAGGGAATGAAACGTTGGCCAACACAACTGTCCCCTCAATTAAAACCCAGGGGCAGAATTGTGTGAAGTGTTCCTGGGTTCAGGTACCACCTCCCAGCCATTCTGTCCTGTCTTGTGCCAACCAGCAGCAAGACCCCACAGTCATTCCTACTACAGACTGCATCTGCACGTCACTACCCCTTTATCACGTGATAGCAACGGAAGGGCTGGACCTGGGGAGAACGTGCTGATGCAGTACGTACCGAGAGTGGGCAAGGGAGGCACTAATGTTGCCTCTGTTTTGACTTCTTAAAAAACCTGGGAAAAGCCAGGTTGCAGATGGTTAAAAAAGAGCAGTAATAATTTGGTTCTGTTCTGAAATTTTTCTAATCGACGGTTACCAGAAGGTCGATCCTTACTTATAATATTGTATTAATAATGAGGATTAATACTTGTAGGGTAATTATATAATTATATATCACATAATTATATATCACAATTCACTGGCACACCATAATGAAGGAATTAGGGTCCAAAAGGAACAGATTATATTTCATCTCTTAAAATATGCCCAGGCTGTTTCCTAGGCTGTTATTTAAACTCAGCTCTTGTCTCTCTAAACCTAAGGCCTCTGTTTCATTTATGCTCAGATGGTTGGCACAGTTATTAAGAGCATAGATTTTAAAAAGCCTTTATTTTGGTGCCAGTTCTTTAGAGCAGCAGTAACTTCTGAAATTAAGATTTAGTGTGGGTCACCAGGAAAGGAACCAAGACTCCCTGCTTGGGGCACAATGCTGATGGCTGGACCACACTCATAGAAAACATGCTTGGAGCATGAAAGGAAGGTGTTAGAGGCAGAGACTCAGACCCCTAGATGCTCTCTGGGTAAAAAAAAAAATAGAGAAACACAGAGAGAGATCAATCTTAGATATGAGCAGTATCCCACCATTTTAGCCAAATATGAATAACAACAAAAGCCTTTTGGCCACTGCCCCTGGTCTCTGGGCTGGAAAGGAGGGAGAAGGGAAGCTGGGATCCAGGCCATCCTTCTCCAGCAGTGCTGTCTGCTCAGCTCCACACTGCGGCACTCTGGTGACCGCCACAGGCAGCTCAGTGCCGTGTCTCCTGGCCAGAACGTGTTCACAGAGAGGGAGGAAGAGGGCTTCTGAGCTCAGATACCTGATTCTCCTGCTGCCTGCACATCTTCACATTGTCTGCCTGAGCCCTAGCCAGGGCCTGCCTTAGAGCCAATAGCTGTTGACGAAATAAAACCACTTCTCGTTCTGCCATTAGCTTGATGTTCAAACACTCTTTTTTCGTTTGCACAGCTTCCTGTGAACATCCCAAACACAGTAAGGTAGGATATGAGTTTCTTTTCCACATTTTCAGTTTCACAAGAAGTCTCTGAACCATCATTCTTTGAAATTTCTGGAAGCATAGAGCTCCCGCTGGCCACTGCCTCCTTAATTTCAGTTAAGAACAGTGTGACAGATCAGCATAAATAAAATCTTTCGGAAACAGTAAGTCAAAGTTTCCAAACCACTATTGATATGTGCTTTGGTTTCAATTTTCCTTAAAACAGATTTTCAACTTACTGTTAGTGCATTTCCCACCGATAATAATGCGTGAAACCCAAAGATTTGCAGTGCTTTGACAAAGTTTGCCAACTCCATCTTTTCCCTTTCCTTGTGCTAAACTCTCTGATCTGTCCTCTCATTTGCTTCTTGGTCCGTCGGTCTTGCTACCTGACACCGGTGCGGCAGCTGCATCCAGGGAGGCCAGTGCCACCCTTCCCCCTGGCTGGGCGGGGCCTCCCTCCCCCAGCGCTCACCTTCTCAGCCCTGCTCAGCTGGCCCCGGAAGTGCGCCTGCTGCACCACCAGCCTCCAATGGCCCAGGCTCCTCAGTTTGCGCACCAGGGCGGGCAGGCCGCAGTTGTCCTGCTCCAAAGGCTGCAGCTGCTCCTGCTTAGAAGGCTCACTTTCAGAAAAGGTTGCCCGCAGCACTTTTCTCGGGAAGGACATAAATCCTAACGTCAGAAACATGCCTTCCAGAAGATGAGACAATTGTGCAGTGAGCCCCAGAGCCCTTTTAAAATGCCTGACACAGGCTTTCTCTGGGAAACAGAACAGGAATGCAACCCAAGCAAGCGGCAGGGTCAGACGCTGGGATGAAGTGCTGATACCCCACTCTAAGTGAAATCACATACTTTGGCTGGATTTTCTTTCATTTCTTCGTCAGGCCTGGCGGAGCCCCACTTCTTCTTTAGGCTTTTCATGTTGTCAATCCCTTCTGTTCTTACTTCGCCGATGAGCTCACACACTTTCTGGATCAAATTAAGCTGATTCTCATCCAACTTCTCCTGCAAAGTGCAGACTCAGGTTTAGGAAAGGCAGCTGAGGAAGAGTCATTTTGCCTTCTAAAACCCAACTTTCAGGAACGATTTCACATTAAAACGTCATCGACCAAACAATTACTCTATCGGGCACTGTCTGAAAGTGTCACTTGTGACCCCTTTAGTCCTTTAGTGTTGTCCTCAACCTGCAGGGCTTCATCATCTGCACATCTTAGAGCCTGTGGTCGTCAGATGCCAAGGAGGCAGAAGAATGGGATGTCACAGGTGGAAAAGCAAATCACCCTCTCATTCCCCTCAACCCCCTCAGCACCAGAAACACACACAAAGGGTTACTTGGGAATTTGAACCTAGGGATTTTTGCTATGAGATTTACTCAGCAGAATCTGAGCAGATAAGACACTATCCATGAGCCACTAACAAGGAACTCCATTAAAATAGACACATTAGAGGAAGGAATAGGCTGGCTGCCCTTCCTCTCTAGGCTCCAGTGGAAATCTCATTATCAAACGGCCCGTTCATTCTGAGTGGCTATGGCTAACAGCTTATGGTGAAACAGCTTGCTCACTGCTTAGTACAACTTGAAGACCCAGCATCCTTGGGTAAGAAGTGACTGTGGGGTGTCCTGTCACCTCTGAACCACTTCCCTGGAGAGGAAACGGGAAGTTAGGGCAGGGGAGACACAGCAGAAAGCTTGGCTAGTGACCACACAGCTCAAGCTTCACCACCTTATGGGGACCCTGGGATAAAACAGGGATTCCCTACCTCCAGGGGCTTGTGCAACTAGTTGAGCCTGAGCGAAATAGAGAATTTCTTGTCTTGGAATCTGACAGAAGCTAAAAGGAACCTAAGAAATTTTTTAACAATTTCACACCTGAAAGACAGCTTAGTAAATTCTAGACTTCACTGTCTGCTTACACTTCGCTGCAGTGCCATGCCCAATGCAAGTTGGTTTGGATCCCTTAACATTTGTAAGCACTTGTACTTTATGGACACTTCACAGTAAGCAGCAGTGTTCAATCCTCTCTGGAATAACCAGAGAGGCTCAGTGGAAACTCCTCTCAATGGAACAAGTCCAGGAACCACCCTGGAATCCCCTGGGAGGAGGGAGTGATGGAAGGACCCACATGGGGCTGGCTCTGGGGAACACCTGATAGCAGGGAAGGGGGCAGATCTGGGGGACTTGGGGGAGGTATGGCTGTACTGAAATTCTCACTTGTGGGGCAGCTGGACCAGGCTCCGTGATGGCCTGTTTTAGGCATGGGTCTCCATCTTACAGCTGGTCAGAAGTCATAAGGCAGTGACAGGCTTCCACAGTGCTGTGGGCACGTGTGCACCCATCACTCCTCTTCTGAGAGGACCTTTATTGACAGGTCAGCAGTTCCCTGACACTGTATATGCCCAGCTAGTGGGAGTTTTGAGGGCTGTAAAATTTTCAAAAGCTGATTCAAATTCGAATCTGCCCAGTGAGCTTCTAGGAGGTAGCTGTTACTACCTACATTGGGGCTTGGCCTGGCCCAGGGTACTGCTCTCTCCTGTTTCGGATGGTCATTCAGTAGACAAAAGAGTAACATAAAACTGTTGGGGTTTGGGAGAAGAAGAACTCCCCCTTGCCTCAACAGCAATCATATGGTAACAATGCAGTAGAGTGAGGAAAATAGCAAATATCTAAATTATTTAAAATTCAGTGTCTCTTTTGGTAAAATAATGAGCACCCATCGCTGACTCACTCTCTTCAGTGAAAGCCTAGAGCTGGAGTATTCTTGGCCCCAACAACCTCTTGTCCCAAAGCCCACTCTGTTATTGATCCCTCTGTACAACCACCATGGGAGGCAGGTATACCCGGGTCTCCATGGGACTGTCCAGACATCCCACCCAGGTCACTTACTTTGATGTGCAAACATGTCACAAACAAAGCTTGGACTAATGCTTCATATTCTTCTTGGACTTCTTTTCTAATTTGCTTTTTGAGATTTAGATTCTCCTCCTCCAAATCCGTGAGTCGGGCTCTCAGGGCAGTGATCTCCATGATCATATTGTGACTGAGTTCTGCAACCTAGTGGCAGAAATATTTTTTTCTTAATGGGAACTAATTCAGGAATTCCCAATAGCCACTGCAGAAAGAGTTCTTTGTATATCAACATTGAATTGGACTTCTGCTTTGGGCCCAATGAAGAAGGTGAATGTCTTGTTGTGCAAGTTCAGGCAGCAGAAGCTAAGGAAGGTTTAAGGGTCCCAGAACAGTCCCAGACACATAGTAGGTGCTCAGTAAATGGTTGATGAATGAATGAACCCAGAAGAAATGCTACTTAAGCACTTTTCATATGGAGAAAATACTCAACTGTCTTGGCTTCCATTTCCAAACTGGCCTTCCCTTGACACCTTAGCCTAACTACCTTTTCCTCAGATGGCACGCTGACCTGAGAAGAAAACACCCACCCTCCCACACACACACACACACACACACAACCAATAACAACAAAAAGAAAAAACAAAGCAATAAAAAATAACAAGAGTCAGCAAAAAAACTAAAGGAAAAAAGTCTTTAAGTTTGTGCTTAAAAAGTACAAACACACTCTCTGGATGTCTCTGTAGGGGACCAGTCATTGACAGGATTTCTACAGGAAGAGGCACAAGAAGATGACAGCAGCATGTCCCATGCCTCGCTACTGCTGAGACTGTGGATTCGAAAAATGGAGAAGAAAGCTTTTAGAGTAATAACTGGCCTACCTGACCAGCCTTGTCTTCAGGTGGATTTTGACCTCTTCGTATAATGTCTAATTCCTGAAGAGGAAAAAACAGTGCACCGTCGAACTCAAACATTTATTCAGTACTGCATGCTCCAGACTTCTCTTATTTGTGTTACTGGTGCTTCGTTTTGAGATCCTCAAGCTCCAACTGGAGCCAGGACTGTAGTTGTTGCCCCACTGCACTTTGGGATAGGCTCTCATTTTAAGATGGTCTCATCAGTGAGACCCACGATGCGTATCCTGAAGACAGCTTACTCAGGGATCCTGGCTTCTTGCTGGACCAGGAACAGCACAAAGTTCCCTGTGTTTGCTGAGAGTGGGAAGGTCAGCTGAGGATCTTCTCCAAAGGGCCAGCTGCCTTGTTGTTCACCTCTTATATTCCCCACTAGAAGCCTCCAAAGCATACAACCCAGTATTGCTGGGGCCATCACCATCCCAGCTGAGAAGACCAGAGCCCAAGGAAATAAGCCAACAAGAAAAGAAATTTGGAGAGTATCATTTACCCTCAATTCTTACATTAAGAACACCTCTCGCATTGTGGAGTCACTCCTGGGCCTCCCTACCCACACCTTCCCCAGTGTATTTCTCATCTGTCTGGGAACATACTTGCTCCTTCTGGCAGAGCTTCTGTCTAACGTGCTCCAAAATATGCTCGTAACACATGGAGTAGCTCTCGAAGTTGCTGCGTTCTCTGGCCATCACATCACAACCCAGGGAAAGGAGGCAGGCCTCAAGGTGGTCTTTCCTGAAAGTGACCTGAAAGAAAAGGGGCATCACTCACAACAGCTCCTCCAGGGCAGTGCCACCACACTATTGCTCACGGCACACATTGCTTTGGCTCACAGACCCACTTCCATTCATCCTCCATAGAAAAACATTGGCGTCAGCCTTGCAAGCTTCTCTTTCAGGTCTGATCCTAACATCCACAGGGTCAAGGATAAGAGTACAAATGAGACATAAAGAACAGACTTATGGACATGGCTGGGTGGGGGAAGGGAAGGAGAGGGTGGGATGTATGGAGAGTAACACGGAAACATACATTACCATATATAAAATAGATAGCCAATGGGAATTTGCTGTATGACTCAGGAAACACAAACCAGGGCTCAGTAACAACCTAGAGGGTTGGGATGGGGAGGGAGGTTGGAGGGATGTTGAAGTGGGAGGGGACATAGGTAAACCTGTGGCTGATTTCTGTTGATGTTTGGTAGAAACCAACACAATACTGTAAAGCACTTATTCTTCAGTTAAAAAAAAAAGTACAAATGGAGGCTCACATTCCGGATGTCTAAGTGTCTTAAATATTTAACCGTTATAAATCAAACTAACTATTAAACTGAAAATGTTTAATTCTTCCAATTTGAAAAACAGACCTTCAAATGACTTGGGAGACCAGGTTTGATTTTATCATTCTTGGACAACTCTGAGTTCAGTACTGAGATATGGTTACTTGGGGGAGAGGTAGGCCCCAACGCATAGTTTACAGTTTGACCCTGGTTGCTCCCTACCTTTGCCCTCACATCACACTGTGGGACTGGTTGGGGGGAGGGTTGAATATGTGTAAGCAGACACCCCAGCTGTCCCTGCCCTTGCACAGCTGTCCTCGTCTACGCCACAGGCCAGAGTGTGCATACAGGTGGTGAGGTCCACTCTCTCTCTGGGGAGGATGATCTGGGGACCAGGCCCTGGATTCAGGACATCTCAGGGCCCCAGGTGTCTGGAGCATGGTCCAGAAGGGAAGCCAGGGATCTGAGTGGGTGTATCCCCTTGGCTGTGAGGATTTCCTGTGGGGAACAGTGGGGCTGGAGCAGAGCCGGAGGGGCCTCTGAAGCGGGGCATCTGACAGGGGCTCCTCTGGCCTTGCTCAAAGGGCCATAGTGCTCACTCTCTCGGCTGTCCCATTTCTTCCCTTTCAACACCTTTTTGAAGAAATGGCCATTAAGGAACAGAGGAAAAGTCTACCCCTCCAAGGCAGACTTAGTCTTAGGTTCCAAGAGAAATGGGAACCAATATGTGGGCAGTAGGGCAGATCCACCTTACCAGCACCTGCGTGTCCACGGGAGTGCTTGTGTGTCTCTGTATGTCTGTATCAGCCGTGTGTCTGTGTCCATTTGTGTGTGTGTCTGTATTCACAAGTGCATGTCTCTGTGTGTCTGTACCTGTGTATGTTTCCATCTGTGAGTATCCACATAGGTTTCTATGTGTCTGTATGTGTCCCTCTCCGTGTCTGCTCACCTGATGCAGTGCCTACCTGTGACACCTCCAGTGTCAGGACAGCTCTAGGCTCCCTGCAAGTCTGCTGTAGAAACTAGGTTCCCTTCCGGCCTGGGGTGGTTCCCCTGGCTCTGATTTGATTATCCTGGTGACACCATCCCATCAGTGCAACCTCCGTGCCACTGACCTCCAGCGAGAGCAGAGACAGGCTTTGCCAGCTGAGTTGTTGAGGCAAATTAACAGAGGTGGCACATAGTGATAAAACCCAGTACTGACAGAGTGAGGAAAATGGTTTCCTCATCACTGCTGATGGGAGGGGAAATCAGCAGGGTATTCTGGGGGGTGGACTAGCAGCATCTATGGAAAGATTTTAAAATATTCATGTTCTTTGACCTAGCAATGCCTCTTCTAGGAATTTATCTTTAGAGGACGATAAAAGTTATACACAAAAATATGTTAACAGATGTTCTTTATAGTAGTCCTTCCCACAGAAAAGAAAATTGGAAACAATCTAAAGTGCTTAATAATGGAAAACAGGTTGAATGTGCTCATTCATCTGTACAGGGAAATACTAAACAGCCACCAAAAACTGTGCTGTGGATGTATGTTTATTGACAAGCAAACATATTTATAACATACGGTAAAGTACACCATAACAGAAAGGCATATAGAATAATCTTATTTTGTTTAAAAAGTACATGAATTCCAAAAAGTTACAAATAAAGCTTGGAAGGAAATGCACCAAAATAACAATAGTGGTTATCAATGAGGGTAAGCTAATGAGTGTATTTTCTAATACATATTTCTATTTTCTAGTATACTCACAAAATGTATATATAATTAAAATAATTAGATATAAAATATATGTATTAATAAAACATATATACAATTAAAAATAGCAAAACTTTGGTAAAAGTTATCAACTGCAGCAACTTGGCAGGAATGCACTCAAGACGCGCAGAATGGAATGTCTTGGAGAATTTTATGAGCTGGAGCCAGGCAGTCAGAGGTGGTGCTCAGCCTCCCTCCCTCCGTCCCTCTCCAGGGCCTCCTCAAGGGGGTCCCTCAGCTGAAGGGGGTGAGGGCAATTCATCCTGCCCCTGTCAAGTGAGCAGTAGGACAGCCAGAGTCAGCTGCTGCCTCCAAGGCAAAGGACACCAGGATTCCATCCCCTGGACCTTGTCTTCTATATGGTGACAGGGCCAAGGCTATGTGGATTAGCATCCACAAAGGAAACACTTCTCTGGACTGAGTACAATGAAAGCCTGAAGCCTTGAGAAGTCATGAGACTGCACTGGAGGCCAGCAGGGTGTGGCCAGTGACCTCAGCCAGGTGGGCGGGCCCCAGTGCTTGGAGTCAGCCGCAACTGACTCACACCTCTCTGCCCTGGGTGGCAGTGGCAGTGTGCCAACAGGGCCTCCACAGCTCTTCAGCAGGGCACACTTCTCAAAATAACTCTCCATAACCACTGCAGATAAAGGATCCCAAACAAACAGAAACGCAGGCTCGAACCACGATGGCCCTCTGCCATCATCCTCTCTTACCCAGCATGCTATTTGAACCAGCCCAGGTTAAGGAAGCCTTGGGTGAGTCCGTGTTATACCAAAGAAGTGAGAATAGCCAGGACTCCCTGGAGCATCTCCAGAGGCCAGAGAAATTGTGTTGCTTCCTTCCCTGCAGTGGCTCAACTGAGGCCTTAGGAGCCTGGGCTGAAAGATCAGCTCAAGGGGATGGCACACAGAGGGTGAGTGTGCAGGCAGGGAGAGAGGTAAAGGCCCCGCCAGGGCATCTGCAGTGGGCACTTGGAATGTGGACCATATCTGAGCAGGGCAGACAGGCAGCCATGGCTGACAGGTGACAGAGAGGTGCAGGGAGACTCCCTGTTCCCGGCAGTCCCTCTCTGCACAAGACCTCTGCTTCTGCAGATGGTGCCCGGACTCCCAGAGCAGCAGTGGAGCCCCCAGAGAAACATCTATTGTGGGGCTGGAGCCTACGTGCTTCTCTTGGCACAGTCCTTCTATGAGGTCTCAGCAATTTGCTTCTCAAAAGTTGTTCTGCAACTCATCCCTGCCTTCCTTGGTCCCTAAGAGTCAGCTCAGTTTCAAAGTGCAGCACCAAGGGCCTTCATCTGCCAACTTCCCCTCCAAGGCAAGCCCCTGGGTTCCCTAAGAACCAGAGTGATGACCGTTGGCCTGGTGCCCTCCAGGTGTCACCAACACTTAAACCTGAACTGTGTCAGATGGCATTGCCTGGAAAAGCATCACAGTGTCCCATGGATTCTTCTGGAGACCCAGCCTGGGTGAAGGATGGCAGGTGCCAGGCCTTGTTTGACACTTTGACACTGATCTGACTCTTAGTGACCAAGAAAGTCAGGGATGAGTTGCAGAACAACTTTTGAGAAGCAGAAGTCCCTGCTGGAACAAACTGTGCTTCTGTAACTGTGCTTCTCGTAGCAATCCATCTAACATCAGGCACACACACGGTGTTTTGATGATATGTCTAAAACCTACCTCTGCTGACAAAATGCTTCAGTGACTTCCCACCGACTGTGGGATGAAATCCAAACTCATAAGGCTTACACACAAGGCCATTCAGCATCTGGCCCTGCTTACTTTTACAACGTCCTCCTCTGAACTCTGCTAGAACCCCCTTCCTAGATTGCTGCCTTCCCTCCCCTGCCCTTTTTCATCTGGCCAATCCTGATTTATGCTTTATAACTTGGCTCAAACAATATCTCCTCCAGGAATTTTCCCCTGACTACTTCCCATCCCTCCTCCCACTAGCTAGGTTATGTTCCCCCTTCTCTAAGCTAACACAGCACCCTATTTGTGCCTTTATCTAAGTGCCTAACGTGAAGTACCTTTTCTGGATATCACTGGTTCACCTAACTTTTTCTATGAGTTCTTTCAGGGCAAGGACTGTGCTCTTTACATTTATATCTATAATAAAGTGCTTGAAAAAAAAGGAGATCCATAAACACTTGCTGAATGAGGGAATGACTTTCAGTATATGAATGAAACATTTGGAAATCAGACTGTTTCAGTTCTGATTTCCAAAAAAAGGTCAGTCTCTAACTTCAGGCCAGTGTGTTTGGCATAAAATTTGGCCAATATATTGATTGTGAAAGTCCGGTGTTCTAGAATTTGGAGAAGGAAGCAAAAATCACGAGATACATGGGTTCAAGAACAGTCAGATCAGATTAATCTTTTCCCTGAGGAATTAGAGCAGATGCAATGTATCTGGGTTTCGGCAGGACATCTGAGAAGGTTTCTCATGATGTCCTTTTGGACAAATGGAGAACATGAACTGAGAGACAGGACAATAAGATGAGCTTCTGGTCAGTGCAAGACTGTGCCCAAAGCAACTGTTCAGTGTGGAGGGGACCCAGGGTGGGTAGCGCTGCATTGGGACCCATCTGTCATACATGGTTGTCAGAAGCTTGAACAAGGACACTGAGGGTAAGCTGATGTGAACCCAGAGGGTGACAGAGTATGCTACATGATAAATCCAGATTTTTAAAGATTTCAAGAGGTTCAAAGAGTGAACCAGGCTGAAAAAGAACAAGACTAATAATGCGGCAGCATCAGGATGCCTGAAGGCCTTGTGTGGGCTTCAGGGGGCTATTAGCCTAATGAGTCACCTGTGACAAAATCCAACACACTCATGGCCACTAATCAAAGCCCATCACCCAGGACAAGGACACTCTAGGCTGGTCAGACAGCCATGAAATTAGAGGAGCCTGACCAGGAGGGTGGGGCACTCCTATAGATAGATTGTAGGAAAGGAGGCTGGTGTGGTCTGAAGGAAGGAAGCCGGGGCCTGGATTTTCCTTGCACACTAGTGTGGTCTGCTCTGCACAGGGGCACCCAGGCCAGGTGACCATGATGCCTCCTTCATTTCCATATCTGTGTCCCTGATATAGGCCTCACTGCCCAGAGGAAGGGGTAACAATTTGTTACCCACCAACCCAGAGAAACACCTGTTTGGGTGTGTCCTCCTGGAGCCCATCCCACGTGTAATTTTAGAGAGGATTCACACGTGTTAGCAATGGCACCAACTGAGCTTCTGACTTGCCCTCAGATATTTAAAGGCTTGTTGTGATGGGTTAGAACCATGATTTGTGGTGTCCCAAGGACAAGAACTAGGATCCAGGGTGGACATGATGGGGAGGCCAAATTCAGCTCAGTAAGAGCTGCCAGAAACAGAAGCTGCCAGGAATGGGAGGTGGGGGGTGACACTGAAAGAGAGTGCACTCCCTGACACTACAGATGATCCAGAAGAGTCTTGAGGTCCACCAGGCACAGAGTTTGGAGAGACCTAACATCCTGGACAACCGCCAGCTGATACCAGCCTCATCAGTGCACCCTGAGTTTCAGCTGTGCCTGATGTGGGCTTGCCCTGTTTATTAACACCCATGTTTCTTTCCTAGAAGATCCTGTCTTCAATGTTGGGGTGAAGTATATAGATAAAGGACAAGCAGATCTTAAGCCACAAACTGTTTTTTGCTTTCGTCATGGTAAAATATACATGAGATTTGCCGTTTTAGCCATTTTTAAGTGTACAGTTCAGTGGCATTAAATACATTCACACCATTGTGTGATCAATCTCTAGAACTCTTTCCATGTTGCAAAACGGAAACCCTAAACATTGACAAATACCATTCTACTTTCTGTCTCTTTGAATCTGACTACATTAGATACCTCGCATAAATGGAATCACACAGCATTTACATTTCTATGATTGGCTTATTTCACTTAATAGAATGTTTTCCATGGTGAAGCATGTGTAAGAATTTCCTTCCCTTTAAGGAAAGTCATAAAATTTTTTGATTCAAACATTTTTCTGCACATGCCACACATTAATCACCTCTGTATCTCTGATTGAGAACCACTGCCCTGCAGAGACCCAGGAGGAGACACTTTACCCTCTCATCAGAATACATAGTATTCTGGGTATTACACTGGGTATAACTGAAAGCTTAAAGCAAATACATGTAAATCACATGTGAATTCTGAAAGACTGTACCTCTAACCAACCTTGTGAATTCTCTACAAGAACTGAAATGCTTATTATAAAATTATGGAGAATATTTGAAGAGCTTCAGTTCAGTCGCTCAGTCATGTCCGACTCTTTGTGACCCCATGAATCGCAGCACGCCAGGCCTCCCTGTCCATCACCAACTCCCAGAGTTCATCCAAACTCATGTCCATCGAGTCGGTGATGCCATCCAGCTATCTCATCCTCTGTCATCCCCTTCTCTTCCTGCCCTCAATCCTTCCCAGCATCAGGGTCTTTTCCAATGAGTCAACTCTTCACATGAGGTGGCCAAAGTACTGGAGTTTCAGTTTCAGGATCAGTCCTTCCAATGAACACCCAGGACTGATCTCCTTTAGGATGGACTGATTGGATCTCCTTGCAGTCCAAGGGACTTGAAAGAATCTCCTCCAACACCACAGTTCAAAAGCATCAATTCTTCGGCACTCAGCTTTCTTCACAGTCCAACTCTCACATCCATACATGACCACTGGAAAAACCATAGCCTTGACTAGATGGACCTTTGTTGGCAAAGTAATGTCTCTGCTTTTCAATTATGCTATCTAGGTGGGTCATAACATTCCTTCCAAGGAGTAAGCGTCTTTTAATTTCATGGCTGCAATCACCATCTGCAGTGATTTTGGAGCCCCAAAAAATAAAGTCTGACACTGTTTCCACTGTTTCCCCATCTACTTACCATGAGGTGATGGGACCAGATGCCATGATCTTAGTTTTCTGAATGTTGAACTTTAAGCCAACTTTTTCACTCTCCTCTTTCACTTTCATCAAGAGGCTGTTTAGCTCCTCTTCACTTTCTGCCATAAGAGTGGTGTCATCTGCATATCTGAGGTTATTGATATTTCTCCCAGCAATCTTGATTTCAGCTTGTGCTTCTTCTAGCCCAGCGTTTCTTATGATGTACTCTGCATATAAGTTAAATAAGCAGGATGACAATATACAGCCTTGACGTATTCCTTTTCCTATTTGGAACCAGTCTGTTGTTCCATGTCCAGTTCTTACTGTTGCTTCCTGACCTGCATACAGGTTTCTCAAGAAGCAGGTCAGGTGGTCTGGTATTCCCATGTCTTTCAGAATTTTCCACAGTTTATTGTGATCCACACAAAGGCTTTGGCATAGTCAATAAAGCAGAAATAGATGTTTTTCTGGAATTCTCTTGCTTTTTCCATGATCCAGCGGATGTTGGCAATTTGATCTCTGGTTCCTCTGCCTTTTCTAAAACCAGCTTGAACATCTGGAAGTTCACGGTTCACATATTGCTGAAGCCTGGCTTGGAGAATTTTGAGCGTTACTTTACTAGCATGTGAGATGAGTGCAATTGTGCGGTAGTTGGAGCATTCTTTGGCATTGCCTTTCTTTGGGATTGGAGGGAAAACTGACCTTTTCCAGTCCTGTGGCCACTGCTGAGTTTTCCAAATTTGCTGGCATATTGAGTGCGGTACTTTCACAGCATCATCTTTCAGGATTTGAAATAGCTCAACTGGAATTCCATCACCTCCACTAGCTTTGTTTGTAGTGATGCTTTCTAAGGCCCACTTGACTTCATATTCCAGGATGTCTGGCTCTAGGTCAGTGACCACACCACTGTGATTATCTGGGTCATTTTGTACAGTTCTTCTGTGTATTCTTGCCACTTCTTAATATCTTCTGCTTCTGTTAGGTCCATACCATTTCTGTCCTTTATCGAGCCCATCTTTGCCTGAAATGTTCCCTTGGTATCTCTAATTTTCTTGAAGAGATCCCTAGTCTTTCCCATTTTGTTGTTTTCCTCTATTTCTTTGTATTGATCGCTGAGGAAGGCTTTCCTATCTCTCCTTGCTATTCTTTGGAACTCTGCATTCAAATGGGAATATCCTTCCTTTTCTCCTTTGCTTTTCACTTCTCTTCTTTTCACAGCTATTTGTAAGGCCTCCTCAGACAGCCATTTTGCTTTTTTGCATTTCTTTTCCATGGGGATGGTCTTGATCCCTGTCTCCTGTACAATGTCACAAACGTCCATTCATAGTCCATCAGCCATTCTGTCTATCAGATCTAGTCCCTTAAATCTATTTCTCACTTCCACTGTTTAATCATAAGGGATTTGATTTAGGTCATACCTGAATGGTCTACTGATTTTCCCTACTTTCTTCAATTTAAGTCTGAATTTGGCAATAAGGAGTTCATGGTCTGAGCCTCAGTCAGCTCCTGGTCTTGTTTTTGCTGACTGTATAGAGCTTCTCCATCTTTGGCTGCAAAGAATATGATCAATCTGATTTCGGTGTTGACCATCTGGTGATGTCCATGTGTAGAGTCTTCTCTTGTGTTGTTGGAAGAGGGTGTTTGCTATGACCAGTGCATTCTCTTGGCAAAACTCTATTAGCCTTTGCCCTGCTTCATTCCGTATTCCAAGGTCAAATTTGCCTGTTACTCCAGGTGTTTCTTGACTTCCTACTTTTGCATTCCAGTCCCCTATAATGAAAAGGACATCTTTTTTGGGTGTTAGTTCTATAAGGTCTTGCAGGTCTTCATAGAACCCTTCAACTTCATCTTCTTCAGTGTTACTGGTTGGGGCATAGGCTTGGATTACCATGATCTTGAATGGTTTGCCTTGGAAACGAACAGGGGTCATTCTGTCTTTTTTGAGATTGCATCCGAGTACTGCATTTCAGACTCTTTTGTTGACCATGATGGCTACTCCATTTCTTCTAAGGGATCTCTGCCCACAGTAGTAGATATAATGGTCATAAATGTGGAGAAAATGTTTCAAAAAACTGAGCACATTTTGCTAAGGCAGGCTTTAAAAGTGATTGAATTTCAAAGGAAGCTAGATTCATAGCTACTTACTGCACTTTGGTATAATTTGTTAAAGGCCCTAAAAACTCTGTTATGGCCAAATATCTACATATACACCCCTATCTACCCTTTATAGTAGATTCTTTTGATTTAGAAAGGTACCTTTTGTCAATAGTAAACAGTTCAAAACTCCAAGGACTATACGTATGACTGTTGTATGTATTAACTATATATTATTGTTATATACACATTATATAGAGTTGTTATGACTTCAAATACTGTTAAATACATACAAATTATTGATACTGGCTTCCTTTGGGAAAGGAAACTGGAGATGATGGATGGAGTGGAGGACATATGAAAATGCTACCTTTTGGAGCTGTTGTTTTTTTCATGTTGTTCATTTAAAAATGTTTTCTAGGTAGCATTTTCATAGGCTATTTTGTTTTTTCCTTAAATTTTTATACTAAAAAATCAACAACAGGAAATGTTGCTAAAAATAAGTCATCCATAAATAAGCTCCAAGGTTATGTGGAAAATTAGCTAAATCTGAAATGAGCCAACATGCATATTATAATTACTCTTCCATCTTAGTTAAAAATCAGTCTTTTTCCAAAATTAAAATGGTAACATGTGATTTCTACTTTGAGTTCAGGCTCGGTTCTCATATCTGCACTTTAGGGGAGTGAGGGAAGCATTAGGAGATGTATTGAAAAGAAAGTCTTTCTCATTTGGGTTTGTTTAAAAAAAAAAAAGCAAATGACACTCTAGAATGACAAATTTTCACCTCATACCTCTAATCCACCATCCTGGTAATTCTCCAATAATCTCTGTACAAAATTTTCAACTATTTGTGGTCTGATAATTGAAAAGTTTTCTTCCATGACTTGGTGTTTCCAAAGGTCTAGGGAAAGAAACACCAATAATAGTATCAGGAAACATTGAACAACTATTAATAGTTACAAGTTGGCGACTGTCCAAGACACAACAAAAGGTGTCATTTCCAAACACACAAAAACTGACGGGTGAGGGAGGGGAGGTGGTGGCTGAGGATACGGGGCCCTCCAGAACACGGGAATAAGGACGATCTCTAACAAGATTCCTAAGAAAAGGTTTGGAAAACACCTCTGAAGCCCAGTGGACAATATTTTGTTACCATAATTATTGACCTTATATGACATCTGTTTTCATAAAGTCCCTCCATGTAACTGAACAATTATTTTGATCTAACACAACTATCAGAAATAAATGAAGAGCTATTATATTTATCTATTTAAGTGTTACAAATTCAAGTAAGTTGAATACAGAGTTGATTTTAAAAGGTCAGGAAATTCAAAAGAAAGAAGAAAGAGTCACAGATTAGAAAGTGTAGAGAGCTGCAGAATATGAACTTTAGCTCCTGTACTGAAGCAGCAACAAGGCCAACACACATGTGATAAGTGAAAAAGTGAAAGTCACTCAGTCGTGTCCGACTCTTTGCGAACCCATGGACAGTCCATGAAATTCTCCAGGCCAGAATACTGGAGTGGGTAGCCTTTCCCTTCTCCAGGCGAATCTTCCCAACCCAGGAATCAAACCCAGGTCTCCCGCATTGCAGGTAGATTCTTTACCAGCTGAGCCACGAAGGAAGGATGTGATAAGGCATATACACAATTATTGAGTAGCATTGTTTAGGACATCAAAAACTTAGAAACAACACACAAACCATGGTATATCCTTCCAATGGGATAGTATGCAACTGTAAAAAAAGAGAAAAATTTCTCCGTGTGTGAAAAGAATATTCATAAATCTATGAATTAAGATGGAAAATGCAAGGTGTAGAACAGTGGATATAAAATCCTATCTTTTATAAGAAAGATACAGTAAATACAGTAAAGGGAGAGGCCACCCCCTCAAGCCTATTCAAGGTCATTGCTCCAAAAATTTGGCTTTCTCTGATGTCATCACTTCTGTTTTCCTGGGTCCTTCACAACAGCACACGTTATTTCTTCAACCTCATAAAAATCTTCCACTTGACCCCATTTCCCACGTCAGCCTTTGCTTCATTCCTTTGCTCCTTTTTCAGCAAAACTCTCCAAAAGAGATGTCTACACTTATTGTCTGTGACTTCTTTCAAAATCCTTCTTAGACCCGCTCACCCAGCTGTTACCTTCACCATTCCACTGAAAGTGATTCTGTCATAAACACCAGTGACCTCAACATGGCTAAAACCAGTGTTTTTACTTGACTTCCAGTAACATTTCACACAACTTTCCACTTCCTCTTGCTTGAGAAACGTCCATCACCAGACGTTGGGGGACCACTCTGTCCTAGTTCTCCTCTACCTCTCTGTTTCTTGTAGGCTCCTTTTTCTGGTTTTCCTTCTACCCCCCAGCCCCACCCAGCTCTTAACATTAGAGTGTCCCAGGACTCAGCCCTTGGTTTGCCTTTATGTTTTTTCTATCTATACTCACCCCCTTGACTATCTCATCTAGTATCATGGCTAAATACCATCCATATGCTGACAAGTCTCAAATTTAGATCAAATACCCACTTGGCATCTCTTCTTGCATGTCTGAAAGCATTTCAAACTTCACTTGTGCATAATTAAACTTCTGATCTTCCCTCCCTAATTTGCCATCTCAGCAGATGGCAATTCAGTTTTCCCAAATGCTCAGGTCAAAAATCTTGGCGTCATCATGGACTCTTCTCTTTTCTCCAAACCCTGTACCCAATCCATCAATGACTTCAAAAATATGCCCAGAATCTTACCACTTAATACTTCTACTGCTCCTAACTTTGTTTGATTCACCATCTTCTCTTGCTTAGATTCATAATGCAATAGCCTCAAAACCAACCTCTCCTTTCTTCAGCCTTTTCTTTCCAGCATAGCAGCCAGAGAAATTCTATTCAAAAATAAGTCAGATCATGCCACTCAAATTCTGGGACAGGCTCCCCATCACATTCAGAGTAAACACTGAAGTCCTCACGAGAGCCTACATGATATTGCCCTTTCATGTTTCCTCTCTGACATCCCCTACTGCTCTCCTTCACTCTCTCCACTGCAGCTACACTTGAGTCTTTGCTGTTCTGTAAACATGACAGGTATGCTCTGCTTTAGGGCTTTGTATGGGTTGTCTTTCTGTCTGCAATGCTCTTCCTCCAGATACCCTGCATAGCTAACTCCTTCACCTTCTTCAATTTCACTCAAAATGTCACTTTCTCAGTAAAGTCTATCCTGACCTCCCTATTTAAAATGACAATGTGTCCCTTCAAACCACCACACCACCATCCTCCTCACTCCACTATTTTCTTATTTCTTATGTGCCTTGATTATTGTCTGTCTATCCCCTACAAGATGATAAATTCCATGAGAATAAGGATTTTTGCTCCATGACAATTAGGATGTCCTCCCTTATTCATGGTTTTGCTTTCTGCAGTTTTAGTTGCCTGTGGTCAATTGCAGTCTGCAAATACTAGATGGACAATTGCAGAAATAAACAACTCATACATTTTAAATTGAGCATTGTCTTGAGTATCACAGTGAAATCTCATGCCATCCAGCTATGTTCTGCCCCACCTGGGATCCCCAACCACTAACATAGTCTTCTCCTGGCATCAAAGCATGGACATCACAACAGCTGTATGATCCAGGATCACCCAAAGCAGATGATCCCCCTTCTGACCTATCATCGAAGCTCAATGGAAGCCTGAAGAGTGCTAAATCACAGTGTCGATGTCACTTTCTCTCGTCACATAGGCATTTCATCATCTCATACCATTACACAAAGAAGGGTGAGAACGGTACACTATTTTGGGAGAGACTACATTCACATAACTTTCATTACAATATATTGTAATTTTTCAATTTTATTATTACGACTTCCCTGGTGGCTCAGACAGTAAAGTGTCTGTCTACAATGCGGGAGACCTTAATTTCTTACTGTGCTAAACTTACAAATTAAACTTTATCACAGGTATGTATGTATAGAAAAAAACATAGTATACTATATACATACGTACATATAGTAAAGACACTGTATTTACTGTAGTACAAATATGTATATATATTGGAGCAGGCAATGGCAACCATGGGCTCAGATGGTAAAGAATCCGCCTGCAATGTGGGAGACCTGGGTTCAATCCCTGGGTTGGGAAGATCCCCTGGAGGAGGGGATGGCAAGCCACTTCAGTATTCTTGCCTGGAGAATTCCATGGACAGAGGAACCTGGCAGGCTACAGTCCATGGGGTTGCAAAGAGTTGGATATGACTGAGTGACTTTCACTTCACTTTATTGTTAATTTCTTACTGTGCTTAACTTATAAATTGAACTTTACCATAGGTATGTATGTATAGAAAAAACATACACTATGTTTACTATAGTATACAATATATTGGAGCAGGCAATGGCAACCCACTCCTGTATTCTTGCCTGGAGAATCCTATGGACAGAGGAGCCTGGTGGGCTACAGTCCATGAGGTCACAGAGAGTCGCGCATGACTGAAGCAACTGAGTATACATACGTGTGTGTGTGTGTGTGTGTGTGTGTGTGTGTGTGTGTAGGGTTTGGTACTATCCCGTTTCAGGCATCCTCTAGGGGTGTTCAAACATGCTCTCCACAGAAAAGGGGGGACTACTATATGCCCAAAACAGTGCTTAAAATATATAGCCTAGAAAATAGCAGGTGCTTAGGTAATAGGTATTGAATAAAAGGATGAATTAGTGTATGTATAAAAAGCACTGAAAGGATACATTAAAAACTGAAAAAGATGATTACATAGCAGTGGCAATGAACCTTCTAAATATATGTTTTGTGTCATTTTGAGTTTTGAACCAGGTGAATGCGTTATCTGTTAAAAAAAATCAAGTTAAATATATGACAGTGCTGCAACAATGAAGTATGTCAACACTCTAACTTCCATGTGCATGGTAATTATGCTGGGTGGGGCCTATTTCCTTGTGCATGGTGCCAGGAGAGTCATTTTTTTAAAAAATTAAGGTATAATTGGCCTACAACATTGTGTTAGTTCCAGGTTCAAATAGTGATTCAATATTTCTATAGATCACAAAATGATCACCACCGTAAGTCTAGTTACTGTTTGTCACCATACACACTTATTGCAATATTACGAACTATATTCCCTATGCTGTATATTTCATCCTGTGGCTCATTTATTTTGCAGCTGGAAGCTTGTACCTCTTAACTTCCCTCACCTCTTCTCTCCTCTTCCCACTCCAGGGGAGTCTTGAAACCAACAGAGACCTATGGCCTCAGAAGTAGGAGCCACGCCCTGTTCCACCCGCTTGCTTTTCTGTTGGGGGTGGGACTGGCTCTCAGCAAGTGCACCCACAGGGCCTCTCCCTGCCTCTGGCTGTTTCTAATTTTAGATGGGATTTCCTACCCATACTTCCATTTTTCTGACAGGAGACTTAGTACACACAAGAGAAAGCATCCAGCAAAACCCTCCCAGAAATGTGATATGACAGAGCAGGAGCCTCTGGAACTTACATTTACTGTTATTTATTGGGGGTCCTGGTTTTCAAAATCGGATTCCACGTTTCTTCTACAATTGGCTACTTTCCATCATAAACAAATAAATCTGATTTTGTTTTTTTCTTTGGATATATCGCCACTCTCCTAATACAGTTGAAGTAGGAAATCCAAAAGAATTAATGTTGTGACTAGAAGTTCATGCTTCTAAGAAGTTTAAGACTTTCACAAATCTAAACTTTGATAGGACAGAGCTCATGTACGCTTCAGAAATTCTCAGATAAGGAAGTGTGTATAGCGTTTTTCTTTCAGGGTACTCTCCTGGCAGGTCACTGGCTCACAGATAAGCCTGGAGAGGGGCTACACACTTCTAGTTTGGAGACCTTCCCCTGCCAAATGCCTACAAAGCTGGTTTGGCATTTAGCTATGGGCTTAGCTGAGGGAGCAACCCCACGTCCAAGGAGCGGCAGCTGCACTGGTGCAGGAGAGCCGAGAGGAGCTACTCCACGTTCAAGGTCAGGAGGGGCAACTCGTCCAAGGTAAGGAGCAGTGGCTGTGCTTTGATGGAACAGCTGTGAAGAGATAACCCACGTCCAAGGTAAAAGAAACCCAAGTAAGACGGTAGGTGTTGCGAGAGGGCATCAGAGGGCAGACACACTGAAACCATAATCACAGAAAACTAGCTAATCTGATCACATGGACCACAGCCTTGTCTAACTCAATGAAACTAAGCCATGCTGTGGGGGGCCACCCAAGACAGACGGGTTATGGTGGAGAGGTCTGACAGAATGTGGTCCACTGGAGAAGGGAATGGCAAACCACTTCAGTATTCTTGCCTTGAGAACCCCATGAATAGTATGAAAAGGCAAAATGATAGGATACTGAAAGAGGAACTCCCCAGGTCGGTAAGTGCCCAATATGCTACTGGAGATCATTGGAGAAATAACACCAGAAAGAATGAAGGGATGGAGCCAAAGCAAAAACAATACCCAGTTGTGGATGTGACTGGTGATAGAAGCAAGGTTCGATGCTGTAAAGAGCAATATTGCATAGGAACCTGGAATGTTAGGTCCATGAATCAAGGCAAATTGGAAGTGGTCAAATAGGACATGGCAAGAGTGAACGTCGACATTCTAGGAATCAGTGAACTAAAATGGACTGGAATGGGTGAATTTAACTCAGATGACCATTATATCTACTACTGTGGGCAGGAATCCCTTAGAAGAAATGGAGTAGCCATCATGGTCGACGAAAGAGTCCAAAATGCAGTACTTGGATGCAATCTCAAAAACGACAGAATGATCTCTGCTCATTTCCAGGCAAACCATTCAATATCACGGTAATCCAAGCCTATGTCCCAACCAGTAATGCTGAAGAAGGTGAAGTTGAACAGTTCTATGAAGACCTACAAGACCTTTTAGAATTAACACCCCAAAAAATGTCCTTTTCATTATCGGGGACTGGAATGCAAAAGTAAGAAGTCAGGAAACACCTGGAGTAACAGGCAAATTTGGCCTGCTGCTGCTGCTGCTGCTGCTGCTAAGTTGCTTCAGTTGTGTCCGACTCTGTGCGACCCCATAGACAGCAGCCCACCAGGCTCTGCCGTCCCTGGGATTCTCCAGGTAAGAACACTGGAGTGGGTTGCCATTTCCTTCTCCAATGCATGAAAGTGAAAAGTGAAAAGTGAAGTAGCTCAGTTGTGTCCGACTCCCAGCGACCCCACGGACTGCAGCCCACCAGGCTCCTCCGTCCATGGGATTTTCCAGGCAACAGTACTGGAGTGGGTTGCCATTGCCTTCTCCAAATTTGGCCTAGGAGTACAAAATGAAGCAGGACAAAAGCTAATAGAGTTTTGCCAAGAGAATGCACTGGTCATAGCAAACACCCTCTTCCAACAACACAAGAGAAGACTCTACACATGGACATCACCAGATGGTCAATACTGAAATCAGATTGATCATATTCTTTGCAGCCAAAGATGGAGAAGCTCTATACAGTCAGCAAAAATAAGACCGGGAGGTGACTGAGGCTCAGATCATGAACTCCTTATTGCCAAATTCAGACTTAAATTGAAGAAAGTAGGGAAAATCAGTAGACCATTCAGGTATGACCTAAATCAAATCCCTTATGATTATACAGTGGAAGTGTAAATAAATTTAAGGGACTAGATCTGATAGACAGAATGGCTGATGGACTATGGATGGAGGTTTGTGACATTGTACAGGAGACAGGGATCAAGACCATCCCCATGGAAAAGAAATGCAAAAAAGCAAAATGGCTGTCTGAGGAGGTCTTACAAATAGCTGTGAAAAGAAGTGAAAAGCAAAGGAGAAAAGGAAGGATATTCCCATTTGAATGCAGAGTTCCAAAGAATAGCAAGGAGAGATAGGAAAGCCTTCCTCAGCAATCAATGCAAAGAAATAGAGGAAAGCAACAGAATGGGAAAGATTAGAGATCTCTTCAGGAAAATTAGAGATACCAAGGGAACATTTCAGGCAAAGATGGGCTCGATAAAGGACAGAAATGGTATGGACCTAACAGAAGCAGAAGATATTAAGAAGAGGTGGCAAGAATACACAGAAGAACTGTACAAAAAAGTTCTTCACGACCCAGATAATCACGATGGTGTGATCACTCACCTAGAGCCAGACATCCTGGAATGTGAAGTCAAGTGGGCCTCAGAAAGCATCACCACGAACAAAGCTAGTGGAGGTGATGGAATTCCAGTTGAGCTACTTCAAATCCTGAAAGAGGATGCTGTGAAAGTGCGCACTGAATATGCCAGCAAATTTGGAAAACTCAGTGGCCACAGGACTGGAAAAGGTCAGTTTTCATTCCAATTCCAAAGAAAGGCAATGCCAAAGAATGCTCAAACTACCGCACAATAGCACTCATCTCACACGCTAGTAAAGTAATGCTCAAAATTCTCCAAGCCAGGCTTCAGCATTATGTGAACCGTGAACTTCCAGATGTTCAAGCTGGTTTTAGAAAAGGCAGAGGAACCAGAGATCAAATTGCCAACATCCGCTGGATCATGGAAAAAGCAAGAGAATTCCAGAAAAACATCTATTTCTGCTTTATTGACTATGCCAAAGCCTTTGACTGTGTGGATCACAATAAACTGTGGAAAATTCTGAAAGAGATGGGAATACCAGACCGCCTGAGCTGCCTCTTGAGAAACCTATATGCAGGTCAGGAAGCCACAGTTAGAACTGGACATGGAACAACAGATTGGTTCCAAATAGGAAAAGGAGTACGTCAAGGATGTATATTGTCACCCTGCGTATTTAACTTCTATGCAGAGTACATCATGAGAAACGCTGGGCTGGAAGAAGCACAAGCTGGAATCAAGATTACTGGGAGAAATATCAATAACCTCAGATATGCAGATGACGCCACCCTTATGGCAGAAAGTGAAGAGGAACTAAACAGCGTCTTGATGAAAGGGAAAGAGGAGTGAAAAAGTTGGCTTAAAGGTTAACATTCAGAAAACTAAGATCATGGCATCTGGTGGATGGGGAAACAGTGGAAACAGTGTTAGACTTTATTTTTTGGGGCTCCGAAATCACTGAAGATGGTGATTTCAGCCATGAAATTAAAAGACGCTTACTCTTTGGAAGGAAAGTATGACCAACCTAGATAGCATATTGAAAAGCAGAGACATTACTTTGCCAACAAAGGTCCATCTAGTCAAGGCCATGGTTTTTCCAGTGGTCATGTATGGATGTGAGAGTTGGACTGTGAAGAAAGCTGAGCACCGAATAATTGATGCTTTTGAACTGTGGTGTTGGAGAAGACTCTTGCGAGTCCCTTGGACTGCAAGGAGATCCAACCAGTCCATCCTAAAGGAGATCAGTCCTGGGTGTTCATTGGAAGGACTGATGTTGAAGCTGAAACTCCAATACTTTGGCCACCTCACGCGAAGAGTTGACTCACTGGAAAAGACTGATGCTGGGAGGGATTGGGGGCAGGAGGAGAAGGGGATGACAGAGGAGGAGATGGCTGGATGGCATCACCGACTCGATGGACATGAGTTTGGGCAAACTTTAGGAGTTGGTGATGGACTGGGAGGCCTGGCATGCTGCGATTCATGGGGTTGCAAAGAGTCAGACACGACTGAGCGACTGAACTGAACTGAACTAGCTGAGGGGGAAATATTCTATTTACTAAACGTTTGAGAAATCTTCCCAGCATGCTTCTTCCTCCTGAGTTCAAGTTCAGGCATGCATCTGCCTCTGTGTGCAGGAGTCAGGGTGAGAAGACCATCCAAGAGAAGCACTTCCTGGCCAGGTGGTGTTTGTGGTCTCCAAATGTGTTTTATTTTTGGTGTGTGTGTGTGTGGCCGTGGCTTCTCTAAGAAGAAATGTGGACGCGGGAGGGAGATAGCATACTAGGGGTTCAATTAGGGCTTTTTCTTCCCTTTTACTCTGTTCCCAGGTCATATGACTGAAGGAAACTTTGACTTCCTGGTGGCCAAACCACTTCCCCTCTCTTCTCTGAGCACCCCATCTGCCCCACCCCCCCATACAGCCCCTTTCCTCTAGGAAGGGCACCTTGATTTGGCAGCACTTCACTTGTCTAACCCCTGGAGAAGGAGTGGCAACCCACTCCAGCATTCTTGCCTGGAGAATCCCATGCACAGAGAAGCCTGATGGGCTACAGTCCACAGGGTCGCGAAGAGTCAGACATGACTAAGCACACAGTCCCGCACTTCTCTAACACGACCACAAACTCACTGTGCCTGAGCAGCCCCTGTGTCCTGAGCCAAGGCAGAACCGAAGGCACACAAGTGCCAAGAATCACGGCTGTTCTCTTGACCAGCAGGGTGGTGGTGGTGGGGAGCGGGTAGGTTGAAAGCCTTATTGCTTCAAGCACATGTATGAATTCTGTACTCCTTTGCTTCTCAAAATGCTGCCCAGAACACTAGTTCTTTGAGTTGACGAAAGATATTCCCAAGGTTCTGTGGTCATATAGATTCAAAGAACATTCCATGCTCTCTCTGAAGATTCACAATACACAGTGGCACAGTAAAGGCTCTGAGAAGGTCTGGAGTAAGGGGACCTTTCTAACATTGTTTACTCTCAGTTTCCCAAACACTTTTTAAAAGCTAATAAAACCCTTACCTTCTTCCCTGAGCCCTGCGAGTAGAAATCCTCCTGTCCAAGGCAATCAAGAGTAAGAGTTGGTTGGTCAATCATAAAAAGTCTGTTAAACCAGGGAATGCTTTAAAAATGACATGCACTATCTAAAAATTTTTAAATTAAAAAATTCACAAATATACAAACATTTGTCAATCTTCTAACATAGACTCTAGGCTTTTTCTTTGTATGCGCCCACTCATTGGAATTCTGTACCATAAATCATAATACAAGCGTGTGGTCTACAATTGTGTGTGTGTGTGTTTTGGTTTCTTTTTATGGAGATAAATTTTAAAGACCATGAAACAACCCAAATGCCTGATGCTTTGTTTTTTTAAAGAAGTTGTAGGTTCACAGAATAACTGGACAGTTCAGAGAGTTCCCACAAATCCCCTGCACCCTCACTCAAAACACACAGCCTCCCTATCAACATCCCACACCAGTGGGTACACTTGCTACAACTGATGAACCTACATTGATACAACCTTGTCATCCAAAGTCCACAGTGTACGTTATGCTTCACTCTTGTGAAACTATGGATTTGACAAATGTATACTAGCATGTATCCACTATTATAGTATCATACAGAATAGTTTCATGGCCCTAAAAATCCTCTGTGCTCTGTTTATTCCTTCTCCTCTTCTCTCTCAACTGCTATTGACCACTGATCTTTGTACTGGCTCCATAATTTTGTCTCTTCTTGAATGTCACATAGTTGGAATCACACAATATGTAGTCTTCAAGTTGACTTCTTTCACTTAATAATACGCATTTAAGTTTCCTTCATGTCTTTTCATGATTTGATAACTCATTTCTTTTTACTGTTTAGTAATATTCCATTGACTGGATGTACCACAATTTATTTCAATTTAGTTTTTATAGAACAGATCTTTCTTTTTGTACTATTTCATTAGTTTACATAATAATTAAATTACTCAAACACAATGACAAGTAAAACTGGCACAAACAGGTTTGGAGCAAACAATGACCAGTGATGCTAGGTAAACATATGCAACCCAAAGGCTGTAATTAGTGAGCACCTTGCTGGCTTGTATTACCCAGACAATGGAAAGATTCAGGTAATCCATGAGTCTGTGGTTGGGAGAACTACTGCATTAACATGTTGAGGAGTTAGTATTCTAGGGCACACTGCTGGGGAAATGCTGACTCGGCCCACGTTCTCCCAGATGTTTTGATTGTGCTTCTTTCGAGAAAAGCATTTTTGTTGACTCACCTTTAACATATGTCTGTTTATGTATTCATAACTATCTCCAGTACTATCACTGGCTAATATTGCAAAACATGCTGTATATAGGGTGCGATTCACCAACAGTGAGAGTGAATCTCAATGCACATTCCCAATAGTTTCTTTGACTTAAAAAAATTTTTGTCTGACTTCTTAGATGTGATTAATTTATCTTTTTAAACCTCATAATGTGACTGAAGATAAGCATGTACTAGGATTAAAACTGTCAACTCTATTATTTCTTATTATTCTCTTGTGGACTGCCTCCCCATGGTCACGTAAGGACACCTTACTATAGAGTGTAACATGTATTTCTTATGTATGGACTTAATCTATTCAGAAATTCTAGTATTTTCTTCCCCCATCCCTGGGCTATATGTCTCTACTCTGGAGACTGCTGGTCTTATAACTGCTCAGAGAAATTGAGAAAGTCAATTAAAAGTTACTTCAATGCCAAAACGTCAAAGATGGGGAATGCAGAGCCTCTTTGAATCAGTGGAGCCTATCTCTCTGTTAAGCAAGCCCTGAGGCTGAGCGAGGATGCCTGGGGCTGCTTTTGATTGCTCTCAGGGGGAACACAAACTACCAAGAACTAGGTGTGGCTGTGACATTTTCAGATGCTCTCAGACAAACTGGAAGCTCATTCAGAAGCTTATAAAAAGATTAAGTTCCAGACAAGGTGGGGAGGAGGGAAGTAAACAGGAGAGATATTCAAGCCTGTGATGCCCCCTGTTCTTAATACTCTTCATTTCCAGCTCCCTCTGGAAAAACCCATAGCCTCAAGCTAGCCCTGACCACAAAGCGTGATCACTGCATGAAAAAGCAGGCCCTGTTGGAAGCCCCAGTTCACTATGGCTGCTTCCTACTGCTGAGATGAGCAATAGGTGAGTGAGATTTCCAAGGTTTTACCATCCTCCTCTTCCGTGAGACCCAGCCCACAGAGGTCTCAGAATATAAAAGCACCCCTGGTACACAGTGGGGACTCCATCACTTGTACTGGGGGACACTCAGCAGAGGAGGAGACCCAGGCCTTCACACCAAAGCATGCTGAACAGACCCCAAACAAAATCAGCAATAACAAAACTCTCACTACTGCTGTTTATTTTTAAAATCTTATGAGTACAAAATCTGAACAAAACTTTAGAATTGGCCAGTATATTCTAGCCAGAGTAAGGTTTGGTAATGTCAACCTTACCACCATTAAAAATAACTCTCCCCCTCCCCTTTGCCTGACTCGCCCCAGCTCCTGACTGAAGGCCCTTTCCAAGCACAGCTGATGAGCACCCTGCACAAGCCAACACCCAGCACAGCCGCAAAGCAAGGACACTTCCTCCCTGGGGCCCCCACCTGGCCGTCTCATAAGAACCGCAGCCCTAAATCATGCAGATGGCTGCACCTGCTGCATGCTTGTGGATTTTCTCCAAGGACTCAGAAGGAAGCTGCCTAGATGCAGCAAACACAGTATCAACAACAGGGGCTTTGTGTCTTCTTAAATGCTCTGTAACTGGAGCTCAATCACACTTGGCTGTCTGGTGACATTCAGAGATACTCAGTTAGTGGGGCTTCCCCTCTTGCTGCCCAGCCTTTCCCCAAGTCCTGCTTGCAGAATCCAGTTACTTGAAGCACTGAGAAAACCACAGTGTCTTAGTGAGGACAGAGGTTATTAATTAACATTACAATGTCTGTGGACCTTGTCTCAAAAGGAAACCCTAATTAATTTTGTCAGTCAGACAATTCTCCTTAGCTCAAAAATCGGGGATTTTCCTAAAGAATTAGTAGGAGTTAGGAACAGACACTGTAGTTCAGAGAGGACCAGTCACACAATCTATGGTGCCCCATGAAAAATAAAAATTCAGGCTTGTTCAAAACACAGGAAAAAGGTGTTTTGTACCATTAAAGGTACCAAAATATAAAGTGTTTTTCTTTCTTCTGCAGTCTTTCTCTTGACCTGTCATGGTGTTTTTGTTTTAATGCTGAACTCCCTGGCTTGGGGATGCTGGCAGGGCAAGTACAACCTTCATAGCCATCAGGGCCCCTGCCCTGTGATGGGGGCATGAATACACATGGTCTACCAGCTACTGGACCGAGGCTTCATGCCCTAGCCAGGGGCAAAGAAGTTAAGCCAGGTGTCTCCTCTTCCCACTGGCCCATTGCTCCTATCCACCATGGATGGGCAACCCCAAGGGTACTGCATCCTCTGCCCTGGGATATTCCAGGTACACAGGGATGGGCAGCAAGCTCACTTTGACTAAGTCGCTCATCAAACACACCACAGTGCTGTCAGTATGGAGTCCCTGAGATGCTGCCAGGTACACATGCCCCACACATGCCCTCACCATGCTCAGGCCCCCACTGGTGTGGGGAATGGCAGCAACTGCTGGATGGGGATGGTGAGGGGGAGGTTAGTGATGCTGGGGTGTCAGAGAGCAGAGGATTGGGCAGAGAACTCCTCCTGGCAAGGTGGGGAGGCAGCAGGAGGTGGGACTGTGAGCCCAGGCACCAAGCCTTTGGTGCTTACTCCAATGGTTCACTGGACATCACTGACAGAATACAAATTCTAGGTTAAAATAAAGCGTGTCAAGATGGCACCAATAGAGCATTAAACCCCAGGTTCCCCTGTGGGAGTCCCATGAGAGTGCACGGGTCACTTGCCCATGAAGTCCTACTGACTTTGGACCTCAGATGAAAGGAAACAATTTTGATTGCCTTCCCACCCTAAGTACGTGTATTTCTAAGACAGATATTTATATATATATATATATATATATATATATATATATAAAAGAAAAAGCTTCATGTATTTCCTCCATTTCAACTTTATTCTTTATTTCAGTTAGGAGTTAATCAGAAGAGACTGAAGTTTACAGATGTTCTCTAAAAGCCCTGTAAGTGAAGAATATATATTCTTCAAAACATGAAAAGTACTCCTCTCTGAGCACAGGTAACTATATTCAATATTTAGTAACAAACTACAATGGAAAACAATCTGATAGAGAATATACATAACTGAATCACCAGATACAGATACAACATTGCAAATCAACTATACTTCAATAAAAATTTTTAAAAAGTACTTATTTGAACTCCCCTGGTGGCCCAGTGGTAAAGAATCCGCCCACCAATGCAGGAGACACCGGTTTGATCCCTCGTCAAAGAAGATCCCACACACTGTGGAGCCACTGAGCCTGTGAGCCACAGCCACTGAGCTCTCTCTCTGGAGCCTACAAGCCGAGACCACTAGAGCTCCCGCAGCAATGAAGACCCAGGGAAGCCAAAAATAATATAAATAAATAACTTTTAGATACTATTTTCTGGGCATCGCAGTGTTTTTGTTTTTCCATGAATATGGATAGATACATGGATTGCTTTTATAATGAGGAAAAATAATTAAAATGTTATTTTCTAAAGTAATAAACATACTTTACCTGTAGGGAGAGTATGCTGCTCCTTGGACTTTTCTGATACAACCAGTGTTATCTCTCTGTTAACTTTCTTTAATACCTCCTGGATCATATGAATTTCAAGATTTTCCAGAAGTTTCTGAAGCTAGAGTAAACAGTATGAGAGTTACTCTTCACTATTAGTTTATACTCCAGGCTCCTAAATTCTTACATAAGTGCCTTGGGCTGGGTCCTGTCCTTTAGCTACTCTCTACTGAGGAAGAAGAAAGGATTCTTTTTTTGAGGTTCCCAAGTGGGGTAGAGGCATCTTTTTGGAGACAAATATCTCTTCTTCCTGGCTCATATCTCAGTTGATAAAATACAACCCTTTTTTACCAGGTTCTGCTGAATTGCAAAGTGCTCAGTGTCTGAAGTGATCTCTTATGTTTTGGAGTCTCTAAATATGGCCAGGAATTTCATGACCTGTTTTATAAAAAGCGCAAAAGTCTGAAACTCAATTTAGATACCAAGGAGGATTTCACAAGAAGATATTAATCCATATACAACCAAGAGAAAACTTTGTTCCAATACCCATGAGCCCTTACTCTACCCTTTATGCTTGCAAAGCCCATGTTTCTCCTTGTCAGAGGACCCCTGGTGCTAGAGAGGAAGCAGAGTTCAAAAGGGTAAGCAATGGTCATGGGACTGGGGTGTGTGTGGAGAAGGGGTGGTGCTGAGTTCTCCTGGATGCTTAGCGGACATGTATCTCTGTAGTTACACCCATGCAGCTAGAGTCTTTGTTCCCTGTTACAATAAGCACAGCCAGGACAGCCTGTGTCCCAGGACCAAAGGGAACAAAGAGTTGGAAAAACAACCCCTCCACATACCATCAACACACACCAGACAGACTAGTACATAAATTGTGTTGTCTTATTCTCAGAAAAACAATCGCGGAAGCTATTTTAAATATTCTAGTTCTGTGAGCGTGTGTTGGGATGAGAGGATACTTGTGTGCTGAACTTTATGGTTAAGATGCTAGTGGTTATGTTTTCTGTTGTCTTTTTTGTGGTGGTGCACTTTAATTTGAGGAAAATAAGAATATGAAAACCTAGAATTATAGAACTGAGACATTAAGGTTAGCTATTTGCTTAATCAAAGCCCCACATACCTTTAAACACTTAAGCTTCCTTAGAGTCTGTTCAACAATTTACAAACCCTCAATTTACACTTAACTTCTAGAAGAAAAACACCACTTGGGTATAGCCATAGGTTTACATGCTAATGCCATAATGCAGATTTTCAAGCCAAGTTCAAAATAGCTTTTACATACCTGTTGAGTTTTTATTTCGATTTCTGAAGCTCCTTTGGGGGGAAGAATAGACTGACTAGTTATTAAAATTTCTTCAAATTCATCTTCTTTCCCCATCCGCCTAGCTATAGCTTTCATGCTGGGGTAGAGAATATCAGTTCTATTAAAGAAGAGCAACAGAAATTAGCAAACAAACATTTTTTTTCTCTTTTAGATTTTCTGACAATTCTTTTCACTCATGTTCTGTTTCCTGTCATCATGCATAAACCTCCCAACTTGTCATAGACACTCACATCAACATCTAAATTCACCATAGTTGCCACTCCCTTAGTCAATATTAAATCCCAAGGCCTTTTCTCATTGGCACATTTAATTTCTTTGTTCTTCAAAATACTGACATGTCTTCTCATTCTCTATTTACCAGGAAAGCTGACTATCATAACTCATAAGACAGACAATTTGGATTAGGCCACCAAAGTGGGCCTTAGGGTCCTCAGTGTGGTCTAGCATGGTGGGTGGGTGCTTAGTGAATGCTTGTTTGATAACAGACACATGGCAGAGGCCACCTGCCTTTCCTGCCAGCTAAGGCATCCCAGCCAGCTCTTGAAGCTGAAAAAACAACATGGGCCACAGACCGAACACCTCACACTGCACCACACTGTACCCCAGCTGTGACGGTGAAGTGCTCAAAGACTCATTAGACATAAGTCCAACGTGGCAGAGAGTGGGGAGGAGGTCACAGCAGCGGCACTCCCTACTCAATACTCGCTGGGATCCTACGAGCTAAAACGCTTAGAGTCAGTACTGAAGGGACACTTCAGAAGCACACGTTTCCAGGGCCAGAAGTCTGGGTAAATGATATAAAGTGTTGCTCAGTGGAATCCAGTGCTTTGCCTGCAGTCTATAGAACTCAGCTTTTCCTGGAAAGCACTGTTGATGGACAGACACACTGCCCAGTTTCCTTGGCGATCAGTGGGGCCAGGTATACCAGATTCAAGGACCAAATGTCACCCTCAGAGCAAGGGCAGTAATCTGCCAGACCCCAGGTTCCACTCCTCCACATGAATTTCCCCCTGAGCAACACTCACCCATAGAGCTCCGAGAACTGTTTGTGGAGAGAGGGGGAGTTGATGTCCTGGACTTGGAGCTTGAGTTGGCCCCAGTGCTCCTTTAGAACTTCCAGTTGCTTCCACAGCACCAGAAATGATCTCAGCAAAGCAAGGGACATCACTGCATCACATGGGCCGCCCAGCAGCTTGGAGGCCTTTGGGCTGCTTTGGAACTGACTTCTGAGTCCTGGCACTCTGGACAAATCTGGCTGAAAGCATTACAGAAATTCTTCCTCATTCATCATAGACCGCTACAAGATAACCTTCTACATGCAGCTCATGCACAGTGAAGTCTTGGAAGAATGACTCTTCACCCCAGGAGGAATGGTCTACAGGCCAATAGCACATGTAGAACTTAGGGAGGATAAGCATCCTTCCTGAACACAGGTAGTATTCAGAGAGGAGAGAAATGTCTCCATTTAAAATTTCTGCTTGAGTCATGAACCACTGACTTTTAAAACTTTTTTACTTGGGTGCTAACATTTTTATCTGTCTTTGATAAATTGAGCCTTTCACATTTAGCCTCTGCGTTTTGAAAAGCATTCTTCAACACACTCAAGATTCAACAGCCCGTCATGGTAGAGCTATATTATAACTGTAAATTGAAGATTTTATCCATTTTATGGGTAAGGAAATGGAAACTTAGGTTTATCTTATCTCCTATTCCTCCTGCTACTGCTGCCGCTAAGTCGCTTCAGTCGTGTCCGACTCTGTGCGACCCCATAGACCGCAGCCCACCAGGCTCCCCCGTCCCCGGGATTCTCCAGGCAAGAACACTGGAGTGGGTTGCCATTTCCTTCTCCAATGCATGAAAGTGAAAGTGAAAGTGAAGTCGCTCAGTCGTGTCCGACTCTTAGCGACCTCATGGACTTCAGCCTACTAGGCTCCTCCGTCCATGGGATTTTCCAGGCAAGAGTACTGGAGTGGGGTGCCATTGCCTTCTCCATTCCTCCTTCTGTCCTCTAAAATTTAGGCAGAGAATATGTCAGTTGATTTGAATTTATGATTCAATAGACAATTTTACTTTAAAATCATGATTTGTTCATTCATTCATTGGTGTTTCCTTAAACAAGTGCTGGTTGAGGGGCTGCTGTAAGCCTTGGAGGATGTGGAGGGAACAAGGTTTTCAGGTCCCTGATCTCCTTTACATCAGTGGTACTAAGGCCAGGGCTACCCAGAGAATGACAGACAGAATGGGGACCTGTATCTCACCCATGACCTGAAAACAGTATCTCAGTAATAGGGAAAGACTTGGATCAGAGGACATTCAGGTAACAGCACCTTGGACACTCAAGCTTCCTGGCCATGAACAGGAAGAACCACCACTGGGGTGTAACTGGACCCTAGATCAGTGCTATTAACATATGGGGTGGGGTGGAGGTGAGGCTGCCAGAAAGAGAGTTGGTCAGAAGAAGAACTGACGGGCAAGTCCCAGGGAAGAGTGAGCTCCTGCCAGTATCTGGCAAGCCCTCCACCTAGTAGTCTACCTCCTCAACAATCAGCTAATGCATGCACTTCTGGATTTATCTCATCCTCAGAAACTTATGCAAATGAAATCTTACTCAGTGACTCAAGATATCCAACAGACCAGGGCCAAGCACTGTGACAAGGAGGGGGCAGCATACAGGCCATACAGTTGGACCCCTCCACTCAAAAAGCCCCAAGCTCTTGCCGCCCTGAGCTGGGACTTCCTTGGTGGTCCAGGGCTAAGAAACTGGCTTGCAGTACAGGCAATGCTGGTTCTATCCCTGGTCAGGGAACTAAGATACCATGTGTTGTGGAGCAACAAAGCCTGCATGCCACAGCTAGAGTCTGTGCGCTGTAATGAAAGATCCCACATGACACAGCAAAGATCACATGAACCAATGCAGCCAAATAAATAAACATTTAAAAAAATAAAATAAAGGCCCTGAGCTAATCCATCCCCTTGGGAGTCTTAGAGATGGAAGTCTAAAAGGTCACAGAACTGGTGACACAGCTGGGGCAGGAAACCTAGAGTCCTAGGTCATAGGCAGTGTAAATTTCAGTGCTGCCCACTATCTATGAACATTGAAATGTTACTAAATAGAACCAATCATAAAATAAAACTAATTAAAATAAACAATAATTTTAAAGCAAACGTACCTATTAAGAGAAGTCACCTCTTCCTAAGCTTTGCAGAATGGGTGAAGGGACAGGAGACAGGATAAAGAACAAGGCAGAGGAGACTAGGAGGTCAGGGAAAGAGGATAATCCATCGGAAACAGGGCCAAAAGAGGGAAAAAAGAAGGACCAAAAAGCCTAGCACGCTTCTTGGTCTTGGTATTACTTGGTCTATATCCACCTTTGTAAATGCTCCTTCTAGGAGAAGCACTGACTCCTGTTATGGAATTCAGATGGCACATCTAAACACACTTCCTTTTCCACTAATTGGCTGATATGTACTTGTGACTCAGTTTTAGCCAGAGAGAGACAAGAAAAGTCTATTGGAATTGTCTGGAAAAGATTTCCCTCCTTGACAAAAAGACAAAGCCCCTTAAGGGGAAAGCTTTTTCACTCTTATCTTCACCTTATAAGAATGAGGGAGACATTCTGCTGACACACCCAGGATGGCACAGCTGCCTCCACCAATGTGAACTGCCTCCTTCTAGACTTGCTTTGAAAGGTTCATACACTTTGCAGTTTACGTCACGAGTAGTTACTTACAGCAGGTGCACCCTTTCTGGCACAGAGGGGCATTGGCCCAAAGGTGGGAGATCAGATAAAGCTTCTAAAAGAGTGTTTGGAAGCTGAAATCTGAATGATAAATAGGAGTTAATTAGATGAAGAAGTAGAGAGTGGGAAGAGAGGGGAGTTTTCCACCAGGGAGGCTGGTTGGCATGAAGGTACTGAGGAGAGAGCATAGTGTTTTTGACAAAATGAAAGAAGGTGAATATGAGGGAGCTCCAGGGCCAGACTGTTAGGCTGGAACCTGGGTTTCTTTTCTCTCTTGGCAAATGACTTTAGGCATATCATTTAACCTTTGTGAGTTGGTATTCCTATCTATACAATGAGAATAATGATAGTACCTACCTCATGGGATTATTGTGAGAATTAAAGAAATTAATAAAGCACTCTGAATAGATCTCAATTATAGACATTATTAATTGATAATGTTCTATTAATAGTGTTCAGGGCCAACTTATTGACTAGACACAGAAATGCTTAGGGCCCACGAAATGTTTTAAATTCTTTTAAAATCAGAAAGCCTTTGACTGTGTGGATCACAATAAACTGTGGAAAATTCTGAAAGAGATGGGAATACCAGACCGCCTGAGCTGCCTCTTGAGAAACCTGTATGCAGGTCAGGAAGCAACAGTAACTGGACATGGAATAACAGACTGGTTCCAAATAGGAAAAGGAGTATGTCAAGGCTGTATATTGTCACCCTGCTTATTTAACTTCTATGCAGAGTACATCATGAGAAACGCTGGGCTGGAAGAAGCACAAGCTGGAATCAAGATTGCCGGGAGAAATATCAATAACCTCAGATATGCAGATGACACCACCCTTATGGCAGAAAGTGAAGAGGAGCTAAACAGCCTCTTGATGAAAGTGAAAGAGGAGAGTGAAAAAGTTGGCTTAAAGCTCAACATTCAGAAAACTAAGATCATGGCATCTGGTCCCATCACTTCATGGCAAATATATGGGGAAACAGTGGAAACAGTGTCAGACTTTCTTTTTTGGGGCTCCAAAATCACTGCAGATGGTGATTTCAGCCATGAAATTAAAAGTCGCTTACTCCTTGGAAGGAATGTTATGACCAACCTAGATAGCATATTCAAAAGCAGAGACATTACTTTGCCAACAAAGGTCCATCTAGTCAAGGCTACGGTTTTTCCAGTGGTCATGTATGGATGTGAGAGTTGGACTGTGAAGAAAGCTGAGCACCGAAGAATTGATGCTTTTCAACTGTGGTGTTGGAGAAGACTCTTGAGAGTCCCTTGGACTGCAAGGAGATCCAACCAGTCCATCCTAAAGGAGATCAGTCCTGGGTGTTCATTGGAAGGACTGATGCTGAGGCTGAAACTCCAATACTTTGGCCACTTCATGTGAAGAGCTGACTCATTGGAAAAGACCCTGATGCCAGGAGGGATTGGGGGCAGGAGGAGAAGGGGACGACAGAGGATGAGATGGCTGGATGGCATCACCGACTCGATGCACATGAGTTTGGGTGAACTCTGGGAGTTGGTGATGGACAGGGAGGCCTGGCATGCTGTGATTCATGGGGTCGCAAAGAGTTGGACATGACTGGGTGACTGAACTGAACTGAAAATCAGAAAAAAGAATGCTTAGGTAGAATAAAATGCTACAATTTATGATATTAATATATTTTCTTTATATTAACACAATTGTAAGCTATAACTCTTCACGTTTTTTAATGGAGAAATGAGCCCTCAAAGGCAAAAGTGGTAGAGTCATGGAAGTCAAAATGCAACCCTGGCAGTGGTAGAAGTGGGCCAGAACCCAATAAATAACATTTTCAGGATTAGCAGAAGTAGGGGAGTTGACAGAGGAGTCTGAGAAGGCCTGGCTCATGACATCAGAGGAAGACTGGAGAGAGCTGTGCTTTAGAAGCTAAGGGCAGACAGGCTTCAAGAAGGACACACTGTTTCAAATGCTGCTAAGGCGTCAGGTTGTAAGGGGACTGAGACATATCTATGGGATTCAGTGGCAAGGTCCATGGTGCTCTTGATGAGAGCAGTCTCAGTGGTGAGATGAGAAAGAAGGCAGAGGGCAGTTTTTAAGGAGTGATGGAAGGTAAGGACATGGAAATGGCTGGTGCAGAGTTTGGCTCTGAAAAGGGGGCTCTTTAAATGGGGCAGTGGCTAGTTTACCCTGTCTCCACACAAGTATCTGTCTGGTTCCAGATATATGCAGAATTGTTTCAAACTATAATACTAGGGGGACTACAGGCTCCTGGTACCTTATAGCTTCAGAGGGACATGTCTGGAGAAGGGAGTGCCTGCCTAGGAGTCCATGAGCTAGCAGAGTGATGAAGACAGGAGCCAGGCTGGAGCTGTTCACCTGGAGCCTCTATCATACCCTTCCAACTCCAGTCCTAAATGTGTGACTCACAAGGAAAAACAGCCAGTTGGAGTATTTGTTCAAACTGGTTTCAATGGACCACCCCTCCTTAATGTCTGTTGTACTTCTAAAATTAAAAGAAATTGATATACCATTGATCATGGGATTTCCTGTGAAAGAAAGCACTTTGGAGAGGGTCTGACTGGCTACTGCTGCTTCACTGCTGCTCCCATGTGGCATGAGCACAGTCCTGGGACGCTGGGAGAGGCTATGGGACAGATGAAGCTCTCTAGTCCATCTCCCAGATAGAAAGGTCCTTCAGTACAACACACCACTGGTCAAGTATGTAGACTGTTCACCAAGAATACCTGTGTATTTTTGTCTGGTGTGGCTTGCTGTTCTGGGAGACCCTCCATGATCGTATGATAGTTACTCAGAAGAACATCTTCCATTAGCAGTTGCATGCCTGCCAGCTCTCCATGAGCCACCTTGAGGTCATGGCCACTCAGTCCACAAAAGCATAGCTAAAAACAAAAAGGAACAAAACCAAACCAAAACACCCATTTTGAACACTTCTATGTTTCCTTTACATGTGGTCCTGGGGGGAGAAAACTAGGAGTAGTTGTGTTTACAAGCCCCATGCTCTCAATTATTTAAAAAATCCATAAAAATCAGAGTAACATTTTTAGTTCAAAATCCTCCTTGAACATATTAGACATTTGGCTCTGTATGGAAGTCCAAGTTCCCCAAACGTTATGGTGGTGGTGTCTGTATACGGTTGTATGGATAGTGTGATACACATAAGCACAGGGAAAACACAGGAGAAAAACCAATATGATCTGTAACCATATCCCAAAGTGGGGGACTCTGATTAATATTTTTAAACCATTTTTACTATTTTACTTAAAAAAAAAACTTTACTTTTGGAAAATTCTGAGCATATGCAAAGGCAAACAGAACAGTTCCCATCACTCAGTCCCAAAACCACCAACCTATGGCCAGTTCTGCCCCATCCTCATCACTCCCCACCTCCCCATTATTTTTAAGCAAATGCATCATTGATTTTCATGTTGTTGATAATACTTTTAAAAGTATTTTCTATTTTAAAAAATGAAAATACAATAATACTTGCTTGAACAATCAGAGGTAAACATACATTTGAAAGAAATTCTCCTTCTGAGTTCTGCTTAAGGAGTTCTCTTTCTGCCACTGTAGGTGGGTCACGAGTCACACATCTCTGAACTGCCAGTCTGGGAGTTAATCTACGAGGCCCAGAGAGTGACCGGAAATGGATGACCACTCCCCGAGATCATTATTAGCCAGGAGAATTTCAGCTGATTCAAGTCTGATTCCAGCTGCAAACATGATTTTCTTCTGTCATAAGAACACATGATTCACCCCACAGTACTGGGTTTATAGCTTCATAATCAAAAAAACACCTTGCTTATCTCATATTAATAAATTATTCACCACTGGCTAGAGTATGAAGGATTAGACCTATGGATGCAGTGACATCTGCTCTGCAATCTGTATTCAGTTCTCTCTGTGACAAGCAGGAAGAACAATCTTACCTGCATGTGATATTCTAGGGTATCTGGGCTGCTACTTGTAACTGGAAATGGTCCTCCATCTTCCAGAAACGCTCTCCAAGGGAACAGCACAAATGCCTAAAAGAATCAAATAATAAATATAATAATGGTGCATAATAACGTCCACAAGTAATAGGCATTTGTATATGAATAAGATGTCTTCATCTCTACACTAAAACATTATGGGATTACTTCTCTATTATATAGAAATAGTTCTTGATGAATAGTCTCTGATGATGCAGAGGAGAGAGTAATAATCTTGTTTTTTAAACTGATTTTTCAGAAAGCAACTAAACATAGAAAGGTATTAAAGTTTCAGTGTAAATAGTCAGCAATAGTGTTTGGAAGTCCCAGACTAGTATAAAACCAATGATACACATTTATAATCAACAAAAGTAAACTTACTCAATTTTTTTCAGTATTACAAACCTTAAATATTTGTCCTTTATCACCACTGTGCTCCAATTCTAGGCAACAACTCAAAACCAATGCTATGACATTACACATGGGCCTCCATCTTTTCCACATCACTGTTCAACAGCCAAGGCATCCCTACTCCCTGGGGCATGACATGCAGCCCAGGATAGAATCGGCCTGTCCATCTGATCCCATTCTACAGTTTCAGACCTGGTACTGGCTTCAGACAATTCTCAAAGTTGAAGTTGATGCAGATGGCAGGCAGCCAGGACACCTGCAACTACTTAATGCCAGGCAATGCCCAAAGGCAACAGGAGCAGACCCAGTAGTCACAATCCAATCCTGTCTTCAGGTCTTCAGGAGGGTCAAGGCTTGGGCCAAGAGCATTGTCTTATAGCTAGGGAAGGTAGAAGAGTGAGACTTACATGGGATTGATGCTGGCATTACTTGCCTTAGCTTTGTAACATAAAAACATTAAGTTGGAGGTTTTGGAGTCAAAAGATATGGGCCTGTGAGGTGATTTTAAAGATATGTCCACAGGGACTTCCCTGGAGGTCCAGTGGTTAAGACTCTGAGTTTCCACTGCAGGGGGTGTGGGTTTGATCCCTGGTTAGAGGACTAAGATCCTGAATGCCATGTATCATGGCAAAAAAAAAAAAAAAAAAAAGTGTCCACAAATTCTTTGATTCTGTTTTCACTAAGAGGTGGAGCACCTTGACCTTGACTACAGCCTCATGAGAGATTGTGAGCCGGAACTACCCAACTAAACTGAGCCCAGACTCATGAACCTCAGAAACTATATGAGACAATGAATGTCTATTGTGTTCAGTCAGTTCAGTTCAGTCGCTCAGTCGTGTCCGACTCTTTGTGACCCCATGAATCACAGCATGCCAGGCCTCCCTGTCCATCACCAACTCCCAGAGTTCACTCAGACTCATGTCCATCGAGTCAGTGATGCCATCCAGCCATCTCATCCTTTGTTGTCCCCTTCTCCTCCTGCCCCCAATCCCTCCCAGCATCAGAGTCTTTTCCAATGAGTCAACTCTTCGCATGAGGTGGCCAAAGTACTGGAGTTTCAGCTTCAGCATCATTCCCTCCAAAAAAATCCCAGGGCTGATCTCCTTCAGAATGGACTGGTTGGATCTCCTTGCAGTCCAAGGGACTCTCAAGAGTCTTCTCCAACACCACAGTTCAAAAGCATCAAATATGCTATATTTGGGGGTAATTTGCTCTGAAGCCATAAAAAGCTAATACAGTTTGTGACCTAGTGTTGCCAGGACTGCATAGCAGTCTGATCTCTTTAGTTGTAGCAGGTGGGTAATAGAGTTGGTGCCTAGGAGCAATAATAGTTGCCAGGATTACATTTGATAACACATATTGTTATTGGGCTGTTCAAAACTCAGCTGCTGACCTAATTTATGTATCATAATTGCTATCATTATTATTTATTACATGAAAGAGATCAGGTGTTGGTTTTGCTACCAGCTGTGAGCAGATAATCTGTTATCCCAATTAGCCTGTTAAGCGGTTTGGAGACAGAGCTCCTGACTAGAAATAACAGCAAGCTATAGGGGCCCTCTCTACTGTATGAGTGAAGGGGAGCTTACCAAGGCCAATGGGTACTTCGGCATGAAGAGCCTCCTATGCACAATGCACATTTTATTACAAAATGTGCTCTCAACACATCTCAGTACAAAAATAGCTCTCAACACACCTGGAGGCTCTGTGGATCCAGTGGTTGTGGTAGGCTGAGCTGGGAAGCAAAAATGCTCTTCATTGGAGAGTTGCTCAGTGATGGCAACCCATGATACATGCCGTCTATGACAGACTGGTAGGCAGAAGTATTTCCAGCTGCTAAAAATGTTCGTCTACCAAAACAGGAAAGCAATCTCATTAAAAGCAGTTACTCAAGTTTCTAAAGCTCAAAACTCTCTTCAAGCCAATTTGTAGCAAGATAACATTTGGAGATGTCAACAGGTTTCTTCTTCAGCAGCATCATCCTTCATTCATTTTTCTTTACCACTGCCCTTCACTCTCACAATTCACAGCTCTCAAGGGAAGGATAGTTATCCTCTAGACCAGTGCTATCTAACAGGATAAGTTGAGGGGATCCAAAAGGTCCCCAGGACAAAAGGATCTTTTACCTAAATCTTCCATAGACTTGGATCAAGTCATGCATAAACAGACATCAAAAAAGAGATTAGCAATGATTGAGGGAGATGTTATCACCGATGGGAGTGAGGCAGTCTCTCAGAGATTAGCAGATAATCAAGTGTTGAGGAAAGACCTGGGGAGTGCCTAAGACCCCACAAGCGGGGTGCTGAGCAGCAGGCCAACCAGAAGATATCTGGGGTTGAATAGAGATGGGTGAGGTACCACTCCTCATCAACTGCTAGGATGACTTATAAGTACCCCAGAACTTAGATCACCTCTGAGAAGCATAAAGGAGGAGAAGGTGTGGTATAAGGCCTAAGATCCATTATTAGTGCTGCCTTGACATCTGGTAGAACTGGGAGGGCCTTGAATGACCTAACTACAAGTTTCCCTCCCTATGGAGGGAAGGTCCCCTAGTCAAATATAGGGACCTATGTTTATTTACTTTCCTTATCACAGGGACCAAGTATAATTCCTGCTTATCCAGCCACAAGCAGTGGTTTCCAGTTCCCTTCCAGACCACAGAACTATTCGAATGAACCAAGCACATACTCCTGTGTGCCTCCAATAGGCACCACATCCTTTTGATACTCAAAGCCTGCCTCTCAAGCCCCTAGCTGTTCACTCTGTTCACAAGTACAAATCTTCTGTGGCCTTGAAGATTCTGTTCTGTTCCAAGGGGAACAGAATATGCAATGTTCTGTTCCCCTTGGCCATGAGTATACGTAACTAGTAAACTGCTGTTGATCTCATTTGTCCAGTATTTAAAGTTATGTGTTTGGTCATCTCCATAACCTTGGAGCACAATCCTTCCCTCACCAACAAGGTGAAAAGAAGGCATTTAAAACAAAGGTAAAGGGGGATGATCTTGAAGTAATTGATTTTATATCTCAAATTCACCACTTTAAATTCTAAACATAGCTGAATGACATGGAATTGAAGAAAGAAGTAGGGGCTTATGAACTTCAGTTCAAAGACAGATAAAGGGAGCTCTATATTTGCATATCAAACCATTGTACTAGTGCAAAGACCATATCACCCTTTTCACATCTTTGTGAGAATTAACAAAAGATAGTTGCATACAGTTATATACTGAGACACTGAATAAAAACACTGATTTATCCTGGTAGTTCAAGGATGGAACTTGGAATTGCTCATGCTCAATGGATATGACCATTTTCTCCTATTTCTCATATTGTTCACATGCTTTCTCATGATTCTCAATGGGCCCTGCCAAGGGACCCATGATTCACTCAACACTCATGTGACAGTGATGTATCAAGCATCTACCATGTAGAGGATACTGTGTCAGGAACTGAGATGCAAAGATGCTGCTGCTGCTGCTGCTAAGTCGCCGCAGTCGTGTCCGACTCTGTGCGACCCCATAGACGGCAGCCCACCAGGCTCCCCCGTCCCTGGGAGTCTCTAGGCAAGAACACTGGAGTGGGTTGCCATTTCCTTCTCCAATGCAGGAAAGTGAAAAAGTGAAAGTGAAGTCGCTCAGTCGTGTCCGACTCTTAGTGACCCCATGGACTGCAGCCTACCAGGCTTCTCTGTCCATGGGATCCTCCAGGCAAGAGTACTGGAGTGGGTTGCCATTTCCTTACTGCAGACAAAAAATGTTGCCTGCCATACCAGTTAACAAAGAATGCTGCCTGCCACCAAGCCATCAGCAAATGCAGCTGCCTTCCAGGGGTGCACTCTGAGGGGAATTCAGGATAAAAAAGAAACAGGATACTGGGTCTAGATAAGATGCATAGCTAAGAAATAATTTTAATGAGTCAGATTCTTACATCTTCCCACACATAGAAAAGCACTAAAATCATTAACTTGTGATGTCTGTCTTTTGTGATTAGCAGTAATTCTTTGATGTTTGATCACATGAGTTTTTGTTATTGCTGTTGTTTGGCCCAAACTCCTCTATATCCTAGCTCCTCCCTTACTTCTTCAGATTAGATACTTAGCTATCTGACACATTGTCTCCCAGGCTATAGTCTTCAGTAAGGTTCCAGAATAAAATATTTACAACTTCTAAGCTGTGCCTTTTTCTTTAGTCAGTGGCGCTAAAAAGCAGAATATTCTAATGGAAACATTTCTTTTCGGTCCAAAATCAGAGCACAGAAGCTCAATATACCAATAAACCTCTCCCTGGTTGACTCCTTCAGTGTCACTCCTGTGCTTCTCTTCTACCAATCTACACAATTATCTCTCTCTCTCAGCCTCTGGGCCCAGCTTTGTTCACATCTTATTGTTTAAACCTTGACTGTATTGCTCATATTTTAAAATTCTTTTTTTGTTTATTATGATGTTTTAACATCTTTAAAAAACAACAACAAAAAAAACCCTGCTGGCTGGGGAGAGACTGTTCCTTCCTCTGTAGCTAATTCTTAAAGACAACTGAAGGCCTAGCATGCTTTTGATACCCAAACAAACCAGTCTGAGCCACACCTCCTCTGATCCCTGCAACCCAGGAGGCAATATTCCTCTCATTTAATCATCCTAGGGCTAATTAACAGGCAACTAGAGACCAACATGGGAGAAGGCAATGGCACCCCACTCCAGTACTCTTGCCTGGAAAGTCCCATGGACAGAGGAGCCTGGTGGGCTGCAGTCCATGGGGTCACTAAGAGTCGGACACGACTGAGCGACTTCACTTTCACTTTTTCACTTTCATGCATTGGAGAAGGAAATGGCAACCCACTCCAGTGTTCTTGCCTGGAGAATCCCAGGGACGGGGGAGCCTGGTGGGCTGACATCTATGGGGTCACACAGAGTCGGACACGACTGAAGTGACTTAGCAGCAGCAGAGACCGACATGGGCTTCCCTGGTGGCTCAGACAGTAAAGAAACTGACACAATGTGGGAGACCTGGGTTTGATCCCTGGGTTAGGGAGATTCCCCTGGAGGAGGGCATGGCAACCCACTCCAGTATTCTTGCCTGGAGAATTCCAAGGACAGAGGAGCCTGGCAGGCTACAGTCCATGGGGTTGCAAAGAGTTGGACAAGACTGAGCTATTAAGAATAGAACAGAGACCAACCCTACAGCCCAAAGCCTGCTGGAATTATGCCAACCAGCAGATCTTAAAATGTTCCCCTGTTCTGCCTTGCCTTTCCAGGCCATGGCCTAAACACTCTCTTTGCTCCTGACCCATGGCCCTGTACGACGTGGCATGATGTATGTGTCTAGGAACCGAATATAATTTTATTTCCCTGAGTCTCTCCTGTATCTCCTCCTGTGATTGCACTAGATTGATTATCACATAAAAGAACACAGAACAATGACTTGTTCTTTTATCTTGCTAAGTGTGTGCAGAGTTTTAAACTAAGGGCCACAAACAAGCACAATTCTTGGGAGAGTTTTAGAGTCCCAAACACATACTAGGTCTATTAATTTATACATACTTGGAGGCTATTAAAAAATCACACAGTTCAGATGTAAATATGACTGCTACTCTAAGTGACAGAATCATAGCATATGATACTCTGTCTGGAGAGACCAGAGTCAGTCAGATTCTAGGCGTCACCACTGATCAAATCATTGGTTATCCTATTCCCACTTTCTTAATTCTTCAGTCAAGATCACTGTCCTTGGTAGGTTCCCACCTCCCCTTTATCAATAGAACTGTTTATTAGGAAGCTGAACAAAATCATGCCACCTAAATAAAGGAGTTTCAAGATGATACCTAACAATTTTAGCACTATATCCTCTTTTATTTCCTTCCTCTCCATGGACCCCATATTTTGAAAGTTTTTTTTTTTTTTTTTAAACCAAATTAAGCATTCTCCTGTTTTTAACTCAAAGCCACATAAGCACCTAGCCTAAGCTCTGAGCTGCAGGAAGAGATAAAGAAATATGATATAAAGGAAAGAACAGGGTTTTGGAGTCTGACAAACTGTGTTAATGTAAGGTCTGCTACAACAAGCATGTGACCCTGGGGCAGTCATGCAACTTCTCTCTATCCCCTCATCTGTAAAGACGGTAATGTAACTGCTGTCTCGCAGAGTTGACACAAGGTAAGAGTTCAACCAAAGCACATTTTGTCTCCTCCTTATCTTACTCATTCTTATGATTCCAGTTTAAAAAAGAAAGAAATGTGACATTTTCTTTACTGTAAAACTTTTGGACAAATATGTCTTTTTCTTCATGCCTTTAGAAATACCAAAAACAGCTTATTGTGATAGCTCACTCAGACCCTCAGTTGGTAAACCCTGGCCTGCACCTTCTGCTGGGGTAGCTCTAATCAGTGCAGCTTGCCAGCAGCACTCAAGATAGAGGGAAGCCCATAGGAATGAAAGGTCAATTTGTTGCTTGTGCCAGTGGCACACCTGCCAACTGCCAGCTCCTAATAAAGTCAGATCTTCCCAGAAGCCCACTAAAATACAAATATAGACGCCTCACATTCTCCGAACAGTTCTGCCACACTCCAGTTGCCTTACTGTCAACAAGCAGTCAAGGGCTTCCTAGAATGCCAGTCATCTTGTGTGTGAGTTACCCATAGTGTGATCCCAGGTAAACTGGCTCTAGCCACAGGGAGCAGGGAATTCATGGAGCGCGTGCTACATTTTTTCCTGGATGCAAGGATATATAAAAGAAAACAAAACCCAAAAAACAGCTGCAAAGTAGCCCTGAGGAGGCCAGGAAAAAGTTGTGGCTCTTCACTTCTCAGACGCTGGAGACCAGGACAACATGAGGGCTTCTGTGTATCTCCCAGAAATCCCCAGATAACTCTGAAATACACTTTAATATCTATGTGTTCAGAGACACTTAAACTAGATGAGCATAAAAATAAATTGAAAAATGAAGAGAAAACCATCATAGATTCAAGGATTAAAAGAATTGGTGTTGCTTCTTCAGAGATCCCTTGATGTACTCATTTCTAAATAAGGCTTATGGCAGGAAGTTAAGGCACCTTTGATTTATTTCCTCAAACTCCTCCTTTTTACAGTAATCACTCTGAACATCAATATCACATTCAGATTAGTGGCATTTTTCAAGGCATATGTTTTATTCCTATAGAGTTCCTCTGAGGAACTTTCTTTTTTTTCTTCTTTCCATTCTTGAATTTCAAAGGAATTCAATCTTTTAAATCAGGGAGTGGCAAACTCTTTCTTAAAGGGTTGGATAGTAAATATTTTCAGCTTCATGAAGCATATGATCTCCACTGCAACTATTCAACTCTGTGGTTGTAATGTGAGAGCAGCCAGAGGTTATCCATAAATGAATAGGCAGGTCTGTGTTCCCAAAAAAACCCTCCATTTCTGGACACTGAAACTTGAATTCCTCAGAATTTTCTTGTGTCACAAACTACTACTCTTGAATTCCCCCCGCCTCAACCACTTGAACACCAGCCTTAGCCCACAGGCTTTACAAAATCAAGCAGGGGCCTATGATTCCTAACTTAAACAGATGATATTGATTAAAATCACTGTACCACACAAGCATTTATCTTTGGCACAAATGATTAATTCACCTGAAATTAAACATAAACTCAATTCTCAGGCATTTCTTGCATTGGCTAATAAATAACTCTTACAGGTGGTGGACATGCCCAGAGGTGAATGGCAGGCCTTAGGCAATGTGATTCTGACACCATTAGAGGACACACCAATTTGCATCAGGTTCTTGCCTGAGTTTGGCAACAGAGGCAGAGAAAAACTTTTGTGCTTAGAAACATGTATCCTTCTGGCAACATAAGCTGGTCTGTGCCACAGTGAAGCAGGTGCCAGGTAAGGAGGACTTCATGGGGCCACTGTCCTGAGCTATATCCTGCCTCTTCTCCCCTGGTCTATGGAAGTATGCTGCTTTCATTTCAGGTGAGAGTTCCTTCTTTTTAAACTCTGGAGAAGGCTTCAGTTTACATAAGAAAAAAGTTTCCTGGAATAAAAGTCGTATTTACCCAAAGTTGGCGAGCTCTGGGAAGGGCAAGGGAACTTCCCCAAGCTTTCTGTCTCTTTTGGTTATCTAAGGACTTATTGCTAGCAGGTTCAGCACAAAGTATTAATAAAATCCTCAAGTAGAATGACATTGATCTTTTACTTCTCTTTTTCTCCTGCCTCCTGTCGTCTCTTCAGTTTCCTTTTCCATCCATCCTGCTGCTGTCTGGCATCCATCCTAGTTCTCAGGCTTTGGGGTCAAATGCACCTAGGATCTAATCCTGGTCTGCTGCTTACTAGCTGTGTGACTCCAAACACACACATAACGTAAAGGGCTCTGAAGAAAAAAAGGGCTGGAGGAAATGCTGTAAATGAAGGACTCCTGGTTCCTTCTGAGGTCCTCTGAAAAACATACTGACTGTACAATACTGAAACCAGACATAGGACGCATGACCCTCCATTCCTGCAGACCGAGTATGCCAGGGCGGAGAAAGCCCCAAAAAGCAATTCCTAGGGGAAGCAGAGCGGTTTCCCTGGGAGAACAGGAGCAAGATGAACTCCATGGAGCTGGAATTCCAAAAGAATTTCTGAGGTATAGTCCTATTTCTTCAGTCTATGTAAATTCCTTGCAAATTCTGACTTGAGATTTCAGGCAATGGCACCCCACTCCAGTACTCTTGCCTGGAAAATCCCATGGACGGAGGAGCCTGGTGGGCTGCAGTCCATGGGGTCGATAAGAGTCGGACACGACTGAGCGACTTAACTTTCACTTTTCACTTTCATGCATTGGAGAAGGAAATGGCAACCCACTCCAGTGTTCTTGCCTGGAGAATCCCAGGGACGGGGGAGCCTGGTGGGCTGCCGTCTATGGGGTCGCACAGAGTCGGACACGACTGAAGTGACTTAGCAGCAGCAGCAGCAGCAGGGCTAATGAATGGCCATCCTGACAATTAGTCAGATCCCTTATATCCTACCTGCTTGACAAAGCTATAGCTCCCAAAGCAACCTGTCAATAAAAAACCCAAACAAACAAAAAAACAAATAGCCTGATTTTTTTGTCCTGCTGAATTTGCATTCTAAATCCAGAGTCCTCTGATGCTCAGAGTAAAGAAAAAGCAGAGTAGAAAGAGAGAACAGTAGGTTAAGTATAAACTCCACATTTCTATTCTCTGTGGACACTCATGCCAAACGGTTGGAAATGATTATAATCCACAGATAAGAGTACCTCTTCCCTTCCCATATACAACTTATTATTTATACAGGAAACATTGTGATTCTTAATTCAAACTAGTTTTTTCATCAATCATGACTCTTTAACCAAACAAACATTCTTTTTGATGCAGAGTATAATACCTACAAGGCTAGAGGTAAATTAAGTTATTTATAAATTTAACTCAGGTAGTCAATTTTGTTGGTTTCAGACGTGCAGTGAAAATTCTGTTCTTCTGCAAGGTAATTAAGGGCTGAAAAAAATAAAACTTGGTAGGAAGAATAATCTTCAGCAGTATAAAAAATATGATTCCCCATAAAGCAGTCTGTTATGCAAACTAACTACATTGGAATCACATTTAACAAAATCAAGAATATTATTATCTAACAAGAACACAGTCCACCTGGACAGCCTTTGCAGCAGAACACATTTGGTAGCCGCAGTGATCTGGATCAGGTTGTGCCCTTGACTATTTTAAGCTCATTATCTACTCATGCCAAGAGTGGCCTCCCTCCATGAGCACTCAGAAACACCTGCCCCACAGAATTTACTAGACAGGAATAGCCCTCCAGCCCTTACCGGATGAGGTACCTCACTGCAGCGTCAAACTGCAGAAACATAACCTCCCTTTGGAGGAGAAGGACCTGGGACACCAGAGTGGGGTCTTGGGGGCTCTGGAGGCTGTCAATCATTTTCTGCAGCTCTTGAAGTTCAGATCCTAGAAGACAGATGACATTTTAAGTCAAACAGATTGAAATACAGGCTACCCCAGCTACCCTGTGAACCATCATTTCACCTCCAAAGCTAACTTTTTAACTAAATTGAATTCTGTTTGTTTGTTGTGTGAGTATACTAATTAAATATTTTGCAAGATCAGCAAAGCCTTATGTTTCAGAACCCAAGGCCTGATTTATCTTTTCTTCCTTCCTTCCTTCCTTCCTTCTTCCCTCCCTCAGGAATATAGTAACTTGTATTGCTTTTCAGCAGAATAAGAACATACTGCTAAAAGTAAGTTTCAAAGTATACAAGGCTATAGACTCTAAATAGATTGAAAAAGAGAAATTACAAGGAATGGGAAAGATATGGGTCTCAGTAAATCTATTAGGGGCTTGAAATTATTATAAACCAGCGGCCATTTCTTACAGCCGTACCATTCAAATCAACACTGGCATAGACTCATCCTGTCAATGGCTCATGGATTAATGAAGACTCAAGACCATCCAAGGAGGCAAAAATATGTATACATATATGTATACAGAAACATACATCCTTCTAGGAGATTCACATCATTTCAGGAGTAGATGTGAGAGATCCTAAATAGGCTTATTTCTTGGACCCTTATCCTAAAGGATTTATATGTGTTTTGGATGGAAATTTAAGCTAGTGGCCTTTTACGGTACTCAATACTGGTTTGAGGAACCTGGCCTGGGTCTAGATGGCTGTACTAGCAACTCTATTATTGGCTCAGGAAATGAGCCACTCAGAATGGGAAAGCACAGAAAAAAAAAATCATGGTCCTTAGGGAGCACTGGTGGGGTGGGTGGGTGGGCCCTATTTCCAGGTCTACAGAATGCTGGCTGATGTGAAATGCTCATCAGCTCCCTGTGGAGAGAGTAATAGCTTTCTACTTGAGAGGACATCCCTGCTATGCAAAGAGAAGCAATGTGGAAATTGATCATCATCCCTGATTGTAGCCCAAGGCAGAAGTGAGATGGGAGACCTATGAAGCATTTCCAAAGTTACACTGTATAAACAACTCACCCAGACTTGAGCAGCCTTGTACCCTAACTGGCCTGGTACTGGAACTCTTTCTATGTTTCTGGCATGGAAGGCAGGGGACTGAGAACAGGGAGGCTGTCCACGAGAGCCTGATGAGGGCAGAACCAGGTCTGAGAATGGTAGCCAACATGTACTTGCAATATGGGCTCTTGGTTTTAGAAAAGGATGTGAAGTAGCTCAGTCGTGTCTGACTCTTTGCAACCCCATGGACTGTAGCCTACCAGGCTCCTCCCTCCATGGGATTCTCCAGGCAAGAATACTGGAGTGGGTTGCCATTTCCTTCTCCAGGGGATCTTCCTGACCCAGGGATCGAACCCGGGTCTCCCACATTGCAGGCAGACGCTTTAACCTCTGAGCCACCAGGGAAGCTCATAGTCCAGATTTCATACCCATTTGACATTTTACACATAACAGAAGAATGTTTTGGGGGTATTTTTCCAACCACAAAAGAACTGGGGTCAATCATTAGACTTTTTATGAATCCTTTATAAATCTGATGGTCATATGGGCTGAAAAGAAACTTCCACCAGAAGAGGAGTCACAGCAAATTGTACAAGAACTCAAAGAATTTTGTGGTGGATGGGAGGAGGGATAGTTGGTGAGCCTTATTTGTTCAAGGTCTAGTGTGCTTGGTCTACAAGCAATACACTCTGTCAGGCTATGCAGTAACCAGGAGAAAAAGTTTATAATCCCCTGTAATGACAATTAAAAAAGAATATAAAGTTGCACATACCCTGTGATTAAAGCTCTGTAAAATGTATTTGAGCAAGGGTTAGAAGGAAGTAAAGTAAAATTATTTCACTTGTTAGAATAGTTGGATTATGCGTGGTTTTTCTCATTATTTCCATTATTGTTTATAAAATTCTGTGTGTGCACTTTTACACGGTCACTTCCCAGCAAAACTGTTATGTGCTGGCAGGTGGCATTATCATTAAAATACAGGTACGGAGGAAGGCCTACCTTCTCTTAGTTAACACACTGATAATACTCCTCATTTGGGCCTTTTTCTGTGGGGTTGCACTGCTCAGAGGGAGCAGGGATAGTGGGCACGGGCAGGGAAGAAAGCCTGTCTGTGAGGATGGGGCAGGTGGTTACATGCGGTCATGGAGGAGGACAGTGGTGGGGGAAGGAGGAGACTCTCCACTAGGAAACAAATGAGCCTTTTCTTGTGCCTTTCCACAGGAGGGTTCTGTGTGGGAAATCAGAAAGAGAAAAATCACAGTGGCCCAGCCTCCATGGGAATACTCAAAGCCAGTACCTTTTGTTCCTGAAACCTTAAGTTCAGTGTGTAGTGTCTGGGTTTCTTTGGTCTCCTAATCCTTTACAAGGAAATCACAATGTAAACTCCCACATTCTGATTACATCCTCTGCTTCATACTGACTCCAAAGGGAGTTGCTGGCCTTCAGGGAAGGAGAGAATTTTGCAGGGTCCAAGGAACTAGTCCACAGTGTCTAAGAGCTGCTTCCTCTGTCAAGTGGGAGGACCACAGCGGAAATTTGAAGTGTTTCTTTAAAAAAATTTTTTTTAAGTACATAAGTCTACCTACGTCCTTTTATCTAACTCCAAATAATTCTGAAACAGCTAAAGGGAGTTGGGTGGGTATATGAACAGATCCATCTCATCTTTTCACCTTAGTTCTCCTTGCCTCCTCTGGGAAGCAGGCCAGGAACTAAGCAGCCTAGCCTTTAAAAAAGATGATTATCTTACAGTGGAATTTTTTTTAGTTCAGTTTGCTCTTTATCTATTTTCAGCAAAGCAAAGTATGTAAAACTTTGTACATTCTCCCTGGAGCACAAATATTTTTACTGGCAACATGACAACATGTAGGTCTCTAATTGCACACCTCGGAAAGCCTGGACCCCCAGATATTTCAATGGTTTCCAGTTCATAAGCATATAAATAGTAAGAAACCAATTGCCTTCCTCCTCAGTTCTAGGTCCTCAACAACTGGGCCTTATTTCCTACTATCCCTCAGTGTCACACTGGTGGGGTCATCCTTCTGGACTGGCCACATGTAGCCCTGCCTGTTTCCTTTGCCAGCATCCTCTGTTTGTCCTCCTCCAGGACAAGCCCTCCTATTTTTCTCCATTGATTCAAGTGGGGGTAGGTCCCCCCAGATCATCTTCCCTGTGGGCTTCTCCCCTCCCAGCTGCTATAGAACTTCCTATGCAGGGACTTCTCCTGGAAACACAGCTCTGGCTCTTCCTCATCTCCATATAATACCTGTCTCCCCTTCTCGAGGTGGGGGGTGGCATTTTTCCTGGCCTATTTTCCTTTCTTCCTTTCCTCAACTAACATCCAGCTCTACTGAGAGCATTTTAGTTTATTTTCTGAGTAAACCCCTTTTACAACAGTCCCCAGATTAGCAAAAGGAAAGGACCTAAGAGTGCTTTGCAACTTCTGTAATTTCTTGATGCTTATTGAAGAATTGCTAGTAGGCCTACAGTAATTCTGAGCTTTCTCTGCTGGGGCAGCACCAACCCCAGTCCTTCATGCTCCTCTCCTCAGATATAGGCATCAATCTTCTTCCTGGAACAAGTCAGAATCTCCCACAAACACTTCCTTGATGCACTGGCCAGAGAGGAATAGATTCAAATTATATCACATTTGTTTTAAGATCACTTAGGTTTAAATAGGCATGTTACCTCATTGTTTTGGTTCTTCTCACACTTTAAAATCCTTGGCTACTATGTTATAATATATTGCTATCAATTAATTAATATTTACATGACTAATGACATAATTTGGATGGGAGTCAAATTATTAAAATACTAAGATTAGTTTCACTGCTTTTGATAAACCCAGTTTACTAAGCATCTCAGTGTCTTCATCTCATGTGTTTATCTGAGAAATCGTGCTGAGTTGGAGTTCCTGGATTAGCAATGGGCAGATAAAACTAAAGCCTCAACTATTCTTACTACAGGACTACCAACTGGGTCTTGTTAGCTACCTAAGGGCTGTCTGCAAGGCTCTGACCTTTCAGGAAGGCCAGGAGGGGAAAGGGAATGAAAGTAAACTAGTATTTAAAGGGTACTTGTACATCCTTCTAAACTTTTTACAGATTTGAATCCACAGAAAGCTGAGTGCCGAAGAATTGATGCTTTTGAACTGTGGTGTTGGAGAAGACTCTTGAGAGTCCCTTGGACTGCAAGGAGATCCAACCAGTCCATTCTGAAGGAGATCAGCCCTGGGATTTCTTTGGAAGGAATGACGCTAAAGCTGAAACTCCAGTAAACACCTCACCTTTGCATGAGGTGGCTGAAACTTGGCCACCTTATGCGAAGAGTTGACTTATTGGAAAAGACTCTGATGCTGGGAGGGATTGGGGGTGGGAGGAGAAGGGAACGACAGAGGATGAGATGGCTGGATGGCATCACTGACTCGATGGACGTGAGTCTGAGTGAACTCCGGGAGTTGGTGATGGACAGGGAGGCCTGGTGTGCTGCGATTCATGGGGTCGCCAAGAGTTGGACATGACTGAGTGACTGAACTGAACTGAATCCACAGAACAACCTTCTAAGACAGTTATCATCACCCTTATTCTACAGATGACAACAGAGACCCAGAGAGTAAAGAGCCCAGCTTCCAGTAATCCAAGTGACAAAGGCAGGGCAAAACCCCAGGCCCAATTCTGACTTGGCATACTTTGTGGTTTAGCCAACAAATGTGGAATCAATCAGTTTGGAGACAGTATATGATGGGACTTTCCCTTTGCCATTTTGTCATTTATGAGGAAATATTTTAGTCCTGTCTTTCTGAGCATTCTTGGTAGCTCAGACGGTAATGTGTCTGCCTGCAATGGGGGAGATCTGGGTTTGATCCCTGGGTCAGGAAGATCCCCTGGAGAAGGAAATGGCAACCTACTCCAGTACTCTTGCCTGGAAAATCCCATGGATGGAGGAGCCTGGTAGGCTATAGTCCATGGGATCTCAAAGAGTCGGATGCGACGGAGCGACTTCTCTCTCTCTTTCTGAGCATTAAGGGCTTCACAGTAATTAATTAGATGGGGGAAATCCTTCCACAGTGTATACTGTATATGTATATCAAATATTATATTGTTCTCTCAAATTTTATTCAACTATGCCTCAATAAAGCTTAAAAAAAAAAAAAGCATGTCATGGAATTTCAACTGAATATTGAAGGCAATTTTAATCACCTTTAATCACTTACCAATACCCTCAGTTCCTCCCCAGTCACCTCTCAGAGGGTTAGGACTCAGAGGAAATTCAAAACATGCTGGACAATTTCCAAGTTTAGCAAAACTGAAAAGGTAGGCCACAATGTCATGAAGAGGGGCTATCAGCTGCAGAGTTAGCTTTAAGGCTCTAAAAGCTACCTGTGAGTAAAATCAATACAAAGAAATAATTTTCAAGAAATTTCTAAGGGAACACAAAAATATATGAGCATTGATTAGGGACAATATATTTAAGAATTTTTAAATAAACATTTTCACAGAATAATACATAATAATATCTACAAGATAGTAACTGAAAAAATGAACAACAAGCTTTTATATATGTTATAACAGGTTATATATGTCTTTTGACAAGGTAACTCCTTCTGGGGAATTAAAACAACGTGTTTCTCTTTCTTTAAAGCCATTGGTGGCCAAAACCACATCAAAATATGATTGTATTACCAATGATCAACAAATTACAAAGTTCACAAATAAATTCCTAGCCGGGACTCATATTCAGACAACACTGCCCTAAGGGCTGTTATTTCTTCCTACCTGTAAGGAAAACGTAACTACTTAACAATATAGTTTAAACACAAGACTAAAAAACAAACAATGGATCTTAAATATCAACATTCAGCAAAGGAAAAGAGAAAAATTATGACTTAACTGCAGAACGTAGCAGTTTTGTATTTTTTAAAAGCCCTAAAAAAATGCTCATGGTGAATAAATGAAGTAAAGGGTAGTTCTATTTCTAATTTCTTGAGGAATCTCCACACTGTTTTCCATTATGGCTGCACCAATCATCATTCCTACTAACTGTGCAAATGTTTCCTTTTCTCCGCAACAACTGTGCAAATGTTTCCTTTTCTCCGCAACCTCACCAACAGTTGTTCTCTTGTCTTTTTTAATAACAGCCATCCTAACAGGTGTGAGGTGATATCTCATCAGTTTTGATTTGCATTTCCCTGTCGGAGAAGGCAATGGCGCCCCACTCCAGTACTCTTGCCTGGAAAATCCCATGGACGGAGGAGCCTGGTAGGCTGCAGTCCATGGGGTCACGAAGAGTCGGACACGACTGAGCGACTTAACTTTCACTTTTCACTTTCATGCATTGGAGAAGGAAATGGCAACCCACTCCATTGTTCTTGCCTGGAGAATCCCAGGGACGGGGGAGCCTGGTGGGCTGCCGTCTATGGGGTCGCAGAGTCGGACATGACTGATGCGACTTAGCAGCAGCAGCAGCAGATGGTTAGTGATGTTGAACACCTTTTCATTTATGTGTTAGTCATTGGTATGTCTCCTTTGGAAAAATGTCTATTCAGGTCCTTTGACCATTTTAAAATCAGATTATAGGTTTAAAAATTTTTTGTTTTGTTTTGTTCTTGCTTTTGCTATTGAATAATATGAGTTCCTTCCATATTTTATGTATATATAGTTTGCAAATATTTTCTCTCATTATGTAGGTTGCCTTCTCCTTCCATTGATTTGTTCCTTTGCCAGCAGAGGTTTTTTAGTTTGATATTATCTCACTTGTTTATTTTTACTCTTGTTACCTATGCTTTTGTTGTTGTTTCCAAAAAAATCATTGCCAAGACTGGTGTCAAAGAGTCTTTTTCCTGGTTTTCCTCTAAGATTTTATAGTTTCCAGTCTTAACAGTTGTCTTTAATCCACCTGAAGTTAATTTTTGTGACTGGTGTAAGACAGGGATCTAGTTTCATTCTGCTGCATGTAAGATTATAATATATGATCCAGCAAACCCACTTCTGGGGATATATCAAAAGAAATAAATCAATATATTAAGGAGATTATCTGCACTTCCATGTAGCATGACTCACAATAGCCAAGATACGGAAACAACCTAAGTGTCCAGTGTATGGATAAGTGGATAAAGAAAATGTCACACACACAACCATACACACACACAGGAATATTATTCAGACATAAAAAAGAACTGCCATTTACAACCATGGGTAAACTTGAATGACATTATGCTAAGTGAAATAAGCCACAGAGAAAGACACACTGTATGATCTCACTCATATGTGGCATCTAAAAATGAAGGTCAAACGTACAGAAAAGTGGTCACCAGGGGAAGGGGGAAATGGTGCAATGTGGTCAAGAGGTAACATAAATAAGTTCTGAGGATCTAATGTACAGCATGGTGACTATAGTTATTAACACTGTATTGTATACTTGAAATTTTGTTAGCGTTGGATAAGCATTCTCACCTCCAAAAAACAAAAAAAGTAACTATGTGAGGTGATGAATGTATTAACTGTGGTAATCATTTTATAATGTATATCAAATCATCATGCTGTACAATTTAAATATATACAATTTTATTTGTTAATTACACCTCAATAAGTATTAGTTGGTAGAAGGAAATGGCAACCCATTCCAGTATTCTTGCCTAGAGAATCCAGTGGACAGAGCCTGATGGGCTGCTGTCCATAGGGTTGCACAGAGTCGGACACGACTGAAGCAACTTAGCAGCAGAAGCAACAAGTATTTGTTGCTCAGTCATGTCTGACTCTGCAACCCTGTGGACTGTATATAGCCCGCCAGGCTCCTCTGTCCATGGAATTCTCCAGGCAAGAATACTGGAGTGGCTTGCCATTCCCTTCTCCAGGGCATCTTCCCGACCCAGGGACTGAACCAGGATCTCCTGGATTTCAGGCAGATTCCTTACTATCTGAGCCACCAGGGAAGCCCCACACCTCAAAAGGGGGGTGGGGGGGGGGTGGAAAGGGTGAGAATCCTAGATTGCTAAGCAGGTTTTCACTTACAAAGAAAAATCAGAATGTTCCCAAATTGCCATTTTCAACACTGCATTTTATTTAGTTAATACTTGAATGCACTACGTATTTCTGTATCTATTCTTTTTAATGGTTAACCTTTATCAGTAAATGAGGTACTTAGAGGAACTCCTGAAAAAACAGAAACCAGCTAATTACTGTGATTAAGTGTGATCTCAACCTCTCTTCAGCTTCAGCATATTAGGGTGGGGTTTTCTTGGAGCTGGGGAGGAAATTAAGGATTAATAAGGAGTCTCAGAAGCTCCATTAGTGTTTAGTAATGACCACGGAGAAGCAGAACTATGAAATAACGAGGCACAAGGGAAATTATAATAAAGCAAGCAAAATATGAGAAGCTGAGAGATTTCAGTTATTAAATGTTCCTGGGAAAAAAAACCAACAAGAGATATTCTCTGAAACTGACATGTTTAACTGTGGGACATAAAAACAGCCAGTTTCCATTCTGGCACAGATAAAAAAATACAAACCTTTTCTGGCAGAGTTTTGAACATAACTAGCACTTCAGAAGGATGGGGTATGAACCATAAGTTGAGGAAGACTTTCCCATCAGCAGACAGCAAACGCCGTGGCCGGGGCTGAAAACTCCTGCGGTATGAGAAGAGAGATCCGGTAGTACAGCGTTTCTCTCTCTAAAAGGGGCTCCCGGTGTGAACTATTTATACCTCCGCCCTCCAGCCGCAGCGCCAGAGCTCGCATTGCGGTGACACACACATCAAATGTCTAAGCCCGAGGGCAGCAGGACTCCTTTTCAGGCAGCTCGCAGTTATAAATAAAGGGGACACAGTTATAAATAACTCACCGGGAGAAGAGCAGTTGGGCTGGTTTTAGTCTCAGTTGTGTTGGGAAGAAGGCGTGGGCACAGACGCAGGGAAAGGTGTGATAAGAAAGGAAGCAGAGAGGGCATGAATGGACAGGGAGGCCTGGCGTGCTGCGATTCATGGGGTCGCAAAGAGCCGGACACGACTGAGCGACTGAACTGAAGGAGGAAACAGAACAGGCCAGAAAGCAGAACTCCATCTTGGGCTGGACTATGGACTCTGATCTATATGCCCAGTATCTATGGAAACCACATACCAACTGGAAAACCAGACCCCTAGATGGAAGAGCCCCAGGGCTCATACCTAGACTCTCCGTCCCCTAAAAGAATACCCTAATTATCTGTGTAACCAAATAGAATCATGAATTCTATTATGCTTATTGGGGTATGAGCACAGGCCTATTGATAATGGTCCACTGTTAACTACCTAGGCCTAAGGCATATGAATCACGGTTATCTTTGTATCTTTCTTTTCCTTTGTTCAGGCTAGTTTTAGGGAATTTAGGGAGGTGGGTTTGGGCACGTACACCTAGGGGTATATAAGGTTTTCACAAAAACTGGTTGGGGTCCTAGGCTAAGAGGAGACTCTGCCTTGGGCCGGCCAGTGTAATAAACTGCACTCCACTATCTGCATTGTCCTTCTGAGTGAGTTTGTTTCCCAGAACGTGTGGCTACAACACTGACACCATACTGGGGGTGACAATTTTCTCACTTAATTCTTATGACAAACTTGAGACATTCCTATGCTGTTCCTGGTTCACAGAGGCCCTACCAGGTTAGAGGATGAGATGGTTGGATGGCATCACCGACTCAATGGACATGAGTTTGAGTAAACTAGAGTTGGTGATGGACAGGGAGGCCTGGCATGCTGCAGTCCATGGGGTCGCAAAAAGTTGGACACGACTGAGCGACTGTACTGACTGACTGACTGACTGACCAACCAGGTTACAAAGATCTTGCCTAACCAACTTGTAAGAGAAGAAGTTGAGATTTAAGCACAGATTTGTCCAGTTGTAGAATTCAGGCTCCAGAGACCAGCCTCTGTTTTCCTTCCTTCCCTGCCAGATTCCTGTCAAGTTCTCCAGACTCAGGCCCTCTTTTCCTTCCTCCTTCCTATGTTGTGCTAAGTCACTTCAGTTGTGTCAGACTCTTTGAGACCCCATGGACTGTAGCCTGCCAGGCTCCAGTGTCTATGGGATTCTCCAGGCAAGAATGCTGGAGTGGGTTGCCATGCCTTCTTCCAGGGGATCTTCCCGACCCAGGGATCAAACCCACATCTCTTAAGTCTCCTGCATTGGTAAGAGGGTTTTTTACCACTAGCTGCCACCTGGGAAGCCCCTCTTCAGATATTGGGTTGGCCAAAAAGTTGTTTCAGGTTTACCCATAAGATATTACAAAAACTTAATTGAAGTTTTTGGCCAACTCAATACTTTATCATTTCTTAGGCACCAGTATAGCAGTTTTTTGGTTACAAATATAATTCATATATGTCTGGTTTAAGGATTCACACAGCCCAGTTACCTACTACCTGGCCTGGGGTATAGAACATGGCCAGTTCCTCAGAAGCCCTTACATAGTTCCTTGGTCCCAACTTGTTCCACCTTGGCTGGCAGTGCCTCAGACCACCTCAGTCAAAAAAGGCAAGAACTGAACTCCTCACCCCCACCCACACCCCGATCCTGGGCTTCGTCCTGTGTTAAGAGAACCATAACCTCCAAGTCTTCAAAACCAGAACCCAGGGTTTTTAGATGCTTCCTTCTTTACCCCTCAGGTCCTACTGACCCCATAGCTCTCTTGTGCGCAGTTTCCATTCACACTCCATTGTCTATAGCAAGGACTCTCAATGGGAGGGTTTCACCTTCTAGAGAGCATTTTGGAAATCACTGGGGCAGTTTTTGATTGTCATTATTTCTGGGTCCTTAGGAGAAATTCAGATGACCCATTTCATTTCCTAAAATAAAATGTAATTCATTTTAACTGAGGTCTAATGTTTTCCATATCAAACATTCTGAATATGAAACTTAAAATTTTTAAAACTCTACTTGGGTTAGTCTCAAGTCTCAGTATTTTAAACAGGTAATTTGAAGTTCAGAAACAAAGTACGGTGGTGTTAGCTTGGAGAACTTCTCTTATTTCAGCCACCAAAAAGTCAGACTATCCTGTCCTGAAAGTTAAAGTTAGTCACACAGTCGTGTCTGACTCTTTGCGATCCCATGGACTGTAGCCCACCAGGCTTCTCCGTCCATTGAATTCTCCAGGCAAGAAAGAGTACTGGAGTGGGTTGAAATTTCCTTCTCCAGGGGATCGTCCTGAACAGGGATCAAACCCATATCTCCTGCATTGCAGGTGGATTCTTTACCATCTGAGCTACCAGGGAAGCCCCACCATAGTTTGAAAGTGTCCTGTCCTGGAGCAGATCAAAACCAGCTTAATCTCGTCCTATCTCTGTTATTTGTTCAAAGGTGCTCCAAAGAAACACTACAATCAACAATGAGCACAGCTGATCATGCGAACTACACTCCCACCAGCACCTTCAATTCTTTACTTCTTCGTACTTACAGCCCATCCATCTAGCAAAACTCCAACTCTGGATCCCTCTAGCTAGTCTGCTTTCTGCTTCTAGTCACATGTTGCTGAGCACAGCTGGAGGAAATCACACCGCTAAATTTATTGATGCAACAAATAAATGGTTTCCAGTCTGAGCTGTGTCACGCCAAGAAAAATTGGTTTTCTTTCCTTTGATCAGCTCTCATGTCCATTTCCTTTTTTCAGTAACTCCAAATCTTCCTTAAGCCTCATACCAGATTCCTAGCAGCAGATGATGACATGGTCTATTATTTCATAATTGAATCAAAGGGGCTGGAACTGCCTCCACTTCCTGAGGGCTCATTTACCCCTCCCCATCCTCTCTTTCAAACCAAGGTCCAAGGCAGAGGTACACACCCAGGGTATGAAGTGAAGATAGGCTCTGCCCTCAAGGATCTTACATTCCAGAGGCAGCTAGATTTGCAAGCATGATGCTGTGATGGATGTGTGGAGGAATGGAAGTATGTGAAAGTGGAGAACATCTAGAATAAGAAGAGTCTGAGACTTGTTGGGAGACCAAGGAAAGATATTCATAGCTGGTGCCTCTGAGCTGTGATTCATTATCTCCCCCTCCACATCTCTCCTCTTAATGGCATGACCATTCTTTTTTTCCCCCCATTAAAAAAATGTGATAAAATATACATAACATAAAATTACCATTTTAACTGTTTTTAAGTGCACATTTCAGTGGATTAAGTCCATTTACACTGTTGTGCAACCTGCCACCATTTATCTCCAGAAAAAAATTTTTTTCCATCTTCCAAAACTGGAATTCTGTACCCATTAAACAACAGCAAGACTACCATCATTTTATTCACAAGCCAGAGACTTTGGGTAACATCCTAGATTCCTCTTCCTTCTCCTCACTCAGTTCTGCATTAAACCCAGCACCTCGCTGATTTAACCTCCCTAAACATCTCTTGTCTGCGCAGTTTCAGTAGGTTCCTAAATGGGCACCAACAATCATCTTGCCCCCTTCTCCCTGTTTGAAAGTGAAAGTGTTAGTTACTCAGTCATGTTCGACTCTTTGTGAGCCCATGGGCTGTAGCCCACCAGGCTCCACTGTCCACGGAATTCTCCAAGCAAGAATACTGCAGTGGGTTGTCATTTCCATCTCCAGGGGATCTTCCTGACCCAGGGATTGAACCTAGGTCTCCTGCACTGCAGGCAGATGCTTTACTGTCTGAGCTACCAAGGAAGCCTGTTTGTTGAAGGACAAAGAGCAGACTTCTGGATCTTGCCCGTTGCACTATCTATTCTGCTTCCCCAATTCATTCTCATATACCCTGGAACAGGAGCCACGGGGAGGTCCACATGGCTGTCTCATATCATGAGATATGCTGTCTCATATCTATGTGGGTCTCCCAGCTTGGATTGAATTTCTTTCCTTGTCCACCTGAAACACTAGTCTTTTCAAGACCCAGGTTTAGTGTACCCCCTTCCCTGAAGCCCACCTAGTTCTTCATCCCCACCTCCCTGATCCTTCAGATAATACTGAATATTTCCTGGTGGGTTCTTTCATTATACTTTAATTTTATTTTTTATCACAATGTTTGGTCATTGTCTATTTCCCCTTGCCTGAAGGGCGGGAACCATGTTTAATTCATTGCTATACAGCTCTTGGCACCAAGGCTACCATGTACCATTGTTCAGTTTGTGCCCTGAGGCAACCAACAGTAGCTAAAATCCAGCCTATACTTGACTCGCCAAACTCTGCACCCTGGCATGGGACTACCCCTGCCCAGAGGAAACAGCACTTTCTTATTCATAAAGCAGCTGTGTGGGAGAGTGGTGGATCTGCCTGTCACACAGTAAGGGCTTGAGTATTAGTGTCGTCTCTCTTAGTCCCTTCTTCAATCACCCATCAGCCAACACCACTACTCCTTGCTCCTGGGAGTATGGCCAAGCGTCAGCCTAGTCTCCAGACTCCAGTCTACTCTAGAGCCATGAAGGCCACAGAGCTCTCAAGGGGCATCCTTCTTTGCAAGAGAGCTTCCCCTGGCCCCTCTTCTATTTAGGTTCTGGTTCAGGGGCAGGGTGTCTCTGCTAAAACTAAACAGTATGTTTCAGCTCTTTAAGGATTAAGTAGCATCTTAGAATTTTAAACCTATAGAATATATGGGACTCTTCTAGTCAAGGAGATGGCAAACACAAGCAGGGAGGCCTCCTTTCTCCCTTTCCTTGACCATGGTCATTGCCAATCAATCACAACAATCTCATAAGCTTGGGGTGTCTTAGAATCCTTAGCAGGACACTGCCACCTCATGCGAAGAGTTGACTCATTGGAAAAGACTCTGATGCTGGGAGGAATTGGGGGCAGGAGGAGAAGGGGAGAATAGAGGATGAGATGGCTGGATGGCATCACTGACTCGATGGACGTGAGTCTCAGTGAACTCCAGGAGCTGGTGATAGACAGGGAGGCCTGGCATGCTGCGATTCATGGGCTCGCAAAGAGTCAGACACGACTGAGCAATGGAACTGAACTGACTGATATCAGAGAAGTACAGAAGGACACTGATTTACCCAAAGCACTGAAGTATAGTTTTTTTTTTTTTTTTCCTGAATATTTAAAGCCACAACAGTTCTAGATTATGTCTACTTATTTGTTTGCTTATTTTAGATTCTGGCTTATGTAAAAGGGTGTGACTGATGAAAATTTCTGGGTACTCCAGGGCAAAACAAAACTTCATAGATTGAAAAAGCAGTCATACAGCCCATAAACAAAGAACTCCTTCTGTATTCAAACACAAAGATACTCTTATTCTTAGAGTATTAACTCTTTCTTTTGCCCTTCTGGACAGAAAATCAAGGTTAAACACCAAACTCAATAAACCTCTACCCTGGGAGGAGTGGGGAGGGGATGGGGGAATAACAAGCTCAAAAGAAAATTCCACACCTGGGGTCATTCTTGAGGCCATCATTGGAGTCCCTCAACTCCTTATTTTCTTGTCGTTGTCCCACCATGAAAAAAGTATCTCTGATAGTAGGGAAATCGTCCAGTAGGGCTCTCAGGCTGTTGTAGTATGCTATGATCTGCCCCCGAAGAGCATAGTGAGACATATGGCGGTTGAACCTGAAGTCAGAAGAAGAGATAATGTGCAGAGGTGAATTCAAGTTGTTCAATCTCTCACAGAAGTTCGCTAAGTCCCTGGAGATTTTTCAAAGAGAATAGAGGACTTCTGTCAAGAAGAAACTTCTGACTTGGTCAGATTGCTATTGCCTGAACACAAAGGCATGAACCTCTTCCAAGTGCCTCTTATCTGTCATTTCTGATACTGCTTCCTCTGTGTGTCAGAGGACAGTTCAATTTGCTTTCATCCAGGAAACATTACTATGAAAAAAATAGTGGAGGTGATAGAATTCCAGCTAAGCTATTTCAAATTCTAAAAGATGATGCTGTTAAAATGCTGCACTCAATATGACAGCAAATTTGGAAAACTCAGCAGTGGCCACAGGACTGGAAAATGTCAGTTTTCAATCCAATCCCAAAGAAGGGCAATGCCAAAAAATGTTCAAACTACCGCACAATTACACTCATTTCACATGCTAGCAAAATAATGCTCAAAATCCTTCAAGCTAGAAGGAGGAGCTAAGATGGCGGAGGAGTAGAAAGGGGAGAACACTTTCTCCCCCACAAATTCATCAAAAGAACATTTAAACGCCGAGTAAATTCCACAAAACAACTTCTGAAAGCCGGCAGAGGCCATCAAGCACCCAGAAAAGCAACCCAAGTCTTCGAAAGGAGGTAGGGAAAAATACAAAAGACAAAAAATGGGACAAAAGAGGGAGGGACGGAGTTCCGTCCCGGGAAGGGAGTCTCAAAAAGAGAGAAGTTTCCAAACACCAGGAAACCTTCTCACTGCCGAATCTGTGCCGAGCCTTGGAAGCACAGAGGGCAACATAACAGGGAGGAAAAATAAATAATTAAAACCCACACATTGCAAGCCCTACGGTAACTCTCCCAGCGGAGAAGCAGCGCAGACGCCTGCACACGCCATTAGCAAGCGGGGGCTGGGCAGGGAGGCGCGGCGCGGGCTGCATCGCAAGAATCTGGCCTGAATACCCCGAGCACTATCTGAGCGAAATAATTTGGGCTAGCAAACCAGACTGTGGGATATCTACCACGCGAAAAGCCAGCCCTAACCTATGACACCGCCAGACCCACACACGGAATAAAGGACTGAACAGAGATAGCTGGCGGCAGACCATCCCCCTCTGGTGATAGGCAGCCAGAGCCGGAAGGGGACAATCGCAGCCCCAGAGAGACATTATCTATAAAACTGTAAGCAGGCTTCTTTGCTAACTAAAACTTCTTGGGGGTCTGGACGGTCAACATCTGCCTGAGAAGGTGTGCCGGTGCAAAACTAGATAACCGAGTGGTGGGGAGGCGATAAGTCGCAGCAATCGCGCGCGCAAAACACCTCATCACCTGAGCTGCTTGGATCTGGGAAGGGCACAAAACGCAGGCCCAACTGAGAGTCTGCGCCTCTGAGGACTACCCGAGTGCCTGAACCTGAGCGGCTTGGACCCGGGAAGTACAGGCAGCCCAGGGTGGGCCGCGGATGGTTCCCGGCGGAGCAACCTAGAACCTGAGCAGCGTGGGCAGAGAGGCTACACGCGTCGTGAACTGGGGGCAGACCCAGTGTGGCTGAGGCACTGCAAGCACACGCCAGTGTTATTTGTTTGCAGCATCCCTCCCTACCTCCCCTCAGTGCGACTGAACAAGTGAGCCTATAAAAAAAAAAAAAAAATTTAAGTCCTCTATTATTCCTTTAATTTCCACTTTTATAACCGATTACTTTGCAAAAAAAAAAAAAAAAAAAGACCCTATTTTTTTTAAAGCAAACTTCATATATATATATTTTTTTAAATAATTTTTTTGACTTTTTTTTCTTTTCCCTTCTTTTCTTTAACATTGTATTTTTGAAATTCCAAACTCTACTCTAGATTTTTAATTTTAGCTTTTTAGTATTTGTTATCAATTTTGTACCTATAGTTTTTTTTTGTTTTTGTTTTTATATAATTTCTGTGACCCTTTTTTATTTTTACTTTTTGTTTTTCTCTGTTTCTTTCTCTTCTTCTTTTAAATAACATTGTATATCTGAAATTCCAAACTCTATTCTAGATTTTTAATTTATGCTTTTTGGTATTTGTTATCAATTTTGTACCAGAATTTTTTTTTTTTATAATTTATGCGACCTTGTTTGTTCTTGTTTGTTTGTTTTTTTCTCTCTCTTTTTCTTCTTCTTTTTTTAACATTGTATTTTTGAAATTCCAAACTCTACTCTAGATTTTTAACTTTTGCTTTTTGGTATTAGTTATCAATTTTGTACCTATATTTTCTGTATAATTTTTGCGACCTTGTTTGTTTTTGTTTGTTTGTTTTTTCTCTCTTTCTTTTCCTTCTTCTTTTCTTTAACATCATATTTTTGAAATTCCAAACTCTACTCTAGATTTTAAATTTTTGCTTCTATGTATTTGTTACCAATTTTGTACCTTTAAGAACCCAATCTTCAGTACCCATTTTTCACTAGGGAGCGAGATTACTGGCTTAACTGTTCTCTCTCCCTTTGGACTCTCCTTTTTCTCCACTAGGTCACCTGTGTCTCCTCCCTAACCCCTCTCTACTCTACCCAACTCTGTGAATTTCTGTGTGTTCCAGACAGTGGAGAACACTTAGGGAAATGATTACTGGCTGGATCTGTCTCCCTCCTTTTCATTCCCCCCATTTATCCTCCTGGCCACCTCTGCCACCTTCTTCCTTCTTCTCTTCTTTGTATAACTCTGTGAACAACTCTGAGTGGTCCAATTGTGGAGTGCACATAAGGAAGAGATTACTGAATAGCCCACTCTCTCCTCTATTGACTCCACCTCATCTCATTCGGGTCACATCTACCTCCCTCCTCACTCTGCTCTTCTCCATATAATGCTGTAAACCTCTCTGGGCGAAACAAGTTTCAGGGCAAGACATACCAAGCAAATTCTCCAGCAGTAAGGAACACAGCCCTGAGCTCCAAGATACAGGCAGCCCAAAGTCACCCCAAAACCATAGACATCCCATAACTCATTACTGGACATTTCATTGCACTCCAGAGAGAAGAAATACAGCTCCACTCACCAGAACACTGACACAAGCTTCCCTAGCCAAGAAACCTTGACAAGCCACCTGTACAAGCCCACACAGAGCGAGGAAACACCACAATAAAGAGAACTCCACGAACTGCCAGAATACAGAAAGGACACCCCAAACTCAGCAATTTAAACAAGATGAAGAGACAGAGGAATACCCAGCAGATAAAGGAACAGGATAAATGCCCACCAAACCAAACAAAAGAGGAAGAGATAGGGAATCTACCTGATAAAGAATTCCGAATAATGATAGTGAAATTGATCCAAAATCTTGAAATCAAAATGGAATCACAGATAAATAGCTTGGAGACAAAGATTGAGAAGATGCAAGAAAGGTTTAACAAGGACCTAGAAGAAATAAAAGAGAGTCAATATATAATGAATAATGCAATAAATGAAATTAAAAACACTCTGGAGGCAACAAATAGTAGAATAACAGAGGCAGAAGATAGGATTAGTGAATTAGAAGATAGAATGGTAGAAATAAATGAATCAGAGAGGATAAAAGAAAAACGAATTAAAAGAAATGAGGACAATCTCAGAGACCTCCAGGACAACATTAAACGCTACAACATTCGAATCATAGGGGTCCCAGAAGAAGAAGACAAAAAGAAAGACCATGAGAAAATACTTGAGGAGATAATAGTTGAAAACTTCCCTAAAATGGGGAAGGAAATAATCACCCAAGTCCAAGAAACCCAGAGAGTCCCAAACAGGATAAACCCAAGGTGAAACACCCTAAGACACATATTAATCAAATTAACAAAGATCAAACACAAAGAACAAATATTAAAAGCAGCAAGGGAAAAACAACAAATAACACACAAGGGAATTCCCATTAGGATAACAGCTGATCTTTCAATAGAAACTCTTCAAGCCAGGAGGGAATGGCAAGACATACTTAAAGCGATGAAAGAAAATAACCTACAGCCCAGATTATTGTACCCAGCAAGGATCTCATTCAAATATGAAGGAGAAATCAAAAGCTTCTCAGACAAGCAAAAGCTGAGAGAATTCAGCACCACCAAACCAGCTCTCCAACAAATACTAAAGGATATTCTCTAGACAGGAAACACAAAAACATTGTATAAACTCGAACCGAAAACAATAAAGTAAATGGCAACGGGATCATACTTATCAGTAATTACCTTAAATGTAAATGGGTTGAATGCCCCAACCAAAAGACAAAGACTGGCTGAATGGATACAAAAACAAGACCCCTACATATGTTGTCTACAAGAGACCCACCTCAAAACAGGGGACACCTACAGACTGAAAGTGAAGGGCTGGAAAAAGATTTTCCATGCAAATAGGGACCAAAAGAAAGCAGGAGTAGCAATACTCATATCAGATAAAATAGACTTTAAAACAAAGGCTGTGAAGAGAGACAAAGACGGTCACTACATAATGATCAAAGGATCAATCCAAGAAGAAGATATAACAATTATAAATATATATGCACCCAACATGGGAGCGCCGCAATATGTAAGACAAATGCTAACAAGTATGAAAGGAGAAATTAACAATAACACAATAATAGTGGGAGACTTTAATACCCCACTCACACCCATGGATAGATCAACTAAACAGAAAATTAACAAGGAAACACAAACGTTAAATGATACAATAGACCAGTTAGACCTAATTGATATCTATAGGACATTTCATCCCAAAACAATGAATTTCACCTTTTTCTCAAGCGCACATGGAACCTTCTCCAGGATAGATCACATCCTGGGCCATAAATCTAGCCTTGGTAAATTCAAAAAAATAGAAATCATTCCAAGCATCTTTTCTGACCACAATGCAGTAAGATTAGATCTCAATTACAGGAGAAAAACTATTAAAAATTCCAACATATGGAGGCTGAACAACATGCTGCTGAATAACCAACAACTCACAGAAGAAATCAAAAAAGAAATCAAAATTTGCATAGAAACGAATGAAAATGAAAACACAACAACTCAAAACCTGTGGGACACTTTAAAAGCAGTCCTAAGGGGAAAGTTCATAGCAATACAGGCATACCTCAAGAAACAAGAAAAAAGTCAAATAAATAACCTAACCCTACACCTAAAGCAACTAGAAAAGGAAGAAATGAAGAACCCCAGGGTTAGTAGAAGGAAAGAAATCTTGAAAATTAGGGCAGAAATAAATGCAAAAGAAACAAAAGAGACCATAGCAAAAATAAACAAAACCAAAAGCTGGTTCTTTGAAAGGATAAATAAAATTGACAAACCATTAGCCAGACTCATCAAGAAACAAAGGGAGAAAAATCAAATCAATAAAATTAGAAATGAAAACGGAGAGATCACAACAGACAACACAGAAATACAAAGGATCATAAGAGACTACTATCAACAATTATATGCCAATAAAATGGACAACGTGGAAGAAATGGACAAATTCTTAGAAAAGTACAACTTTCCAAAACTCGACCAGGAAGAAATAGAAAATCTTAACAGACCCATCACAAGCACGGAAATTGAAACTGTAATCAAAAATCTTCCAGCAAACAAAAGCCCAGGTCCAGAAGGCTTCACAGCTGAATTCTACCAAAAATTTAGAGAAGAGCTAACACTTATCCTGCTCAAACTCTTCCAGAAAATTGCAGAGGAAGGTAAACTTCCAAACTCATTCTATGAGGCCACCATCATCCTAATACCAAAACCTGAAAAAGATCCCACAAAAAAAGAAAACTACAGGCCAATATCACTGATGAACATAGATGCAAAAATCCTTAACAAAATTCTAGCAATCAGAATCCAACAATACATTAAAAAGATCATCCACCATGACCAAGTGGGCTTTATCCCAGGGATGCAAGGATTCTTCAATATCCACAAATCAATCAATGTTATACACCACATTAACAAATTGAAAAACAAAAACCATATGATTATCTCAATAGATGCAGAGAAAGCCTTTGACAAAATTCAACATCCATTTATGATAAAAACTCTCCAGAAAGCAGGAATAGAAGGAATATACCTCAACATAATAAAAGCTATATATGACAAACCCACAGCAAACATTATCCTCAATGGTGAAAAATTGAAAGCATTTCCTCTAAAGTCAGGAACAAGACAAGGGTGCCCACTTTCACCATTACTATTCAACATAGTTTTGGAAGTTTTGGCCACAGCAATCAGAGCAGAAAAAGAAATAAAAGGAATCCAAATTGGAAAAGAAGAAGTAAAACTCTCACTATTTGCAGATGACATGATCCTTTACATAGAAAACCCTAAAGACTCCACCAGAAAATTACTAGAACTAATCAATGATTATAGTAAAGTTGCAGGATATAAAATCAACACACAGAAATCCCTTGCATTCCTATACACTAATAATGAGAAAACTGAAAGAGAAATTAAGGAAACAATTCCATTCACCATTGCAATGGAAAGAATAAAATACTTAGGAATATATCTACCTAAAGAAACTAAAGACCTATATATAGAAAACTATAAAACACTGGTGAAAGAAATCAAAGAGGACACTAATAGATGGAGAAATATACCATGTTCATGGATTGGAAGAATCAATATAGTGAAAATGAGTATACTACCCAAAGCAATTTATAGATTCAATGCAATCCCTATCAAGCTACCAACGGTATTCTTCACAGAGCTAGAACAAATAATTTCACAATTTGTATGGAAATACAAAAAACCTCGAATAGCCAAAGCTATCTTGAGAAAGAAGAATGGAACTGGAGGAATCAACCTACCTGACTTCAGACTCTATTACAAAGCCACAGTTATCAAGACAGTATGGTACTGGCACAAAGACAGAAATATAGATCAATGGAACAAAATAGAAAGCCCAGAGATAAATCCACGCACATATGGACACCTTATCTTTGACAAAGGAGGCAAGAATATACAATGGATTAAAGACAATCTCTTTAACAAGTGGTGCTGGGAAAACTGGTCAACCACTTGTAAAAGAATGAAACTAGAACACTTTCTAACACCTTACACAAAAATAAACTCAAAATGGATTAAAGATCTAAACGTAAGACCAGAAACTATAAAACTCCTAGAGGAGAACATAGGCAAAATACTCTCCGACATACATCACAGCAGGATCCTCTATGACCCACCTCCTAGAATATTGGAAATAAAAGCAAAAATAAACAAATGGGACCTAATTAAACTCAAAAGCTTCTGCACAACAAAGGAAACTATTAGCAAGGTGAAAAGACAGCCTTCAGAATGGGAGAAAATAATAGCAAATGAAGCAACTGACAAACAACTAATCTCAAAAATATATAAGCAACTCCTACACCTCAACTCCAGAAAAATAAATGACCCAATCAAAAAATGGGCCAAAGAACTAAATAGACATTTCTCCAAAGAAGACATACAGATGGCTAACAAACACATGAAAAGATGCTCAACATCACTCATTATCAGAGAAATGCAAATCAAAACCACTATGAGATACCATTTCACACCAGTCAGAATGGCTGCGATCCAAAAGTCTACAAGCAATAAATGCTGTAGAGGGTGTGGAGAAAAGGGAACCCTCTTACACTGCTGGTGGGAATGCAAACTAGTACAGCCACTATGGAGAACAGTGTGGAGATTCCTTAAAAAACTGGAAATAGAACTGCCTTATGATCCAGCAATCCCACTGCTGGGCATACACACTGAGGAAACCAGAAGGGAAAGACACTCGTGTACCCCAATGTTCATCGCAGCACTGTTATAATAGCCAGGACATGGAAGCAACCTAGTTGTCCATCAGCAGATGAATGGATAAGAAAGCCGTGGTACAAATACACAATGGAGCATTACTCAGCCATTAAAAAGAATACATTTGAATCAGTTCTAATGAGATGGATAAAACTGGAACCTATTATACAGAGTGAAGTAAGCCAGAAAGAAAAACACCAGTACAGTATACTAACACATGTATATGGAATTTAGAAAGATGGTAACAATAACCCTGTGTAAGAGACAACAAAAGAGACACCGATGTATAGATCAGTCTTATGGACTCTGTGGGAGAGGGAGAGGGTGGGGAGATTTGGGAGAATAGCATTGAAACATGTATAATATCATGTATGAAACGAGTCGCCAGTCCAGGTTCGATGCACGGTACTGGATGCTTGGGGCTGGTGCACTGGGACGACCCAGAGGGAGGGTAGGGGAGGGAGGAGGGAGGAGGGTTCAGGATGGGAACGCGGGCATACCTGTGGTGGATTCATTTTGATATTTGGCAAAACTAATACAATATTGTAAAGTTTAAAAATAAAATTAAATTTAAAAAAATAAAAATAAAAAAATAAACCACACACACACACACACAAATCCTTCAAGCTAGGCTTCAACAGTATGTGAACCAAGAACTTCCAGATGTACAAGCTGGATTTAGAAAATGCAGAGGAACCAGAGGCCAACTTGTCAACATCCACTGGATCATCAAAAAAACAAGAGAGTTCCGGAAAAACATCTACTTCTGCTTTACTGACTATGCCAAAGCTTTGACTGTGTGGATCACAACAAACTGTGGAAAATTCTTAAAGAGATGGGAATACCAAACTACCTTACCTGCCTCCTGAGAAACCTGTGTGCAGGTCAAGAAGCAACAGTTAGAACTAGACATGGAACAACAGACTGTCTCAAAACTGGGAAAGCAGTATTTCAAGGCTGTACATTGTCACCCTGCTTATTTAACTTATGTGCAGAGTACGTCATGAGAAATGCCAGGCTGAATGAAGCTCAAGCTGGAATCAAGATTGCTGGGAGAAATATCAATAACCTCAGATATGCAGATGATACTACCTTAATGGCAGAAAGCAAAGAGGAACTAAAGAGCCTCTTGATAAAGATGAAAGAGAAGAGTGAAAAAGCTGGCTTAAAACTCAACATTCAAAAAACTAAGATCATGGCCTCTGGTCCCATCACTTCATGGCAAATATATGGGGAAACAGTGGAAACAGTAACAGACTATTTTCTTGGGCTCCAAAATCACTGCAGATGGTGACTGCAGCCATGAAATTAAAAGATGCTTGCTCCTTGAACGAAAAGCTATGACCAAACTAGACAGTGTTTAAAAAGCAGAGACATCACTTTGCCAACAAAGGTCTGTCTAGTCAAAACTGTGGTTTTTTCAGTAGTCATATATGGATGTAAGAGTTGGATATAAAGGGGGATAAACACTGAAGAATCGATGCTTTTGAAATGTGGTTCTGGAAAAGACTCTTGAGAGTTCCTTGGACAGTATAGAGATCAAACCAGTCAATCCTAGAGGAAATCAACTCTGAATATTAATCAGAAGGACTGATGCTGAAGCTGAAACTCCAATACTTTGGCCACCTGATGCAAAGAGCTGACTCATTGGAAAACACCCTGATGCTGGGAAAGACTGAAGGCAGGAGTAGATGGGGACGACAGAGGATGAGATGGTTGGATGGCATCACCGACTCAATGGACATGAGTTTAAGTAAACTCTAGGAGATGGTGAAGGACAGGGAGGCTTGGTGAAGGACTGTGCTGCAGTCCATAGGGTTGCAAAGAGTTGGACATGACTTAGTGTCTGAACAACAATAGGACTGTTAAATAGGCTTATTTAAACACAAACCAGCTAACTAATTGTCCAGATTTCTATATAATACTGCTGTTTATTGAGTTCAGAGTCAGAAATCAGAATGTATAGTTTACATATATTATACTCACTTCTGGCAATATTCAACTATAACATCTCTCTTGACTTTCCCAATTTCATCCTGTGATAAAAGAGAATGATAGTTTTCCTATTAGACAATTGGCTATAAGAATTCCCCAAGCTAATACACGTGCACAAACTTATAGCCAACTTAAAGTGGGAGTAGGTCACACAGTTGAGATGTTCTTTCTGAAGGTCAACCTACTGGGAGGTACTCCCCCTGTGGGTCTTTTCTACTCCTGCACATCTTGTGAGTACACCAAGAATTCAACGCCCTGACTATTCTTTACCTGAACCATTTCTCAGGGTTATGTTTGCAGAGAGCAGTCTGGAGGAATGAGGTAATGTCTCCCTCCATGAAATAGAGCAAGTTTGCTATAATAGAGGTAGATTCCTAAACTCAGTATTCTTCAACTCTGACACAAAACTGTGTTCAACCTCGGCTCCTCCATGTTGCCCCTGGGACTTGGGAGGCAAAGGGAAATGACACAAACGTGAGGCTTATGATGCTGGCTCTGCTGTGAGTAACAAAGTCGTTTTTCTCTGACCTAAGAGTCTAGTGTTCTCTGTCAGCATCCTCAGAGCAGTAACAGGCTACCTTCTTAGCTTATAAGTGGGCTAAAATCCCAGACCTTGACAAAACTAACAATTATCTTGCCTGAATCCTTTCTAATCTGATAGGCATTGGATATTCCTGAAGGGCAGTTAATGAGCTAATACATTTTCACTTGGTCAGTATTTTTTTAATATTATAAAGAGTAATTTATGTATCAAAGTAATTTACTTAAGTACTTATCAGAAGGAGTCGTTTGCCCACATCATTGCTGAGCAGTAATCTAGAAGCCCTAGCTTCCATCATATCCAATTTGTAGAACTGAATTAGGTAAATTGAAGTCCTTCCTTTTCAGTAATAAAAGAACAAAGCCTAGAGATTATAAACCTCGTCATTTCATTCCCAAATAACTATATATTAGCCTAAGGACTCCCTCATCAAAAAAGTAATGAATAATGAAATGATATTCATAAAAATAAGCAACACTTTTAATTGACTAAAGGTTTAAATTTTATGGAGAAGGAAATGGCACCCCAAAGGTTGCTGCTGCTGCTGCTAAGTCACTTCAGTCATGTCTGACTCTGTGCGACACCATAGATGGCAGCCCACCAGGCTCCCCTGTCCCTGGGATTTTACAGGTAAGAACACTGGAGTGAGTTGCCATTTCCTTCTCCAATGCATGAAAGTGAAAAATGAAAGTGAAGTCGCTCAGTCATGTCTGACTCTTAGCGACCCCATGGACTGCAGCCTACCAGGCTCCTCCATCTATGGATTTTCCAAAGGTTAGGTTAGTATAAAATCCTTAAATGCAAACATGGTGGTAGTGTCTGAAAAACAGAGTGGTTATGTCAGCAATCCAACAGGTGAATTGCCAACCTAACAGATGGCAAATGCCCTTGCTCACCTTGTCTAAACCTCCTAAGCACCTGTGGGTCACTCAGGAACCATCAAATGTTTCCAAGCAGGTACTGAAACTTTCTTTTTAGAAAGTGACAAAGCATAATGTGCCCTTGGAAAAATGTACATATTTTAAAAAGTAGACTGCAATTAGCTGACTTCCTTTCTATTTCTTATTGAACTCTCTTTTTCAGTTCTTTATATTTTCCATGGTTTTACCCAAATAGGCTGAAAGCAACAGGTTCCAAGTTAAGGATTTCTTACTTGCTCAAATGTAAAAGCTGATGAGATCTTTAGGGAGCCCTTCTTACTCTACTCACAAGGTTTTTCATTCTGTCAGCCATGGCTTGTTTCCTGAGGAGGAAGGCGTTCAGCATCATGTCCCGCAGCCCCACCTTTTCTAGTTGAATAGACACGAAAGCTTCCGGAGCCCTGACAAGTGAACAGAGGCATGTGAGCCCAAGGCAGGAGATGAGTGCTCATACGACAAGAGGACAACTTGAGAACTCCCTGACTGACGGAGCACCTGGGGCTGCAAACTGGGTACTGCAGCAGGAGAGCAGGTAGCTCTGCTTCTGTGGTCCTCACCTGCTTCAAGTGTTCCTCTTCTATTCACTGGGCATGCTGCTGTGTCACCAGCCTTGTTGGGGACCACACTGTGCCTAAAGCATGCACCAGCAGTCCCTCCCCACTCCTAAACTTCATAGCCTGGCCCAGTGTTTGTACTCCCAGTGTCCCTTTGTACCTTCCTGGTCTGAACTGTAGGGGTCCCTGGATTGATGTGGCCTTGTAAGGGTCCTCTTGACTAGACACATTGGTCTTAAATCTCCCATCCACACACTGAAGTGTGGATTTAGGACACTTGAACTCTGGCCATGTGTCAGATTAATGGCATCTTGAGGAGCAGAGAAGATTTGCCTGTCATTTTCTTTTTCATTCTAAATTTGCCAGGATTAGACTAGAGTGTCATTGGTATGCCTCAGTTATTCAGAGTATTCGTAATTGTTACAGAATACAAACCTCTTTCTTCGTCACAGTGAGATGAGATCAGGATATAACAGGATGTCCCTAGTTTACAGATACATATCTGCAGAGGGCCTGCCTCTCTGACAGTTACCATTCTATTATTCTAAGCAATGGAAAAACCCTTGGTAGGATAGTGAGGGTAGTTCTGTCCTTTTCTGTTTAAAATAGAAGTGGAAAACTTGGACATGCTCATACTCTTCTTCCTTATGTTCTACCTTCTTTGGAGTTTGAAAAATAGAGAGGGAAGGAGGGGAAGACAGGAAGAGAAAGATAAAGGAAAAGAGGGAGAAGAGAAAAGAGGTTGAAATTGGAAACTGTTGACTCTCCTTCATAGACTGGAGCGTATTAGAAGCTAAGCCTTCTTAGTGTTCATACAATGTTTTCAGACAAGGTCTTAAAAATTTTAACACATGCTGGTCACTCTGGAAGTTTAGGCATCCTCCAATCCCATAATACTTGTATTAAATGACTTAAAAGAGGATACTTTTGTTATTATAAACAACCGCCCACTGCTACCCCCGTGCAGTACCTTTTGGTAGCCTGGAATCTTTTTGAAGGATGAGTTAGGGCATCTGAGACTTTTGGAATTGGGGCTAACAGCATGCCTTCTATGCCATTCACAATTCTGGAATTTCTTCTTCTGGTTGGACCCACTCCACTATGATTTCTCAGACCAGAACTTATTTCCTACAATATTTCAAACCAAAGTGAATTAAATTTGTTGAATTTGTAAGTCTTGTGGTACTGACAGTAAAATTATCTAACAGCTATAACTGATCCCAAATACATGTAAATGGCCTGGTACCCTAGGGGTGAGAGAGAGTAGAAGGGAGAGAAGAGAAGAGAACAAGTAAGGGAGCACATGGAAGAGATACCACTTTGTACAATGAAAGGGTGAAGCACTAAATGTGACTATTTACAGAACAGAGTTGTCTAAAGTGCTCTCCGAAAAATTTCTCCATCTTACAAGGTGGCTAGTTGGAGTGCTTTGTATAGGGGCCTCTCAAGAATACAGCTGATGAACTTCAGGGTACAAGATCTGAAGAATCATCTCAGGGTGCCATTCTGGTACGACCTAAGCAGATGGAGGTGGGCTGTATAAGCTGCCCTGTACAATGTATTAATGAAGGAGGGAGAGGTGGAGGGATGATGGGCAAGAGGGGAAGGAAGAGTGGGAAGAAAAAAAGGGAAATCTCTATCTTCCAATATTCCTATTATTTATGGAGGATAAATACAAGGAAAGATAGATGGGATTCTTTTACATTTTTCTAAAATACTAACTAAAAGAAAAACATTAAGCCTTCAAAGGAAAGCCCATTCTTTTTCAAAGAAAGAAGGCTTTCCACAGCTGAATTACTGAAGGAAAGGAAAATGAGGCAAAAGAAAAAAAATCTTGAGTTAAAAAGTCTAAAGTTTCCATCTTGATTTTTTCTGAAGACTCAGGCTATCCCAGTCTCCTAAAAATAGTAGAATATACTAGTTCAGAAGACACAAGGGGCCTTAGAAAGGATATGAGTGAGCTAAGAGGAAAGAAAACAAGCTCTGTAATCAGAGCCCAGTGCTGACACTCAGCAGGTGATCTTGGCTCTGTCCCTTAACCTATCAGCCTATTTCTTCACCTGGAAAGAAAGGGTAATGTCCTCCATCTCCAAGGTTGTTCAGCACATTCCATGAGTCCAGGCTCATCCATCACTTTAGCTTACCACCATGCCCAGACAATAGAAACTGCTAAATTGAACCCTTAATTTCTTGACTCCCCTCAGTGCATTGAAAATCCCAACTATGAGGATCTTTTGTTTCTAGCCTCAATTTCTTTTCCAGTCCCTTCCTACAAATATGATTACATCTATTTTATTCTTAATTCTCCTACACCTCAAGCTTCTTTTTAAATTCTGATCCAATTTCTTAAAGAGTTATGATGGACTAAATGTTTCTGTCTCCTCATAAATTCTTAGATTGAAGCCCCAACCCCCAATGTGATGGCATTTAGAAATGGGGCCTTTGGGAGGCAATTAGGATTAGATGACGTCAAAGGGCAGGACCCTAATCTGATAGGGCTGATAAAGCTGGTATAAGAAGAAGAAGAGACACCAGGACTTTCTTTCTGCCTTGTGAGGACAGTGAGAATGTGGCCATCTGCAAGGAAGAGAACTGTTACTAGAAACTGACATGCTGCCTCCTTGATCTTGGACTTCTAGCCTCCATAACTATGAAAAAATAAATTTCTGTTGTTTAAGCCTCCAGAACTATGAAAAAATAAATTTCTGTTGTTTAAGCTACCAGTCAATACTACTTTGGTATGGCTTCCCTAGCAGACAAATGCAGAAGCTGTAAATATTCTCTGCTTCTACATTTCTATCATTCTCTTACTTTTCTACTCTGGTAGTCTGGCTTTCACTCCAACCCCATTAGAATAGCTCTCTCAGAGTCAGCAATGAACTTCTGAGAATGTAAAATAGCCTAATTTCAATTCCTGCTCTTCTTGTTCTTCCCTCTACATTTAATTTAACTTCTTCCTCCTCCTCCTAAAATATAATAGCTTTATTTAGGTATAATTGACATTCAGTAAACAACACACAAAGTATACAGTAATTAAAGTATAAAGTAAATTAGATAAGTTTGGACTTATCTAATAAGTATACAACTGTGAAACCATTGCTGCAATAAAACTAAAGCCCATAGCCATCCCTCCTACCCAGCCCGCTTCCTCAAGCAATCACTGCTCTGCTTTCTCCAACTATAGATTAGAACGCATTTCCTAGAATTTTATATAAATGGAATCATGCAGTTATATATACTTTTTTTGGTTTGGCTTCATCTATATTGTTGTCTATGTCAACAACTTATTTCTTTGTATTGCCGAGCAATATTCCACTGTAAAATATACCACAATTTATTTATCTATTCACCTGGTGGTGGACATTTGGATTTTTGCCAGCTCTTAGCTGTTTTAAATAAAGCTGCTATAAACATTTACGTATGTCTTTGGACGGACATGTGCTTTCATTTCTCTTAAGTAAATACCTAGGAGTGAAATGGCTGAATCATATGGTAAGTATATGTTTAACTTTCTAAGAAACTGCCAAGCTGTTTTGCAAGGTAACCATTTTGCATTCCTATCAGCAGTGTATGAGTTTCCGATCCTCCATGTCATGCCAAGACTCAGAATAGTTTAAATTTTAGCCATTCTAGTGGGTGTGCAGGGGTTGCTCACTGGAGTTTTAATTGCATTTCTCTAATAATTAATGTTGTTGAACATTATTTATGTGTTTATCTGTCACCTGCTCATCTTCCTTGGTGACTCATTTCTTCTTGAAACACTCTACACCTTTGGCCTGGACACAGTAAAAATTTTATTACTGTATCAATTTTATTACTGTATCAATTTTATTACTGTATCAATTGTATTACAATTTCATTTTATTACACAGTAACAATTTTATTCTCTTTCTGTTTCTTTCCTTCCTTCCTCCCTCCTTTCCCTTCCTTTCCCTTGTTCCCTCTCAATGTCTCCATCATTTATTCTTCCTTACTATATCATTAGACTTCATCCTGTCCCACATCTGTAGAAGAGTATATAAATACACACACATATATATATAAAACTCACATGTATTACTATATATATTCATGTATTCACATACATATATATAACCCTAGTCCTCTCTACCCCTCCTTGTGCTATGTCGTTTCAGGCTATTACTCTAAATGCCTTCCCACCCCTGTTGTATCTTCCTATTTGGTGACTTTCACCATTTACTTCCTGGAGGAATCTCAGGAAGTGACATAAAAGCCTCTCAACCTGGAAAACCCCACTTATATCTGTTTTACATATTGGTATTCTTCTTAAGATTAATTGAAGAAAAGATTCCATATGTCAACTATGCATGAAAACCACAGGTGGGGCCAAGCTGGGCATCCATTTTTTCCTAGTACTCATTTGTCTTTTCATAGTATGCTTGAGCATCAGAAGGTCTTCTCTCTACTCAAAATGATCACATAGTCATCTCTGCCAGTCAAAACACTCATCCTTCAAGTTTTTCCAAATGTCCCCACTCTGTGCTGCCCTTTCTGGTTCCCCAGATGTGAGCTCTCTTTTTTTAAAAGTCCTCCTATAGCTTGTTGAACCTCTATTATTCCTTGTATTTAAACCACTTATGAGCCTGTCCCCATTTTATACACCAGATATAATTTCTCTAGTATTCTTGCCTGGAGAATTCCATGGACAGAGAAGCCTGGCAGGCTACAGTCCATGGGATCACAAAGAGCTGGACACAACTAAGTGACAAACACTTTCATTTTCACTTCATGAATCAGACCTCAGTATTATCTGATGAGCCTAACTTAAAGTATGTACTGAATTAAGACTTGAGGGGTTGAATTTTTAAAAATCAATATAACTTACTCTATCCCTATTTTCTACTTCAGTATTTGATTTCTATGGGAATTAGTATTTGGCAGTAGAAGTGAAGATTGAATATTCTTGCCATACTTATGAATGTATACTCTTTTATTAATGTAAAGAGTGAAAATAGAGAAATGTGCTAAGGGGTAAAATGTGGTAAGCTGTATAGGATTCATATATCAAGAATATAGATGCTGGGAAAGACTGAGGGCAGGAGGAGAAGCAGGAGAGAAGATGAAATGGTTGGATGGCATCACCGACTCTACAGACATGAGTTTGAGCAAACTCTGGGAGATAGTGAAGGTCAGGGAAGCCTCGAGTGCTGCAGTCCATGGGGTCACAAAGAGTCAGATATGACTCAGCGACTGAACAACAACAATATAGAATTCATAAGGCTTAGAGAATGTTTAAGACCATCTGGAAAGTTGACTTCCTAAAGTTATATTTAATTTTGCACCTAAATTATATTCACAAGTATATACACATAAGAGTGAACTATATAAAGTTGTTTTTGGAAATGGGGGGAAATCTCTGTGAATTAATTCAGAGTGATTTCTAGGATATACTGTTAAGTGGAAAAAAATGCCTTAGAGTATTATATACAGATAAAATCGAAAACCCCTTCATGATAAAATCATCAAAAAGCTATGAATAAAAGTGAATGTCCTCAACTTGGTAAAAAAAAATTATCTAAGAAAAACTCATAGCTAACATCATATGTAATGGTTAAAGATTGAAAGCTTTCCTCCTAAGATAAGGAATAAGACAATAATATCCATTCTCACTGTTTCTATTCAACCTTGTACTACAGTGTCTAGCTAGGGCAATTGGACAAGAAAAGGTAACAAAAGGCATCCAGAATGAAAAGAGAATGTTAAATTTATCTCTATTTGCAGAAGACATAATCTTTTACATAGAAGATCCTAAGGAATTTACAAGCTTAGCAAGATTGCAAAATAAAAGATCAATTGTATTTCTATAAATTAATAATGAACACTGAAAATGAAACTAACAATTCCATTTACAATAATTTACAAATAATAAAATGTTTTGGAATTAATTTAACAAGAGAAGTATAGAACCTGTACACTGAAAACTATAAAATATTGTTGAAAGAAATTAAAGAGGACATAAATGAAAAGACTTCCCATGTTCATGGATCAGAAGATTTAATATTGTTAAGATGGTAATAGTATTCAAACTGATTTACAGGTTCAATGCAATCCCTGTCAAAGTCCCAAATGGCTTTATTTTTTCAGAAATTGACAAGCTGATCCTAATATTCATGTGAAAATGCAAAGGACCAATAGCTAAAGCAATCTTGAAAAAGAACAAAGTTGGAAGACTTGTACTTAATTTCAAAACTTATCACAACTCTACAGTGATCAAAACACAGTGGTACTGGCATGAAAACAAACGTATAGACCAGTGGGATAGAATCAAGAGTCCAGAAATACACCCTTACATTTATGGTCTATTGATTTCTGTTAAGGGTGCCAGGACAATTCAATGGGGAAAGATGAGTCCTTTCAACAAATGGTACTGGGACAGCTGGATTACTACACTCAAAAGAATGAACTTGGATGCCCTATCTCATACTACATATAAAAATTAACTATAAATGAATCATAGACCTGAAAGTAAGAGCTATAACTACAAAACTTTTAGAAGAAAACATAGGAGTAAATTTTTGTGACTTTGGATTAAACAATGGCTTCTTAAATATTAATATAACACCAAAAGAACAAGTTAAAAAAGAAAACTAGGTAAATTAGACACATCAAAATGAAAAACTTCTGTTTCAAAGAACATCATCAAGAAAGTAAGAAGATGATCTTCATAATAAAAGAATCTACTTGCCAATCATATACTTGATAAGGAACCTGTATTCAGAATATGCAAATAACTCTTACAACTCAGTAACAAAAAAATCCAACTTTATAAAAGGGCAAAGGATTTGAGTAGACATTTCTTTAATATATATATATATATATAAATAGTCAATAAGCACATGGAAATATGCTCAATGTCACGTCATAAGTAATTAGAAAAATACAAATCAAAGTCACAATGAGAAATCATTTTACCCTATTAGGATGGCTAAAATTAAAAAGACAATAATAAGTGTTAGGAAACTCAAAACATGCATATGTCCTTCGAAAAACTTATACTTAAATGTTCATGGCAGTGTTATTTATAATAATCAAAAAGTAAAAACAACCCAAGGTCTGTCAATTGATAAATGGATAAATAAAATGTGGTATATACATATACTAGAATACTATTCATCAGTAAAAAATAAAACAAAAAGAAAATGAAGTACTGGTACATGCTACGACATGGATGAAACTTGAAAACATTGTGCCTAAGTGAAAAAATTCTGACCTAAAAGGCCATATGTTGTACGATTCAATTTATATGAAATGTCTAGAATAGGGAAGTCTACAGAGACAGAAAGTGGATTACTCGTTGCTAGGAGATGAGGAAAGTGGGGGATGCGGATTAGGATTTCTTTTTGAGAATGAGGAAATATTCTGGAATTAGATGGTGGTGATGATGGTATGATCCTGCGAATTATATGTTAAATGGGTGAATTTTATGTAATGTGAATTGTATCTCAATAACAACTAAAAAGTTCAAGAGAATATATTTTGTGTTACCTATTGTGACAAAAAGAAGGGCAAATGTATGCTTACTTTTGCAATAAGAAATACAGGAATGATAAAACAGAAAACAATGGAATCATTTATCTACAAAGGGTAGGAGTGGAGGAACAGGCTATTTTCTGCTGGTTGATTCTAGCTAGTCAATATTACAGCATTACACACAACGGAAAAATTAAAATTATTAGCAAAGCTCTGTAAATTAAGAGACCCAGTAAGAATCTGATCATGTGTTACTATGTATTAGGAAAGGAGAAAGGGAGGGGAAGAGGGAAGGAAAGAAAATAAAAAGATAGGGGGAAATGGTCAAAAAGGGAGAAAGGGAAGGAGGGAGATGGAAGGATGGGAAGAAAGAAAGTAGGGAGGAGTGTCAAAGTGAGGGAGGGGAAGGGGAATGGAGGGAGAGTGCCTCAGGCTTCTCTTACGGCTGACCTTGATAGGGGGACAGCTCCCACGGGGTGTGTGATAGAAGGATGCCTGCTGGACAGCCACCATTAAAGCATTCTTCTGAGTAGCCTGGCATGCTAGGGTCACTTGCATATTTTCCACTCCTGAATGGCACAAGAGCTAAAGGAAGAAAATGTGAAAGTAATTAGCAATTTCTCTCTTACAGAAAGAGATTAAGTTGAGGGTGGGGATCACCACTCACTCAACACGTAAATACATGGATCAAACTGTTGGATTTGCTGAGACCCTTGCTCCTCAGCGACAGGCCTAAAGCTGGTTTCTCCCTAAGCAGTATTTCATCCTGTGAGGGCAGGCTCTAGGCCGAATTGCTCTGTATCTGGACACCATCAGGTTTCCCCAGTTGTCAGATACAGGATACATAGGCTCTGATGAACTAGCAAACATACGCTCAAAGGCAGGCTCTTGTAAAACTGCCAACATTAGATTAATGTTTAAAACATACACACACAAATACAAACCTGCACACACACACACAGAAGCAAAGAAGTCCATCTGAGTGGCAGGGAAAAATAACACCAGGTTTGAAAATATCTCTGGACTGCTGGGGAAGTCCCAACATGGGTTTCTTTTTAATACCAAGCAGAGGTTATCTCAAGAGGTATTATATGTCAGACAAGGAAAGCCATCATCATTATTTATGAAGGTGAAATCTTTTCTTGTATACGGGGTCAAACTAATGTGAATTAAACATTATACTTTTTAAGGAATACACAAACAAGTTGCTTAATTTTACTTTCGTTTCCTTTTTAGAAAAAAAAATAATTTACCTTAAGAATGGCTTCCTTTGTATAAAAACTAAATTTGCCAATTTGGTTATCATCCACTTCGGAGATAGCTAAGACAAGAGTAGCAGGAGAATATCTGCAAGAAGAAACATGATGTTGTTTTGATGTGCCGTACAGTTAGCCAGGAGATGCCTGTTCTGAAGGGACAGAGTGACATGATCGGCTCTGAAATACCAGTAGTAACAGCAAGGACAGATTTTACACAAGACTTAGTATTTCCATCCAAAAGCTGAAGGGCTCCAGGGTCTTTTCAGTCCTTACTGGCCTCAATCTTCTTGCAGTTTGGTTGTGGTAACCATCTGAGATAGACTTTCTGAAATTCTTTTCTCATGGTCACTATTCCTTTGCTCTCTTCCATATTTCCTCTTACCTTCTTGACCTCATTTGCACAGGCCCCTCACTGACTTGGCCCCATTTATTCACTTCCTCACTCTCTCCCATGACTCCAACAATCAACTAAATGGTCTTTGCAGCCATGTTTCTGCCTTGGGACATGGTCCTTCATTCATAACTCTAAGACTTTGTCAAGTAATTGAATATCTAGGAATCTTGGTTCCTTCATCTGTAAATGGAAATATCACCTATCTTAACGGAGATAATATGCATGAATGTGCTTCTCAAAATGTAAGTCACTATGCTCATGGTTGGATGGCATCACCGACTCAATGGACATGAGTTTAAACAAACTCTGAGAAACAGTGAAGGACAGGGAAGCCTGGCGTGCTGCAGTCCATGAGGTCACAAAAAGTTGGATCTGATTTAGCGACTGAACAACAATAATGCTGACTGAACAACAACAATAATGCTCGTGTTTGGTATATGTTGTTGTAATGGCACTCCAAAGTGATAACTTGAAGGAATTAACATACATAAAACAAATGCAAATTCAAGATACAAGTTCCTTGGATGTAAAAACCTTCCCCTGGTAATTCAGAAAGTGCTTCAGATCTTGAAGGATCTCTGGGTCATCAGTGGGAGGACCAATCACCACTTGGCCAGGCCACAGAACATTCAGACAGTTTGTGTTGATTGGTTGATTCTGGCTGAACAAAAATATGGCCTATTTTCACAGCAGTGTAAAATAACAGCTCTGGCAGGAGGCCCTTGATGATCCAGAGAACAGCTTGGCTCCAGGTTGGAGACCTAGCCTCGTTTGAGGCCCAATCACACTTTCTGCCTTCAGCTTCTGTGAGATATCTTTGTATCTTTACAATAAATCACCTTTTTGGTTTAGGTTATATGACAGGATACAGCATGGGGGATTTTGCTTTCAGGGAACAAGTGGCAATGGCTGGAGACATTTTTGATCATCACAAATGAGGGAAAGCATACTGCTGACATCTGGTAGGTAGAGATTGGAGATGTTATTAAACTACCTCTGATGTAAAGAACAGCCCTCTCAAAGAGAGTTTTCCAACCTCAGATTTCAAATTTCTGAGGTTGAGAAATTCACTCTGTGGTCCTAACCCCTTCATTCCAGCCTATGCTCTCTCCTTTAGCATACTGCTATACTCTGAGCAGTAATACACAATAGCAAAGCAAAGGTGACCTTCCCTCCTTTAGAGTCAGCTCTGCCTTCCTTTTGGGGGGACTCATATCAGGAATCTCCAGGACAGAGCTAAGACCCTCAGGGGAAGACAGACAAGGAAAGAAGAGGGAGATGAGTTTATCCCTGGTAGGCATCAAAGGCTGACTTTGTATGGGGGGGAGGGAAGATTCCCTTCCCCCACTGAGTAGATTCTGGTCTGTTACTAGTAAGAGTGTTTTCTTTGGGGCAATGGGCTAAACCTATGCGGCATGAAAAAGAGGTTTCACTGGTTTGAGTTGGCTTCTTATACTGGCAAACAAAAGAGCCTGACAGAAATATTGCCATACATATTAGATACACATTGCATTAGAGTTTTGAGCAAGCAGTTGCTAAAAACCTTGACTGACTCTTTCCTGGTCCCAGGGAAAGTAAGAGCAGAGATCTGGGCAGGGATCCATGATTCTTGCTCCATCAGACCAACCCTCACACTCCATTCTATCTGGAAGCAACATGGTTGCCCTGGGCAGTTGCTGAGCCTAAGATTCCATCCATTTGAGCTCTCTAATCTGATTCTTCCATTTTTCAGTTATTCAATGTTTTTAACCCAATTATCCCCCTTGATTGAGATCTTATTTTTTCCCATCCTATTAAAAGGAAAAGAAAATATTGACATCATGGCAGATAGATTATAAGGGAGAGATTAGAATGCAATTGCATTTGTGGTGCTGATAGAAACTATTTTTCACTGCCATTCTACTGTTTCTTTATTTTTACTTTGACTCTCTCAAGGCTCACCTGTCTACGCAGTCACTGTCCTCCAGCAGAGAGGTTATAAAGACAGGAGGTGGATGGACCACCTTGTCCTTGTGTGATGCAGATTCAAAGTGAACAGGCCTCAGATACAAATGGAACTCTTCAAAACCCATCTCACACGCCAAATCCTTATAGAGACTAAAAGTGGAAAAAAAAAAAAAAAAGCCAAGAACATTTGCTGTTAATTTCCCTAAAAGGAAAGTAAGTGGTAGGAAAACCAAGCCATCTGAATAAGCACAAAAGCAAAAGTCAAAACAAAAGTAGCCAAGTCCGGTGTGAAATGAATGAGTCACAAGGTTTTGAGTCTGCCCTCAGCTATGATGGTTAAAGATAGTAGTTAAGGTAGGAGGAGATATGCTTGGGCACTTCCCCAACTCTCATTTCCTGCAAGCTGGCTTCTGTCTTCCGAGCGCTCCTGAGGTCACCAGTATTGCTCTCAGTAGAAAGTTGACCATTTTTTCTCAGAGATCCTCGGGGCTGGCCTGTCTGCTCCTTGAACCATTTTTTTCTCCTGAATCCAGGATCTCCATGCTTCTGCCTCATAACCACTCTGTCTTCACTGGCTTCTCCTTTTTTTTCTTTTTCTTTTGAAGCAGCCTTCCCCCATCACCCAATGGCAACCCACTCCAGTATTCTTGCCTGGAGAATCCCATGGACAGAGGAGCCTGGAGGGCTATAGTCCATGGGGTCGCAAAGAGTCGGACATGACTGAGCGACTTCACTTTCTTTCCCCCACCACCCATGCCATGCCATTGGCCTTTTTGGAGACTCTTCAGGACCCTGTGCAGGTCACCCAGATTTCTTGGGAGGGGACCCCCACCAGCTGCTCCCTCAGGCTGTTGATGACACAGTTGCTCATTGCTATGATGGGCCTCAAAGAGCTGCACCCATCCCATGCCAGGGCCCTGGCTGGGGCGGAGAGTGGGGGGCAAGCACCACTGCCCACATCCCCACATCCCGCCACTGCTGCTGCCACTGCTTTCTGGCTTCTCCTCTTTATTTTCAAATTCCTGGTGTTTCCTGGAGTTCCAAACCCAGTCCTCTCCTCACCTTCTGCATGTCCTCCTTGGGAAGTCTGTCATTCAACTCTGGGCCATTACCATCTCCCTTTTGTGTAAGAACCTGTGACCCCATCTCTGTCCTCCTTCAACTCTGAGCTCTACTCCCCCATGACTTGCAGCCAGGCTCCATTCAGATGTCGCTGTGGCATTTCAGCCTTCTGTGTTTAGAATTCCTTCCTTTCTTCTCTTATCCCCATTTTAACACATTTCTTCATCTTGAGAAGTTGGTACATTAAGGCTGAGTTCAAATGACACCTACATTAGTTTGCTAGGCTGCTGTGAAACAGTACCAAGAACTGGGGGTGGTGGTGCTTAAATAACAGAAATCTGTCTCAGTTCTGGCGGACAGAAGTCCAAGATCAAAGTGTTGCAGGGCTGGTTCCTTCTGAGGGTTCTGAATGAAGGATATTTTCTAGGTTCTCTCCTCATCTTACAGATGAACATCACATCCTTATGGCTTCACATAGTTTTCCTTCTGGATACATCTGTGTCCAAACCAGCTCTTCTTAGAAGGACACCAGATATATTACATAGGAGCCCACTCTAATAACTTCATTTTCTCTGTAAAGACTATCTCCAAATAAGGTCACATTCTGAGGTACCAGGGCTTAGGGCTTGAACATTTGAATTGTGGAGGTACACAATCATCCCTAGGCCTTCTTCTGTAGAGCTTTCTCTGATTCACTTAGAAAGAATGAAATACTCCACTTCCTGTGCTCCCATAGTATGTTGTTCATATGACTAGAATATCATATTAAACTTTATTAGGGGTAACTTTTAGACTGTGAACTCCCTGAGAACAAGGATCAGAAATTATGAGGAGATAGTATCATAGTGGTTAATATTATCTTGGCCCATAGTTTGATTTCTGCTTCTACTACTTTCTGGTTATGTGATCTTAGGAAAATTACTTTTCTGAGCCTCTACTTTCTTGGTTGTAAAATGTTTGCAAGCTATTATATCATAATATCATATCATAAGGACATCATTAATCTATTATACATAAGAATATTCTGAGAATTAAATGAACTAATACATGGAAAGTTCCCAGTACAGACCCTGGACACAGTAGGCCCTAGATCATGGTTTATGGTGGATAACTGGACTCTCTGTGTCTTCAGGGACTCTCATGGGGCAGAACACGAAACTCATATATGTTTGCAACAAATCCTCAAGTTCCATATTTCTCCCGTTTAGGGAAATGTTCATTTAAATGTCTTACCATCCTCTCATGCGCAAAGCAAAAACAGAACTCACCAAGTATTCTCTCCCCCTGCCTGTTGAACATTTCATACTTCCACCAGACCTGGATGCTATCACTGACTCATTCTTTCCTTTCTGAAGGCCCTCCACTGGTTCTTCTCTGCTATTCAACTTAATTATATTTGAGCACTCAGTATCATTAGGTGCTTGATGAGGGTCAGTCTTCATACCCAATAGGATACTATGGAAAACAACACGGACAGAGCTTTTACATTTAGGGAGCTTACATTAGCAGGAAAACTAATAAACCAACATTAGGCACCTAATTAAAAGGCAATGGCTGAATGGAGAAAAAGCCCAGGTGCTTAGAGGAGAACCAAGACTAGCTGAGTAGTGAGAGAGGCCTGTGGGAGACCTGAAAAGAGAAACAGGGAGGGAGGGAAGGTGGAAGGGAGGTCATCATTTCAGTCATTTAGAAAGCTCACTCTGGCTACTCTGGGAGCACAGATGCGGCAAGGCTTGTGGTATGAAGACCCAGAGTCTATTACCCTCCATGTGGATCGTGAGTCCCCCTACTGACCGTGCCAAGTGTACAGTCTCCAGACTCATCTCTATCAGCCTATGCCGGAGGGTCAAGAGTTCCAAAAGTTTGGAAAACATTTCCAGGAGCAGCATTTGGGAATCTTGGCCTTGGTTCTGTCCTTGGTCTGCTGCAGATTTGAGCGCAAGCAGGCCTGTCTCCCCCACAAGAAAGGGATCACCCATCACTTTAGCTGAAAATAGCTGAAAGAAAACAGAATACTTTTAAAAATACAAAATAAAGGAAAAAATTTGAACATATTAAGAAAAATATGTCAGAAGCACAGACTCTGGATCCAGAGTTCCTAGGCTTGAGTTCTAGCTCTGGCACTTAGAAGCTGTGAGATTTAGGGCCATTCACTCAAATTAACTGTATCTCAGTTTCATCATCTGTAAAGTGGCAGTAAGGATAATAACAGCACCTCAGTTCAGTTCAGTCGCTCAGTTATGTCCGACTCTGCGACCCCATGAATCGCAGCACGCCAGGCCTCCCTGTCCATCACCAACTCCCAGAGTTTACTCAAACTCATGTCCATCGAGTCAGTGATGCCATCCAGCCATCTCATCCTCTGTCATCCCCTTATCTTCCTGCCCCCAATCCCTCCCAGCATCAGGGTCTTTTCCAATGAGTCAACTCTTCACATGAGGTGGCCAAATATTGGAGTTTCAGCTTTAGCACCAGTCCTTCCAATGCACACCCAGGACTGATCTCTTTTAGGATGGACTGGCTGGATATCCTTGCAGTCCAAGGGACTCTCAAGAGTCTTCTCCAACACCACAGTTCAAAGGCATCAATTCTTCAGCACTCAGCTTTCTTCACAGTCCAACTCTCACATCCATACATGACTACTGGAAAAATCGCCTTAACAGGAACTAATAAATCATAACTGTATCATAGGGTTGTTGAGAGGGTTGAGTTAAATATATGCAAAAGTGCTTTTTTTTAATAATAGCATTTGCATTATCATTATTATAAATGTTTTAAGCCAAACTAAAGACAGAAATGACAAAGATGACCTAAATAGAAGTCTCTGATATATTGCAAGTATTTTGGTGACCAGTGATAATAATGATAATTTCTTATAAACTCTAATTGAAGTTTAAAATTTTTCAAGTATTTTCATGTATATTAACTCATTTTTATTTTTACAAGATCCCCATGATTTAGGAATCACAGATACTATTATGTCCATTTTATCAGTTAGGGATCTGAAGCAACACTGAAATTTTCTAAGGTCAGACAACAGTATCAAGAATAAATTTAGTTTTCCTAGTTCCAAGCTGCAGTTCTAGAGTATACCAAGCTGCCTCTTCAGTGCTCCTCTGCTCAAGTAACCCAAGCCTTGGGTGATTTGTGAAGTTACTACATTGTTCTTTAACATCCTCCTGCCTTGGTCACCTCCTCTGCTCTGACATTTTTGCTAGCCTCTAATATACCACTTCCAGCAAGGACCAAGTCTGGGGACCATCTCTAGTCTGTCTTTCCTGGTTTGGCATCCCAAGAGTAGATATACTTATCTACCAAAGGCCTTGCCTATTCAAGGATGCAATTTCTAGACAACTGAAGTCTTCCAAAGTAATAAAGAGATTTATTAATTTCCTGCTTGTCTATTGAGCGCAATACCTGCCCCATTTTCTGTCCCAGTACAAAAGATTAATCTGAATATTTATCATTTCTAAGTCTCAATTTGAACATATTAAAAAAAATAATTTAAACTGTATGGGAAATTCTCTGGTGGTCCAGTGGTTAGGACTCAGTGCTTTCACTACTGAGGGCCTGGGTTCAATCCCTGGTTGGGGAAACTAAGATTCTGAAAGCCATGCAGTGTGACAATCCATCAATCAATAAAAAATAAAACTGTGGGGGAGAAGCTAAGATGACGGAGGAGTAGGACGGCGAGAACACTTTCTCCCCCACAAATTTATCAAAAGAACATTTAAATGCCGAGTAAATTCCACAAAACAACTTCTGAATGTCGGCAGAGGACATCAGGCACCCAGAAAAGCAACCCAAGTCTTCGAAAGGAGGTAGGAAAAAATATAAAAGACAAAAAAAGAGACAAAAGAGGGAGGGATGGAGTTCCGTCCCGGGAAGGGAGTCTTAAAAAGAGAGAAGTTTCCAAACACCAGGAAACCTTCTCACTGCCGAATCTGTGTGGAGCCTTGGAAGCACAGAGGGCAACAAAACAGGGAGGAAAAATAAATAAACAATTAAAACCCGCAGATTACGAGCCCTAGGGTAACTCCCCCAGTGGAGAAGCAGCGCAGACGCCTGCACATGCCATTAGCAAGTGGGGGCTGGGCAGGGAGGCGTGGCATGGGCTGCATCGCTTAGAGTAAGGATCTGGCCTGAATACCCCAAGCGCTATCTGAGTGAAATAATTTGGGCTAGCAAACCAGACTGTGGGATATCTACCACGCGAAAAGCCATCCCTAACCTAAGACGCCGCCAGGCCCGCTCACTGAACAAAGGACTGAACGGAGATAGCCGGCTGCAGACCTTCCCGCTCCGGTGACAGGCAGCCAGAGCCGGAAGGGGGCAATGGCAGCCCCAGAGAGACATTATCTATAAAACTGTAAGCAGGCTTCTTTGCTAACTAAGACTTCTTGGGGGTCTGGATGGTCAACATCCACCAGAGAAGGTGTGCCGGTTGTACACCTAGATAACTGAGCGGCGGGGAGGCGATAAGTTGCAGCAATCGCGCTCGCCAAACACCTCATCATCTGAGCTGCTCGGACCTGGGAAGGGCACAAAATGCAGGCCCAACTGAGTCTGCGCCTCTGAGGACTACCCGAGTGCCTGAACCTGAGCGGCTTGGACCTGGGAGGTGCAAGCAGCCCAGAGCTGGCCACGGATGGTTCCCGGGAGAGCAACCTAGAGACTGAGCAGTGTGGGCAGGGAGGCTACACGCGTAGTGAGTGGGGGCAGACCCAGTGAGGCTGAGGCACTGCGCGCACACGCCAGTGTTATTTGTTTGCAGCGTCCCTCCCTCCCCACAGCGTGACTGAACAAGTGAGCCTAAAAAAAAAAAAAAAAAGTGTCCTCCACCGTCCCTTTTGTGTCAGGGCAGAAACCAGACACTGAAGAGACCAGCAAACAGAAGAAGCTATAACAAAGGGAACCTCCTTGGAAGCTACAGGCAATAGATTAAAACCCTGTGGTTAGTACCGTCTACATAGGAAGGGGCCTATAGATCTTGAGAAATATAAGTCAGACCAAGGAACTAGCCGAAAATGAACTGAACCCACAATACCGACAACAAAACCAGAGAAAGTCCTAGATATATTTTTACTATTTTTACGATCATTCTTTCTTTTTTTTTTCAATTAAAAAAAATTTTTTAAGTCCTCTATTATTCCTTTAATTTTCACTTTTATAACCTATTATTACTTTGCAAAAAAAAAGACCCTATTTTTTTAAAAGCAAACTTCATATATATATTTTTTATAATTTTTTTGACCTTGTTTTTTTTTTCCTTCTTTTCTTTAACATTGTATTTTTGAAATTCCAAATTCTACTCTAGATTTTTAATTTTAGCTTTTTGATATTTGTTATCAATTTTGTACCTATATATATATTTTTTAAAATAATTTTTGTGACTATTTTTTTCTCTCTTTCTTTCTCTTCTTCTTTTATATAACATTGTATACCTGAAATTCCAAACTCAACTCTAGATTTTTAATTTATGCTTTTTGGTATTTGTTATCAATTTTGTACCTATATTTTCTTTATAATTTTTGCGACTTTGTTTTTGTTTGTTTGTTTTTCTCTCTTTCTTTTTCTTCTTCTTTTTTTTTTTTTTTACATTGTATTTTTGAAATTCCAAACTCTACTCTAGATTTTTAACTTTTGCTTTTTGGTATTTGTAATCAATTTTATACCTATATTTTCTTTATAATTTTTGCGACTTTGTTTTTGTCTGTTTGTTTGTTTTTTCTCTCTTTCTTTTCCTTCTTCTTTTCTTTAATGTTGTATTTCTGAAATTCCAAACTCTACTCTAGATTTTTAATTTTTGCTTTTATGTATTTGTTACCAATTTTGTACCTTTAAGAACCCAATCTTCAGCACCCATTTTTCACTAGGGAGTGAGATTACTGGCTTGACTGATCTCTCTCCCTTTGGACTCTCCTTTTTCTCCACCAGGTCGCCTGTGTCTCCTCCCTAACCCCTCTCTACTCTAGCCAACTCTGTGAATTTCCGTGTGTTCCAGACAGTGGAGAACACTTAGGGAACTGATTACTGGCTGGATCTGTCTCCCTCCTTTTCATTCCCCCCTTTTATCCTCCTGGCCACCTCTGCCTCCTTCCTCCTTCTTCTATTCTCTGTATAACTCCGTGAACATCTCTGAGCGGTCCAGTTGTGGAGTGCACATAAGGAAGTGATTACTGGCTAGCCCACTCTCTCCTCTATTGATTCCACCTCATCTCATCTGGGTCACCTCTAACTCCCTCCTCCCTCTTCTCTTCTCCATATAACGCTGTGAACCTCTCTGGGTGACCCTCATGGCAGAGAAACTTTTCATCTTTAACGTAGATGTTTTATCAATGGTGCTGTATAGAAGGAGAAGTTTTGAAACTACTGTAAAAATAAGACCGATAACTGGAAGCAGGAGGCTGAAGTCCAAACCCTGACTCCAGGGAACTCCTGACTCCAGGGAACATTAATTGACAGGAGCTCATCAAACGCCTCCATACCTACACTGAAACCAAGTACCACACAAGGGCCAACAAGTTCCAGGGCAAGACATACCAAACAAATTCTCCAGCAACAAAGGAACACAACCCTGAGCTCCAAGATACAGGCTGCCCAAAGTCACCCCAAAACCATAGACATCTCATAACTCATTACTGGACACTTCATTGCACTCCAGAGAGAAGAAATACAGCTCCACCCACCAGAACACCGACACAAGCTTCCCTAACCAAGAAACCTTGACAAGCCACCTGTACAAACCCACACACAGTGAGGAAACGCCACAATAAAGAGAACTCCACAAACTGCCAGAATACAGAAAGGAAACCCCAAACTCAGCAATTTAAACAAGATGAAGAGACAGAGGAATACCCAGCAGATAAAGGAACAGGATAAATGCCCACCAAATCAAACAAAAGAGGAAGAGATAGGGAATCTACCTGATAAAGAATTCCAACTAATGATAGTGAAATTGATCCAAAATCTTGAAATCAAAATGGAATCACAGATAAATAGCCTGGAGACAAGGATTGAGAAGATGCAAGAAAGGTTTAACAAGGACCTAGAAGAAATAAAAAAAGAGTCAATATATAATGAATAATGCAATAAATGAAATTAAAAACACTCTGGAGGCAACAAATAGTAGAATAACAGAGGCAGAAGATAGGATTAGTGAATTAGAAGATAGAATGGTAGAAATAAATGAATCAGAGAGGAAAAAAGAAAAACGAATTAAAAGAAACGAGGACAATCTCAGAGACCTCCAGGACAATATTAAACGCTACAACATTCGAATCATAGGGGTCCCAGAAGAAGAAGACAAAAAGAAAGACCATGAGAAAATACTTGAGGAGATAATAGTTGAAAACTTCCCTAAAATGGGGAAGGAAATAATCACCCAAGTCCAAGAAACCCAGAGAGTCCCAAACAGGATAAACCCAAGGTGAAACACCCCAAGACATATATTAATCAAATTAACAAAGAACAAATATTAAAAGCAGCAAGGGAAAAACAACAAATAACACACAAGGGGATTCCCATAAGGATAACAGCTGATCTCTCAATAGAAACTCTTCAAGCCAGGAGGGAATGGCAAGACATACTTAAAATGATGAAAGAAAATAACCTACAGCCCAGATTATTGTACCCAGCAAGGATCTCATTCAAATACGAAGGAGAAATCAAAAGCTTTACAGACAAGCAAAAGCTGAGAGAACTCAGCACCACCAAACCAGCTCTCCAACAAATACTAAAGGATATTCTCTAGACAGGAAACACAAAAACGGTGTATAAATTCGAACCCAAAATAATAAAGTAAATGACAACGGGATCATACTTATCAGTAATTACCTTAAACGTAAATGGGTTGAATGCCCCAACCAAAAGACAAAGACTGGCTGAATGGATACAAAAACAAGACCCCTACATATGTTGTCTACAAGAGACCCACCTCAAAACAGGGGACACATACAGACTAAAAGTGAAGGGCTGGAAAAAGATTTTCCATGCAAATAGGGACCAAAAGAAAGCAGGAGTAGCAATACTCATATCAGATAAAATAGACTTTAAAACAAAGGCTGTGAAGAGAGACAAAGACGGTCACTACATAATGATCAAAGGATCAATCCAAGAAGAAGATATAACAATTATAAATATATATGCACCCAACATGGGAGCACCGCAATATGTAAGACAAATGCTAACAAGTATGAAAGGAGAAATTAACAATAACACAATAATAGTGGGAGACTTTAATACCCCACTCACACCCATGGATAGATCAACTAAACAGAAAATTAACAAGGAAACACAAACGTTAAATGATACAATAGACCAGTTAGACCTAATTGATATCTATAGGACATTTCATCCCAAAACAATGAATTTCACCTTTTTCTCAAGCGCACATGGAACCTTCTCCAGGATAGATCACATCCTGGGCCATAAATCTAGCCTTGGTAAATTCAAAAAAATAGAAATCATTCCAAGCATCTTTTCTGACCACAATGCAGTAAGATTAGATCTCAATTACAGGAGAAAAACTATTAAAAATTCCAACATATGGAGGCTGAACAACATGCTGCTGAATAACCAACAACTCACAGAAGAAATCAAAAAAGAAATCAAAATTTGCATAGAAACGAATGAAAATGAAAACACAACAACCCAAAACCTGTGGAACACTGTAAAAGCAGTCCTAGGGGGAAAGTTCATAGCAATACAGGCATACCTCAAGAAACAAGAAAAAAGTCAAATAAATAACCTAACTCTACACCTAAAGTAACTAGAAAAGGAAAAAATGAAGAACCCCAGGGTTAGTAGAAGGAAAGAAATCTTGAAAATTAGGGCAGAAATAAATGCAAAAGAAACAAAAGAGACCATAGCAAAAATCAACAAAGCCAAAAGCTGGTTCTTTGAAAGGATAAATAAAATTGACAAACCATTAGCCAGACTCATCAAGAAACAAAGGGAGAAAAATCAAATCAATAAAATTAGAAATGAAAACGGAGAGATCACAACAGACAACACAGAAATACAAAGGATCATAAGAGACTACTATCAACAGTTATATGCCAATAAAATGGACAACGTGGAAGAAATGGACAAATTCTTAGAAAAGTACAACTTTCCAAAACTCGACCAGGAAGAAATAGAAAATCTTAACAGACCCATCACAAGCACGGAAATTGAAACTGTAATCAAAAATCTTCCAGCAAACAAAAGCCCAGGTCCAGACGGCTTCACAGCTGAATTCTACCAAAAATTTAGAGAAGAGCTAACACCTATCCTACTCAAACTCTTCCAGAAAATTGCAGAGGAAGGTAAACTTCCAAACTCATTCTATGAGGCCACCATCATCCTAATACCAAAACCTGAAAAAGATCCCACAAAAAAAGAAAACTACAGGCCAATATCACTGATGAACATAGATGCAAAAATCCTTAACAAAATTCTAGCAATCAGAATTCAACAACACATTAAAAAGATCATATACCATGACCAAGTGGGCTTTATTTCAGGGATGCAAGGATTCTTCAATATCTGCAAATCAATCAATGTAATACACCACATTAACAAATTGAAAAATAAAAACCATATGATTATCTCAATAGATGCAGAGAAAGCCTTTGACAAAATTCAACACCCATTTATGATAAAAACTCTCCAGAAAGCAGGAATAGAAGGAACATACCTCAACATAATAAAAGCTATATATGACAAACCCACAGCAAACATTATCCTCAATGGTGAAAAATTGAAAGCATTTCCTCTAAAGTCAGGAACAAGACAAGGGTGCCCACTTTCACCATTACTATTCAACATAGTTTTGGAAGTTTTGGCCACAGCAATCAGAGCAGAAAAAGAAATAAAAGGAATCCAAATTGGAAAAGAAGAAGTAAAACTCTCACTATTTGCAGATGACATGATCCTTTACATAGAAAACCCTAAAGACTCCACCAGAAAATTACTAGAACTAATCAATGATTATAGTAAAGTTGCAGGATATAAAATCAACACACAGAAATCCCTTGCATTCCTATACACTAATAATGAGAAAACTGAAAGAGAAATTAAGGAAACAATTCCATTCACCATTGCAATGGAAAGAATAAAATACTTAGGAATATATCTACCTAAAGAAACTAAAGACCTATATATAGAAAACTATAAAACACTGGTGAAAGAAATCAAAGAGGACACTAATAGATGGAGAAATATACCATGTTCATGGATTGGAAGAATCAATATAGTGAAAATGAGTATACTACCCAAAGCAATTTATAGATTCAATGCAATCCCTATCAAGCTACCAACGGTATTCTTCACAGAGCTAGAACAAATAATTTCACAATTTGTATGGAAATACAAAAAACCTCGAATAGCCAAAGCTATCTTGAGAAAGAAGAATGGAACTGGAGGAATCAACCTACCTGACTTCAGACTCTATTACAAAGCCACAGTTATCAAGACAGTATGGTACTGGCACAAAGACAGAAATATAGATCAATGGAACAAAATAGAAAGCCCAGAGATAAATCCACGCACATATGGACACCTTATCTTTGACAAAGGAGGCAAGAATATACAATGGATTAAAGACAATCTCTTTAACAAGTGGTGCTGGGAAAACTGGTCAACCACTTGTAAAAGAATGAAACTAGAACACTTTCTAACACCTTACACAAAAATAAACTCAAAATGGATTAAAGATCTCAACGTAAGACCAGAAACTATAAAACTCCTAGAGGAGAACATAGGCAAAATACTCTCCAACATACATCACAGCAGGATCCTCTATGACCCACCTCCCAGAATATTGGAAATAAAAGCAAAAATAAACAAATGGAACCTAATTAAACTTAAAAGCTTCTGCACAACAAAGGAAACTATTAGCAAGGTGAAAAGACAGCCTTCAGAATGGGAGAAAATAATAGCAAATGAAGCAACTGACAAACAACTAATCTCAAAAATATATAAGCAACTCCTACACCTCAACTCCAGAAAAATAAATGACCCAATCAAAAAATGGGCCAAAGAATTAAATAGACATTTCTCCAAAGAAGACATACAGATGGCTAACAAACACATGAAAAGATGCTCAACATCACTCATTATCAGAGAAATGCAAATCAAAACCACTATGAGGTACCATTTTACGCCAGTCAGAATGGCTGCGATCCAAAAGTCTACAAGCAACAAATGCTGGAGAGGGTGTGGAGAAAAGGGAACCCTCTTACACTGTTGGTGGGAATGCAAACTAGTACAGCCACTATGGAGAACAGTGTGGAGATTCCTTAAAAAACTGGAAATAGAACTGCCATACAACCCAGCAATCCCACTGCTGGGCATACACACTGAGGAAACCAGAAGGGAAAGAGACACATGTACCCCAATGTTCATCACAGCACTGTTTATAATAGCCAGGACATGGAAGCAACCTAGTTGTCCATCAGCAGATGAATGGATAAGAAAGCTGTGGTACATATACACAATGGAGTATTACTCAGCCATTAAAAAGAATTCATCTGAATCAGTTCTAATGAGATGGATGAAACTGGAGCCTATTATACAGAGTGAAGTAAGCCAGAAAGAAAACACCAATACAGTATACTAACACATATATATGGAATTTAGAAAGATGGTAACAATAACCCTGTATACGAGATAGCAAAAGAGACACTGATGTATAGAACAGTCTTATGGACTCTGTGGGCGAGGGAGAGGGTGGGATGATTTGGGAGAATGGCATTGAAATACGTATAATATCATATATGGAACGAGTTGCCAGTCCAGGTTCAATGCACGATACTGGATGCTTGGGGCTGGTGCACTGGGACGACCCAGAGGGATGGGATGGGGAGGGAGGAGGGAGGAGGGTTCAGGATGGGGAACGCGGGCATACCTGTGGTGGATTCATTTTGATATTTGGCAAAACTAATACAATATTGTAAAGTTTAAAAATAAAATAAAATTTAAAAAATAAATAAATAAAACTGTGTGGCATCAATGAGAGATTAAGTAGGTAGCCCA